>NC_136273.1:82183033-82247411 GCF_964187855.1 Myxine glutinosa
TTAACAGCTTATCCGCGGTCCGTAACAATTGGTGTCAGGAGTGGGATTCGGACCTGGAGCGCGAATAGTGCGCTCCAAATTACGGGTGGCCCAAAAAGAAATTTTGTTTTATTTAAAATCTTAAATTTGGAAGTCGTGCCATGGACAATCAAGGCGATCAGATGCAGGTGGGTGAGCCAGGACCACAGGGAAGAAATGGAGGAGAGCAATGAGGAGGTGGTTGAGGGAGTATCAGGTGCGCAAAATGGCGCCCTCGTGCACGTGAATGCAGCGGCACCAAATTTAGCGGCGCCCGTGACCGTAGCAGCACCGGTGGATTCGAACCTTTTTTTGCTACAAATGGGGGCCCTTATGGACAAAATGGGTGAGCGAATGAGGGACGAAGCGAGGGCTAATAGTGAGCGATTAGAGGGCCAAATGGGAGCAATAAGGGACGAAGCGAGGGCTGATAGTGAGCGATTGAGGGGCCAAATAGGAGCAATGAGGGACGAAGCGAGGGGTACCGGTGAACGGTTAGACAATAAATTTGAGGGTTTAGACAATAAATTTGCGGGGTTAGACAATAAATTTGCGGGGTTAGACAATAAATTTGAGGGGTTAGACAACGGGATAAAAGAGGTAAAGAATGGGTTAACGGGGCTAGAAGATAGGATGGAAGGCAAATTGCGGGAGATAGGGGAGCAATCCGCCCGGGAAATCAAACAAATGGGGAACCAGATAGAGGAGGTGCAAATCGGGTTAGAAGGTAAATTGGATGCTCAGAGGGATGAATTGGGACAGATGAGGGCGGCATCTACTAAAGAGATGGAGGAGATGGGGGAGGAGATACGACGAGGTGTAAGCGAGGAGGTCTCGGGGGTACTCGAGGAGGTAAAGCGAGGTGAGAAGCGTATGGAGAAAGAGGTGAGAAATGGAACGGCTAGGTTACAAGGGGGCATAGAGGACCTGACGCAGGAGGTGGAACAGCTGACGGTGGGACAGACGGAGTTAGTGGAGCAGGTACAAAAGAATACTGCGGTACTATGAGGGTTAAAGGCGACACAAAAAGACATCAGAAACGACTTGATAGCGACGAAGAGGGAATGTCAGATGGTACGTGAGGGACTGACAACGAGGTTGGACGAGGTGACAGAAGCAATGGAGACAAAGGACCGGGAGGTGAGGACGCACATAGAAACGGTCAAGGTGGCGTTAGAGGACGAAATTGAGGAGACGCACCGGGAAATAAAAGAGGTGAAGCAAAAATTAGAGAAGGTGGAAGAGGGGGTGAGTGAAATTAAGAAGAGACGGAGGGAAACTCAGAGGGAGATAAAGGAGGAGGTGATGGAATATGTACAAGGTCGGTGCTCAAATCGTGATGTTGTGCTTGCTAACCAAATAAAGAGTTTGCAGGTGGCAGAGGAGGTGTGGAGACGAGGTGCCAAGGTGAGTGGTGATATATTCGGAAATGTATATGATGTGAGGGGAGCTTCAGTCGGCTTGGGGGTTGGTGTAGACCCGGGTGTTCGTGAGAGGCCGCTGGTGAAGTGTGTGACAGGTATGGTGTGCGCAAGAGGAGGTGTGCGAGAATGTCCGACTCTGGGGTGTGTGAGGAAAAAGTGTGCGCCAAGGAGTGAGTGTGCTGTCGAGAGTGAGTTGGTCGTAGCGCGTGTGCGAGGGGGCACATGGAAGCGCGGGATGGGGAGTGTTACAGAGGATGTAACGAGAGAGTGCACACCTGTGGTGAGTGTTACAGAGGATGTAACGAGAGAGTGCACACCTGTGGTGAGTGTTACGGAGGGTGTAACGGGAGAGTGTGCGCAAGAGGATGCACGAGAAAGGTGTGTAACAGAGGAGTGTATGGGTACAGAGTGCGCTGTCAAGAGTAAGGGTGAATGCGCGACCGAGTGTGGTGGTAAAAGTAGTGAGAGTGACACGGAGCGTGAGTTGGTTGTGGCAGGTGATTGAGGATGTACACCTGGAATGGAAGGATGCACACCTGGAACAGTAGAGCGTGTATGGGAATGCACACTCGAATTGGTAGTGAGGCAGGTGGTTGGGTGTGCAAGTGAGAGCACACCTGTGGTTGTCACAGAGGAGGTGACCGAGGAGGGGGCGCGAAGAGGTGTGTTGGTGAGGTGCGCGAACGACGAGTGTGTGCAAAGGTGTGCGGTGGTCAGGTGTGTGTCCAAGTCTGTAAGCGGATTGAGTGTACCTGGGTGTGTCAGGGAATGTGCAATGACAAAGAGCATGGAGACGGCTGGATGTGTGAGCAAGGAACGGGCTGCGGGGTGTAAGCATGCGAATGGAGCATCGACGCTAACCGGGTTAGCGGTTAGAGCGACGTTTAGCCGAATCGGGCCTTCGGTGCGAACCGGGCAGCTTTGCGTGCCGCGGGGATCCGTGGCGGTTTCGAAAGAACCGCCGTGCGGGCTCCACGCCGGGCCACGCTCTGAACGGCCGCGTCCGTGCTCCATTAAGCGGAGCGGGCAACCCGGTAGGAAGGGTCGTCATGGCGACCCCTTTTTGTTGAGGCGTTCCGGCAGGGCGAAATCAGGCCATTGGACGGCTCCGTGCCGAGATGGTGCGTGGGATCTCGGCCTGGGTAAGCCCCCGTCCCTGCACCGAATGCCGGACGTATCCAGCCGCCGGCACCAAACAACCCGCATTCATTGCTCGGCTTTACGAAGCCGAGCTTTAGAGATGAATTGGCGCACCGAGAGGCTCAAGTGAGTAGACGTGTGACGAGGATAGTGTTTTGGACCCGAAATTGAAAAGCAAAAATTTGATGATTGGTAGAATGATTGGCAAATTTTTGATTGGTTGAAATTTGATGTGCAAAATTGGTAGTGGAAGATACCCGATGTGGTGGGATGGCAACCCTGCCATCTCTCACAGCGGGGGCAAAGGAGCACTAGTTTTATGGGGTTTATGGCAGTGAAAACTAGCCCGGGAGGGTTAGGATATAATGATAGGGACCTAGAGATGACCTTAGGTAACGTTAAGGTTAGGTAGTGACAATGATACCTGTAGTGGGGACGCAGGTAGATTAGATTGGATGATAATGATGAGGGAGCGCAATAGTTTAAAGGGGCGACTGGGAAGCGCAAGTTCCAGAGGGGAGTAGTTAGATAAGATGATGCCGTGTGAGTGTTGGAGGTGTATTCAAGTGTATTGAGCAGGGTATGAGTAAATGATTGTGAGTTGTAGTGTGATTGCACAGGTGTGCAACTGAACAGGTGTGTGGAGCAGTGTTTGAGTGAGTGATAGTGATGTGTATTGTGTTGACCAAATGGTCCAGGAAGGAAGGAGGGTGCAGGTGGCACCAGGTGTGATTGCACAGGTGTGCAACAACAGGTGAATGGAGAATGGTTGTATGGATTATATGGAGTGTGGAGTATATGGAGTATTGGAATGGATGGTCGTGGAGGGAGTATGATGGAAACTGTGGAGTGGAGTGGATGGTGCGGAGGTGTGAATGGGGGAAGAGTGGACCCCCATCACGAATACCCGGGGAGGGTAGTTTAAGTGTTAGGTAGAGGCTACAGGTAAATTGTGGTTGGATATTGGCATCTGTGGTGCGAGGTGAAAGAATGCTGTTTGGATGGGTGCATTAGTGTTGTGGAAATGGCTGGGCGTGTAGCCTGTTAGTGTGTGTCGTTGGTTGGGCACTCCACCACTGTGAGGATGTCGGCCAGGTGAGGCCGCAGGTGGGCTCTGGGAGCCGGTAGTTGTTGTGGATGGGGCCCGAGGATCCGGAGGACGGACCCGGGTAGCCCAGTGCCAGAGGGAACCGAGGGGTGACAGAGCCAGGAGGGGCCTTCCCCAATTAGATAGGTTAGGGTGAGGAGCTAGGTAAGCTCGGGTGGCAACTGCAGTGGTGGAGGTGTGCAGGTGGGTAGGCCTGCTGGGAGAGCTTCACGCCCCAGTCCTGAAATTGTGCAAGGGCACCGGGAGATGAATCGGGGGAGTGAGACCCCAAATTGAGAAGCACCACAGTTTGGTCAATGGGAATTGGTTTTTAGAACCCATAGTGTAAGTTGGCCAATGGATTGGCAGGGAAAGACCCCGGGTAGTGTAAAGTGTGTTAAAGTCATTTAGAAGGTAGTTGGAATGGAGATGTCCTCGCACCATCTGCATCCACTCACCTGAGGTAACGGTGGTACTCCACACCATGCCATGGTTTGTTGGTTTTTATTATTTTTGATGCAAATGTTTGGAATGTGAGACGCATCATGACGTGGGTGTGACATTGTGCTGGTGTTCCATCTCTCCCTCCTTATGAGGATTGATGATGAATTGGTGATGGCAAATTTTGGCTTAAAGGGATTGAACCAACGAATTTGGAGTAGGGGAAATGTGGGGAAGACGAGACGTAGTGACGAATTTGTAAATGTGTAGATTGTTGTAAATATGGGGTAAGGGCAAGGGTAGAGTAGGTGACAGGGGGGGGTGACGTACGGTAGGGACGAGCTTTTCTCCGCTCCGTCTCCATACGCACCTCGCCTTGCATTGCCTGTATTGATGTGTACCCTTGTGACCTTACCCCTCGCTCATCTGTCTTTTCCCCCTTTTGTCTCCCTCATGAGGACTGTGCGCCACTGGGCGCCGAGGGGAGCGTGCGTGAGTCCGCCATTGGGCGCCCGAACCTCTCGCAACCACAGCTGTCTGCATCGATGCACCACATTATGGACCACATGTCTGTGGCTGAGCACCACTTATGGACCCCATGGGTTGGGGCATGGGCCCCTCTGCTGGAACCGGCCATGAAGGCCCGAGATCTTGCTGGTGGACCTTGGTCACAGGGCACCTATGCCCCACAGGTGAACCACATTAGTCGGCCCTGTGGGCCATAAATAAATAAAAATGGACACATTGGGTGCATTTTATTATTGCAAATAGGCCGCCAGCAAAGAAGATGACAACACCAGGAAGATAGCAATAGCCAGCAGAGGGAGCCGAAGAGCAAGAGTCCACCAGCATGGTTTGGGGTTTGTTGTTTTTATTTTTATTCATGAACAGTGATGACTGTGCACCGATTGGTGCTTGAGGGTGCTTTGGTGCGTTTTTGGGTGCTTTCATGGTGCATCGATGCAGGGCAGACTGTCTCCCGCCCCCAAAAGAACGATCACAGGTCCTGGGTTAGTTTTGTAAATAAAGTAGTCATTGTAAATAATGCGCCCCCCACCGTAAATGTATAGTTTGAAGACCATTCCGCAATTCGGTTAGTTGTGGGCATGAATCTGTTAGGCAGGGTGCAATGGAGCAGCGGGACATATTTATTTATGTTTTAAAACTGTCACACTCAGGGTCAGGTTAAATGTAGAGGGAACTACACCGACATGCCACACTAAAAGTTAAGGTAAGAGGCCCGGGACGTGCCTAAGAGGAGGAGGGTGCAGTGTTGTGGATATGAGGATTGCGTTTTTTATTGTGTTTTTTTTATTATTGCTTTATTCTGGACCCTCCTGCCTCCAGTCTGTGTATAAAGGTCAAAGGTCGTACCGTAATTAGTTCATAAGCACTCACGTTAGCCAATCATAGATTTCCCCCTTGTTGACAGTTATTTCCTTATTCTGTGTATAAGGCTAAGGATTTGTCTTCCATTAATTTGACACTCCATTGCACTGCATTAAATAAAGTAGATCCCTCCGACATGGCATCTTCAAAGTGCCAGGTTTGCCAGGTTTGCTGCAATTGCCAACTGCATTTGGGTGGTTTTCTTCATTCGCCATTGCTGCCCTTTGGCTGGGGCTAGCTCGAATCGCCCCAAAAACCACCATTGGCCACGAGGTAAGGTCGGGGAAGAAGGGCGTGTCTCCACCTCGTCATAGAGGGGAGGAGTGAACCAGCCCTTGCCGACCAACCCAGAATGAGGGGTTGGCTTTAGAGGGCGGAGAGAGAACGTTTGGGGGAGGTTCGCAAAAGGGTCAAAGGTGGGGCTTATATAACCCGAGGAAGACGCCCCCAGAAGAGTCGAGGAGGGAGGAGATCAGATCACAGACAAGCCAAAAGAGAGTCCTGGAGTTTGTGAGAGAGGGAGAGAGAACCCGTCACGCCAGACCCCCACCAGCAGCGTTGGCTCCACCAAGCAGCTCCGACCCGTTACCCCGCGCACACGATGGGATCGGTGGCATCGGCGGCCATCAAGGTCCAGCCCGACGTCCCGTGCGGGATCAAGCTCCAGCCAGCTCCGTGCCTTCCTCCCCCTCCAGCCACCCACCTCCTTCCAGCCAATCCACTCTGCAATTCCCCGTGTGAGTCCGTCTTTGTTTGTTCTGTCCAGGGTATTAAATAAGCCTGTTTAGATAAGCCAGCGATTTTCACTGTGTCTCTGATTTCTTCTGTAAATTATTTTATTATCCTTCCTTCTCCTTGGTTACTTTTGGTTGTAAATAGCAAATAAATTATATTCGTATTCCCTACTTCTGTCTTCCTCTTCTTCACATCCGTGTCGCCTTTGTCTTTTCCCCATTGAATATCTGTGGCACGATTTGGCCCACGTTTAAGGGATCGGGTCTAGTCATTGTAAAAACAGTTCGGGCCGCGGCGCCATCCGCTCGGCAAATTAACATCTTATCCGCGGTCCGTAACAATATATATTGTTACGGTTCTCCGCCGCCCTTCTTCCCCTTACCAAGGGGGGATTAATCCCCTTGTTCTTTCTGGGCTTGGCGGAACCGAGAGACTTGAAACGCCTCTTCCGGACAAACGCAAGGTAGGGTTTCGGGACCAAGTCTCGCTCGTACGTAAATCCCTACGCCACCAAGGAAGCGGGGAAGCAAGCCTCGCACGAGCCATGTGTGATTTGGGTACACCGAGCGGATTGAGTACCATGTGGTCCGTGCAGTCTTAGTAATGGAACCCCGGTTTTATTCGTACCACGCTTAGTCAATGAGGAAATCATGAGGACGTTTGAATGGAAAAGGAAGAACACAGGTTTAATTATTACTCCCACACGTATATACAATGATCGGTGGACGCAGAGACACAGAGCAGCACTTAGTCAGTCTTATTCGTAACGCCCAAACTCAGGCCCGTCACACTCACACAGGGGATTGCAGGCAGGTTGATGTTCCGGCCAAACGCGTCGACTTGGTCGTCCAGGAACGGCCCCGTCCGGCTCTCCACGGTCCCAGCACATCCCGCGAAGATGGCAAGCAGCCATCAGGCAGATGATGAGGTAAGAAGGAAATCACGCGTCTCTCAGCGTGGCTGGCGGTTACACAGCGTGTTATTACTCGCGTAGCTTAATGCACTGTACGTGGCTCGGCTTCAAGTTCAATGGCGCGTTGCTTTATATTAGCGCGTATCCTGGTTCAATGCGCATCTTTCTCCACTCGCGTATCTCTCAAAGTCCTCTTCGGCTCACCGCGCTGCTGGAACTCAACTCTCAACTGCTGGTGCTCAGTCCTTTGATGCTCTCACTCAACTGCGAGTCCTTTGACGCTCTCTCCAGTCCTTCTCGCGCGAGTCCTCTCGGGGGCTTTGCGCAACGCTTATATAGATACGCATCAAACCTTCTCGAACCTTCCAACCACGCCCTGTGACGCAGTGCTGCCGCCACACCCTCTGAGCCCTGATTGGAGGCTCACGCTTACCGTCAGCTCCTCTGCTGCCCTCATTCGGCCCCGACCCGACCCTCCTAGGCCTGCCTCATGTTAATTCGCCCAAAATGAACCAAAGTCAGCACAAAGAGGCATGAGGCTAGGGAGGCGGGATAGTCAGTAGAAGTAGGACCTATTCTCCTTACTCTACTCAATGCAGAACTAACATAGGAAAAGGACTAAGCTCACAAATACTAAGAGATAACTACACTATCGCGAGGCCACATGTTGCTTGTGTGACTAACTATGAGGGGGAAATTTAACCTTTATTATACTGACTGTTACCAAAACTCAAAACCGCAACAATATATATATATATATATATATATATTATATAAATATATAATATATATATATATATATATATATATATATATATATATATATATATATATATATATATATATATATATATATATATATATATATATATATATATATATATACATATACACACACACAGTCACGTGAAAAAGTAAGTACACCCCATGTAAAGTTTTGACTTTTTCAACATATTTCAACATACAGCTACTTGATCTTCATTTCAACAATATTGATAGATAAAGGTGATATAATACAACAAATATCATGAAACATTTACATTTTGTAGTCCATTGTATAATTTAAATAAACATAAATGCAAATTTCGCATGTGGAAAAAGTAAGTACACCGTTGGCTCTAATCGGTGGTATTGCCCCTTTGGTGGAAACAACCTCAAGTAGGCGTTTCTTATAACTGTCTACCAGTCTCTGACATCGACTGGGAGAAATTTTTGCCCGCTCCTCCATGCAGAATTCTTTCACCTGTGCGATGTAAGAGGGGTTTCTTGCATGCACAGCTCGTTTCAAATCCCCCCACAACATCTCGATGGGATTTAGATCCGGGCTTTGACTTGGCCATTCCAGAACCCTCCATTTCTTTCTTTTCAGCCATTCCTTGGTGAATTTACTGGTATGTTTAGGGTCATTGTCATGTTGCAAGGTCCAGCTTCGGTTGAGCTTCAACTTTCTGACAGATGGCCTCACATTATCCTCAAGCACCCTCTGGTACAATGAAGAATTCATAGTGGAATCTATGATGGTGAGCTGCCCAGGCCCTGATGCAGCAAAGCTGCCCCAAACCATAATATTTCCACCACCATGCTTTACAGCTGGTATCAGGTTCTTGTGGTCAAATGCTGTCTTTGGTTTTCGCCAAACATGTCTCTTGGTACTGTGGCCAAATAGCTCTACCTTTGACTCATCTGTCCAGAGCACATTGTTCCAGAAGTGCTGGTCTTTGCCTAGGTGTTCATTGGCAAACTTTAGTCTTGCCCTGATGTTCTTTCTGGACAGCAAAGGTTTCCTCCTGGCACACCTCCATGTAGATCAAATTTGTGCAGGCTCTTTCTAATGGTGGACTCATGCACTTTGATATCAACAGTGGCAAGAGCTACCTGTAGGTCCCGTGATGACATTCTGGGGTTATTAGAGACTTCTTTCAGCATCTTGCGGTCTCCTCTCGGGCTGAGCGTTCTGGGGCGGCCTGGCCTGAACAAGTTGGCAGTTGTTTGGAATCTTCTCCACTTGTAGATGATCTTCCGGACAATCGAATGATTGATTTCAAATTGTTTGGAGATCTTTTAAATCCCTTCCTAGACTCGTTGGCATCTATAACCTTCTTTCTGAAGGCCTCAGAGAGCTCTTTTGATCGAGGCATGGTGACGCCACACACTTCAACAACAAAGAGCAAACCAAACTAAATGTCTGAGGTTTAAATAAGAAAGGTTCCTCCAAGATCCTCTCTAACGATGTTCTAATCATTTGCACCTAAGCTGGTGCACCTGATTCTAATTTCAGGTATTTGAAGTAGTGATAAATGTAGGGGTGTACTTACTTTTTCCACATGCGAAATTTGCATTTATGTTTATTTAAATTATACAATGGACTACAAAATGTAAATGTTTCATGATATTTGTTATATTATATCACCTTTATCTCTCAATATTGTTGAAATGAAGATCAAATAGCTGGATGGTGAAATATGTTGAAAAAGTCAAAACTTTACATGGGGTGTACTAACTTTTTCACGTGACTATATATATATATATTACGTTTGTGAGGGGGTAGGCAATGGAATACCTGAGGGCCAGGTAGGAGTGTATCGGATAGTGTGCTCCGAATGTTGTGATGAAGAATAAGAACCCCCCTGTACCTAAGTAGGGACCCGTTAGACTGGATGTCGTGCAAGAGTGTATTTTTGTTTCTATGAGGAGGGGTGGGGTTATGTAAATTAGTTGGGGATTAAGGGTAAATCCCCTGTATGTAAATTGCCTCTGTGACCTTTCCCCTTGTTCGTTATGACATGACACACACGTTACCAGCAAGCAATCAGCGCGCATTATAACACCAATTAAAAGTAAGCGGGATCAGGACATTCAAATTGCGCTGGCATCGCCACCCACCACATCGCAACACAAAGCAGGCAGGGCATGGGGCCTCGCCCCACGGGGTAGTGATTTGTCCGGTACCATAGAGCGAGGCGATGGACTCGCTGATTGGAGCACGCAGGGATGTCGCCCGATGACGTAAGAGCCCTGGGAACAAAAGACCTGGGTCCCTGCATGTTCCTTCTTCCTGCGCTGGGTTCTCATTGCTAGCAGTTGCATTTACTCTCTTTGTATCCCGAGTTGAGAAAGGACATTTGCGCATTGTCACTCTTTGGTTCGGGGTTTCAGAATGAGCAGCCGCACGGTCCTTGCTCAGTTCCTGGTGTTCATGGAAGGCGGACGCATTCGCGCATTTTCTCTTCTTGGTCCGGCAATTGGTGTGAGTGGCCGCATTTACCTTTCCCTGGCGCGTTGGTGCTGGCTGTGTGCACTGAGAGACCAAGGTGCTGTGTGGAGCAGACGACAAAGACGAGCACGGCCTGCTCGCTTCATGCTCGGTGGCTGGAGTGAACGAACTGCACGCCAAGGCCTGTTTCCTGCGCACGGACTTCGCGCCAAGGCATGTGTTTCCCGCGCACGGACCTCCGAGACCCGTTCGCGGACTGACAGGGTTCAAGAGCCACTCAAAGCTGAGCACACAAACTCATTTTTACTTTCAGTTATCTTTCCCCTTGTCTTGTATAAGAGTCCATATGGGAGCGCTCCATTTAGGAATATTAGTTTACCGTGCATTTTCGTGTTGCCTGGCATTTTTTTTTTATCCTTTATTGTTGCATTATAATTCCGAGTCGGTTTGATTTGTTCAGCGTGGTTCATAGATGTCCAGTGGAATCCATGCAGGTAAGAGCTTTGCTACCCTTCACTGCCCTCCTCCCCCGCGCGTATCAACACTGCTATAGTTGACTGAACGCCTTGGAGTGTAATGCTCGATCGGCTATTCGTCCCCAGGGGTGTTCATCCCCGGGAACACGACTACATATATCTATATATATATATATATATATATATATATATATATATATATATATACATATATATATATATATATCACAACAACATTGGTCCTCATTTTGAAGCAATGTTTCATGCGACTTTTTGAAGCCGTGTCGCAAAAGGCGACAGGGAATTACCAGTGAACTCAATTTGCCGACTGGTACTCAATTTGCCGACCTTGGAAGGATGACAGGCTGAGTCAACCCCCCTGGCATTAATTCAGCGATCGACCAGGATTCGAACCCAGGATCCCAAGCAGGCACCCTAATCGCTAAGCCAACACCAGGCTATATTATAATTGACAAAGCAAAATGAAAAGCAAGCTTCGATGGAAAATCAAGCAATATTACATTTCTGCAATATTATTTACAGCATGCAATGGTACAATATGAATTTTAATATAAGAATATGTTAATACATCCTTTAGTCGTTGACACTTCAGAAAAGGAAAAGCATGGAGGTTTCGAAAACAAAAGCAAATAACAGGAGCCGACAACGTTTATTACTTAATTTTCATCAAAAGCTATTTGATGTCAAACCATTGACAGAAATAAAACTGGAGAGCATTTGAAAATGCAAAGCCCGTTCACGGCCGTTTGTATCAGACCTCTTCTTCTTATTCTTCCGTATGCTCAAAATAAAGAAAACAGTTTTTAAAAATACCAAATGAAAACTGATGATATTATGCAGCCTCAACTTTGAGCTTTAGAGATAAAAAAAAGAATCAACTGCTAGCTTTTGATTAGTAAACCAATTCTGTTACCCAATATGCACATTCTTAAAATTTCAGTTCAATTGGAAGAAAATTGAAGATTTTATGCAAACCTCACCTTTGATCTTTTGATCTAAAAAAACAATCGATTCCTATATTTTGATTAGTGAACCAATTCAGTAACTTGATATGCAAATGCATTTAATTTCAGGTCAATCGGATGAAAATTGGTGATTTTACGCAATTGGTGATTCCAGCAGGTCTGCAGAGAGTGAGGAGGCTGCAGACTGCCGATCTGAGGGATGAGGAATGGAGCGGCAGAGAGTGCAGTCATCAGCAAAGAGATAGAGAGGATTTTCCAGAGTCGGAGAGATCATTGATGAAGACCAGAAAAAGCACAGGGCCCAGAACACTTTTGAATGGTGAACCAATTCAGTGACCTGATATGCAAATACTTTAAATTTCACGTCAATCGGGTGAAAATTGGTGATTTTACATAACCTTGACATCTGACCTTTTTACCAAATTATTAATTTTCCTTCTCCGTATTGTCATAATAAAGCTTTATGAAAATTTGATGACGAGCTCAAATGGTAAAAAGTTACCTGGACACACAGAAACACACACAGCCAGCTAGACAGACAGACAGACACACACAGAATTGATTCCAAAACCCCATCTCCTGCAGTGTCCAGGACAGGCTAATAAACAACAACAACACAACATGCATTTTAAAGGCCATTTTCCCTGCTAGAGCAGGGGTTAGCCTTGCGGTCCCCATGACAATCTTCTCCATTTTGCCCTATTTTCTGCATCTCTCCTTGTTAACCCCCTTGCCCGCATTTCTTCTTCCACCATCTTTAGCCAAGTCTTTCTCGGTCTTCCCCGTCTTCTACTTCCTTCTACATTCATTTCCATCACTCTTATCAACTAGTCACTTTCATCCTTCCTCAACACATGACCAAACCATCTCAACCTGTTCCTCTTCACAGCATCAATCACAGGCTCTATTCCCATCATCTTTCGCAATTCATCATTTGTCTTCCTCTCTCTCAACGATACTCCGCACATCCGTCGAACCATTCGCATTTCCACCCTTTCCAACCTTCGTTGCTGCTCTACGTTCATTACCCATGTCTCGCTCCCATAAATCATAACACTTCTCACACATGCAGCATACACCTTTCCCTTCAGCTTCAACGACACTCCCCTCATCATCAGCACGCCACTCAATTCCCGAAACTTCTTCCATGCACATCTCACTCGAGCAACCGTTGCTGAGTCTGATCCACCTTCTCCATTCAGCATGTCTCCGAGGTAGCAAAATGTTTTCACACCTTCCAGCTTCACGCCGTCTCCAAGATCCAACTCAACATTTCCTCCATCTGCAGCTCCCTCTGTGCACACCTTACATTTGAATGTAGCTGCCACACTGGTTAATGACCCTCTCAGACCACTACATTTTTGATGAACCCACTCAGCGCACATTGTACACTGAATGGAGTTCACTCCGACACCCTTCCTACACACAGCACAAGGCCACTTCACAGTTCTTTCCACCTCACCACATGCTTTACCACATGCCATCACCTTCGTCTTTCCGATATTCACCTTCAGACCTTTTGTCTCCATACATTCCTTCCACGTGTTCATCTTTTCCTCCAGTCCATCCATACTTTCCGCAATCAACACCAGATCATCTGCATACAACAACTCCCACGGTAAACCCTCCTTTACGTTCTGAGCCAGCACCTCCATCACAGCTACAAATAGTAGTGGACTTAGTACCGACCCCTGATGCACTCCCACCTTCACCTCAAATTCACCACTGTTCCCGTCCTTCGTCCTTACAGCTGTGCGCGCTCTTTTGTACATTGCCATCACTACTCTGATCAACCATTCCTCCACTCCTAACTTCCTCAATGCCCATGTCAATACTTTGCGTGGAACCCAATCGAATGCTTTCTCCAGATCAACAAACCCAAGAAACAACTTCTTCCTCTTCTCCATGTACTTCTCCTGCAACTGCCTCACAATGAAAAGCACGTCTGTCGTTCCTCTTTCTGGCATAAATCCAAACTGCATTTCGTCGATCTTCACTTTCTTCCTTATCCTCCTCTCCAACACCCTTTCCAATACCTTCATTCCATGCTCCAATAACTTTATCGCTTTAGAGTTACTGTGGTACGAGTAATGTGGTACGATGTGGTACGAGTGGTACGAGTAGTGGTAATGTGGTACGAGCCACACTCCAGAGGGTCACCTTTCCCCTTGTATAGAGGGACGAGGGCACTCAGTTCCCAATCCACTGGAATGCGGCCTTCTTTCACCACCAGATTACAGATCTCTGTCATTCTCTTCACACCCCAACTTCCTGCTGCCTTCAACATATCTCCCACAACTCCCGTCGGCCTTCCCGCTTTTCTACCCTTCATTGCTTTTATCGCTTCCTCAACTTCCTTCTCAGTTATCTTCTCTGCTGGTCCTAAAACTGGGTTACTCTCTATGTTGCCATCCCATTCATTCTCTGTATTCAACAGCATTTCCATATATCTTTTCCATCTTCCTTTAATTCCATCTGGGTCGACATGGATTTGTCCCACTTCATCCTTCAAGCAGCTCACCCCCATCACATCACACCTCTCTTTCGCTATCTGCTTTGCAATCCTGAATACTGCTTTCTGACCCTCTTCCGAATCCAAGCGTTCTCCGAACATTTTCCTACATGCCTCCTGCGCCTTTGCTACCTCTTTCTTTGCAGCCTTCCTGGCTGCCTTATAACTTTCATGCTCTGCTGTTTCTGCTCCCGTACCCTTCGCCTTCTGCCACTCCTTGAACTTCTTCCTCTTCTCGTCAAGCCTCTTTCCAACTTCATCATCCCACCACCATGTTTCCGAGTGCCTCGGTGGTCCTTTTGTCCATCCACATACCTCACCGACGGCTCCCAACAGACTAGCTTTCATTGACATCCAACCACTTTCAAGCTCAACCACATCATCCTCGACCCTACTCAGCCTCTCTTTTAATGCCTCCCTTACTGTCACCTCTTTCAACCTCCACACCTTCATTCTCGGTTGGTACTTCACCCGCCGAGCTCTCCTCGCACCTTTCACCCTTACGTCGCAGACAACCAAGTGGTGCTGTGAAACAGCCTCCTCCCCCGGGATCACCTTTGTGTCTCGGAGGTGCCCCCTATCTCGCCTACGCACCATCAGGTAGTCAACGGTTGTCGTCGACCCACCTGACGTGTATGAAACAAGCTTATTATCCTCTTTCTGGAACTGAGTATTACAAATCAACAAATCAGCTCCATCAGCAAACTCCAAAATCCTTTCACCTTCTCCATTTCTCACACCATATCCGTAACCCCCATGAACTCCGTCAAAACCATCCATACTCCTTCCCACATGTCCATTTAGGTCTCCTCCTACCACAACAACTTCCTCATCTTTCACGTTTTCCATCAGCTTCTCTATCGCACACCAGAACTTGTCCTTCTCTTCATCGCTCCGACCAACCTGCGGAGCATATCCCGAGATGACGTTCACCAAGAGCTTTCCAATCATCATTTTCACCATCATCAACCTATCACTCACTCTAGTCACACTCACCACACTGTCTACAAACTCCTCAGAAAACAGGACACCAACACCATTCACGCCCTCCAGGCACCCTTGCCACACAAACTTGTATTTCTGTCCCTGCCTACCCTTCACCATTCTCACACCACTTCCCTTCCATCTCGTCTCTTGCACACAACATATGTCCACTCTTCTTCTGACCAATACTTCCACCACTTCTCCTGATCTCCCTGTCATTGTCCCTACATTCCATGTCCCAAACCTCAGAAACCGATCTCCACTTCGGGCTGTACCCTGCCCACATGTAGTTGTAATTTGCATGGTTCTCTTTTTGAGGCAATGTTTTTTATGGCCGGATGCCCTTCCTGACGCCAACCCTCTTAGTCGCCTCCTACGACACGCAGGGATACGGCGTACCTATTCTTATCCAGGGTACACACTGGGAAACGTTTAAAACATGGAAATCCTGGGGGGGGGGGGGGGGGGGGGGGGGTTTAAACATATTTAAATAAATATTTAAACAAAACCATGAAAACAATCCGGGAAAAGTCTCTAAGTGAGAACGTGGATTTGAGAAAGCAGGAGCAGAGGTGAAAGAACAAACGAGAATATAGGGGGCGGGGCACAAGTCGAGACGAGGAGGCCGCACAAGGCGCGGACAAAGAAACGACTAATTACACACAAATTTGCAACAACTACAAAACCAAAACCAAATAGAAACACACAATAATACATACACAACAAAATACGCAGCGGAAATTTGACAAAGAAACGAACGGGAAAACACTCAAACTTTGATGCCGTGGAGAGATCAAAGCAAGCCCCGTCGCTCGAGGGACCGGAAGGACAGGCTAATAAAGAGAAATATAATTGTAATTTTTTTGTATGCATTGTCGAGGCTCGTATAAAGGCTAACACGTAGACCATCTACGAAATGTATGTGTGTGTGTGTTATATTGTCGTGTCGATTAATTACGTACGTCTATGAATTAATTACGTATTACATACTAATGAAATGTTTTAACTCTTTAGACTGCCGACGCCTTCAACCTTTGAAGACCCTTTAAGACCTGTAAGATCCTTAAGACCCCAATGACTCATAAAGACCCAGAGGACCCAAAAGTCCGCGAGGATGCAAAAGACTCCGGAGACCCAAAAGTTCCTGAAGACCCAGATGACCCAAAAGTCCCCGACGACCAAAAATACCCCCAAGTCCAGCAGGCAGGTATGCTACAAGATGGTGAGGACCAATGGAAATTTGGTCCAATGGACCATCGGGCCCCCTAGTATAATAAAGGAAGTGGGGAACAAGAGGGGGACAGAGGGGTAAGCGCAACAACAGTGGGGAACAGTGACATCTGGAGATATGTGGAAGAGAGAGGGCTGGGGTGGAGTTCACGGGATAAACACGATGGACACTACATGGGACTTTTAGGAAAGAACACGGAATTTGAAGGAAGTGGATTTGGAGTGTATTAACGTTGGTAGGAATTATCAAGGTTTTGGATAATGGGAAGACAAGAGATGTTGGTCAACAGCTGTTTTGAAGATCTATAGAGAGGAGTGGGATTGAAGAGTGTGTGGGGGGTTGTTCCAGAGGTGAGAAAAAGAGGAATAAAAGAATGAAGGTGAGCGGAGAGTCTTGATTTTGGCAGTTTCACCAGAAGAGGGTTGCTGGCAGATCTTGTGCGTCCTGCAGGAATATTTGGGGGACAAATTAATAATAACTGTATACAATTTGATATTTCCTCTTTCTGACCATCCAGACGAGCAACAAAAAGCTGAAACAGAAAAAAGTTCGTCTTGTTTTCCCACGTTTGGAGGAATCAAGGAATGGTGCGCACACTTCTTCGAAGACCTTCCAAAGATCATCGACGTTTCCAGGATTCTTTTTTACGATTTCTTTGTCCAAATAGTCCCATATAGACAGCTTCAATAATGTTGACGTCTGGGCTTCGAACAGGCCATTCCATGTGTTGAAGGCCTCCAGCTTCCTCTTTCTTTTGCATCTAAGTCTTAATTTTTCCAGTTTGGTGTTTTTGACCATTATCTTGCTGTAAGATGAAGTTTGGACCAATAAGTCTTGCACAACTGGGGATAGCATGGTGGATTAAAATTTGTCTGTGCCTTGCTGCAGTCAATATACAGTAACATCAATTTTCCAACAACACTTGATGATATTCACCCCAAAGTTGAATTTAACCTCCTCCATGCTTAATTGTTGGGTTCAAGCAAGGCTCTTTATAAGTTTGTTTTTCATCGTCTCTCATATTGTCTTCAATTAAATTAAAATAACCAAAGCACCTTTGACCTTTGTTCCATCGTCCAGTTTCTGTGTTATTGTGGATGTTTTAGCCTTTCATTCTTGTTTCTCTCAACAGAGGTTTCCTTACTCTAACAAATCCTTCAAGTCCTGATTTCAAAAGTGACCTTTGTACTGTTGATGGATGGACAAACACCTGAGCCTTCTGCCAGTTCTGTTGTGAATCCAACGCTTGTCTTCTATCTATTCCTTCACGATATGATCTTGAAGTATTGCTTGTCCTTGTCGGATAACTTTTTGGGTCTTCCACTCTTGGGTTTGTCAATTACAGATGATGTTTCTCTGCACTTGATTGTGCACCTGATATCACACCTTCAAAATCGAGTGATGTGATCGATTTTACTCGATGGTTTCCTTCTTTATGCAGAAACACAATTCTGTGGCGATCTTCTCCTGAAATTTTAGCCATTTTTAAACTAATATTTATTCTTGATATATCTTTCTTCTGTAATATGAAAAGCTTTATGGATGTGCAGAGAGGAACACGTGATGTTAATGAGGAGGAACACCTGACAATGAGTCATTCATTTGATTTGATTGGTAAATATGAGGATTAGCACCTACCTGGACAACACTTCATATTAGCTGCTCATGTATAGTTTACCTTGAGTTGTGATCACAAGATTTTAACGATTCTGATCAATGTGAATTAAAGATTGTTAATGGCTAATCTTGGTTTCTACACACCTAAACTAAGCTGCATTAATAACAGTCGTTGTCATAATAGTAAAAAAACACCAGTGAAGGCTTTGAGTAAATAGTTGATGCTTACAACATCCATATACTGGAATTCTTCTTAATTTGTCCAACACTTTTGCGCAACAGTGTGTGTATGTGTGTGTGTGTGTGTGTGTGTGTGTGTGTGTGTGTGTGTGTATATGTGTGTGTGTGTGTATATGTGTGTGTGTGTGTGTGTGTATGTGTGTGTGTGTGTGTATGTGTGTGTATGTGTGTGTATAAATGTGTCTTTCACTGAGGAGAGGCTTCCGTCTGGCCACTCTGCCATAAAGCCCAGGTTGGTGGAGTGTTGTCCTTCTGGAGATGGTTGTCCTTCTGGAAGATTCTCCCATCTCCACACAGGATCTCTGGAGCTCAGCCAGAGTGACCTTCGGGTTCTTGGTCACCTCTCTTACCAAGGCCCTTCTCCCCCGATTGCTCAGTTTGGCCGGGCGGCCAGCTCTAGGAAGAGTCCTGGTTGTTCCAAACTTCTTCCATTTAAGAATTATGGAGGCCACTGTGCTCTTGGGAACCTTCAATGCAGCAGAAATGTTTTTGTAGGCTTCCCCAGATCTGTGCCTCGACACAATCCTGTCTCTGAGCTCTGCAGGCAGTTCCTTCGACCTCAAGGCTTGGTTTTTTCTCTGATACGCATTGACAGCTGTGAGACCTTATATGGACAGGTGTGTGTGCCTTTCCAAATCATGTCCAATCAATTGAATTTACCACAGGTGGGCTCCAATCAAGGTGTGGAAACATCTCAAAGATGATCAAGAGAAATGGGAGGCACCTGAGCTAAATTTCAAGTGTCATAGCAAAGGGTATGAATACTTATGTAAATGTGATATTTCAGTTTTTTCTTTTTAATAAATTTGCAAAACTTTCTAAAATCCTGTTTTCTCTTTATCATTATGGGGTATTGAGTGTAGATTGATGAGGGAAAAAATGAATTTAAACGATTTCAGCATAAGGCTACAACATAACAAAATGTGAAAAAAGTGAAGGGGTCTGAATACTTTCTGAATGCACTGTCGGTGAGTTTAATTCCAAAGTAAAGGAGAATCACCTGCTTGAAATCTAATTATTTCTAACAACTTCTAAAAGGTGCCAACAATATTGGCTGGGCCATTTTAAGATTTCTGTGTGGAATAAGCTAAGATTTAGCAATTTTTTTCAGCTTTTTCTGTTTATTTTTTCCACTGCAAACCAGAGATACATATGTGGACACCAAAATATATATTTTAAATATTTTAATATTTAAATTTAAATTTAATTTAAAATTAAAATATCTTTTAATTTAAAAAAATTTCTGGAAGAAATAGTGCATTATTTGAAAAAAGTGCAAGGGTGCTAATATATTTGGCCACGACTGTATATATACACGACATGACCAAAAGTATGCGGACGCCCCTTCTAATTAGTGGATTCGGCTGTTTCAACCACACCCATTGCTGACATGTATATATGATCAAGCACACAGCCATCCAATCTCCATAGACAAACATTGGCAGTAGAATGAGCCATACTAAAGAGCTCAGTGACTTTCAACGTGGCACCATCATAGGATGCCACCTTTCCAACAAGTCAGTTTGTCAAATTTCTGCCCTTCTCAAGCTGCCCAAGTCAACTCTAAGTGCTGTTATTGTGAAGTGGAAACGTCTTGGAGCCAGAACAGCTCAGTTGTGAAGTGGTAGGCCACACAAGCTCACAGAACGGGGCAGCCGAGTGCTGAAGCATGTAGCGCATATAGATTCTCTGTCCTCAGTTGCATCACTCACTATCGAGTTCCAAACTTCCTCTGGAAGCTACGTCAGCACAACTGTTCGTCGGGAGCTTCATGAAATGGTGATCTTAGGCTTGCATGCAGCTGCTCGGCCAGGAAAACCCATGCTCAATGCAAAGCGTTGGCTGGAGTGGTGTAAAGCTCACCGCCATTGCACTCTGGAACAGTGGAAACGCGTTCTCTGGAGTGATGAATCACGCTTCACCATCTGGCAGTCCGACGGACGAATCTGGGTTTGGCGGATGCCAGGAGAACGCTACCTGCCCAAACACATAGTGCCAACTCGAAAGTTTGATGGAGGAGGAATAATGGTCTGGGGCTGTTTTTCATGGTTCGGGATCACC
This sequence comes from Myxine glutinosa, assembly GCF_964187855.1. Classification (NCBI taxonomy): domain Eukaryota; kingdom Metazoa; phylum Chordata; class Myxini; order Myxiniformes; family Myxinidae; genus Myxine; species Myxine glutinosa. The sequence continues at coordinate 82,203,502 of NC_136273.1, forward strand.
CCTTAGTTCCAGTGAAGGGAAATCTTATCGCTACAGCATAGATTGACATTCTAGATGATTGTGAGCTTCCAACTTTGTGGCAACAGCTTGGGGAAGGCCCTTTCCTGTTTCAGCATGACAATGCCCTCGTGCACAAAGCGAGGTCCATACAGAAATGGTTTGTCGAGGTCAGTGTGGAAGAACTTGAATGGCCTGCACAGAGTCCTGACCTCAACCCAATCGAACACCTTTGGGATGAATTGGAACGCCGACTGTGAGCCAGGCCTAATCACCCAACATCAGTTCCCGACCTCACAAATGCTCTTGTGGCTGAATGGAAGCAAATCCCCGCAGCAATGTTCCGACATCCAGTGGAAAGCCTTCCCAGCAGAGTGGAGGCTGTTATAGCAGCCAAGGGGGGGGGGGGGGGGGGGGGGACCAACTCCATATTAATGCCCATGATTTTGGTGTTCGGGTGTCCACATACTTTTGTTCATGTAGTGTACTGTATATATATATATATATATATATATATATATATATATATATATATATATATATATATATACAGTGGAACCTTGACTTACGAGTGCCCCAACTTACGAGTTTTTCGAGATACGAGCCGTCGCTCGGGCGGTTTATTGCTTTGAGATGCGAGCCGAGATTTGAGTTACGAGCTTTCGCCACCCGGTCAGGTGGTTATCTTTCCGTGAAAGTACAGTATCTGTCGTATATCGCTGCATTTTTGTTTTCGCATGTTTCTTTATTTTGAGTTTACGCCGCCAGGTGGGTTCCGGTCACGTGGTTATCTTGACGTGCACGTACAGTATCTCTGTCGTATAGCGCTGCATTTTTGTTTTCGCATGTTTCTTTATTTTGAGTTTACGCCGCCAGGTGGGTTCCGGTCACGTGGTTATCTTGACGTGCACGTACAGTATCTCTGCCGTCAACTTGTTCAGAGTGCCGGCGATAGCTCGCCTTCTCTTTGTGGAAAACACGGTACTGAGAAGAAGAAGAGGATAATGTGCTTGGATATAAAACACGCAATCGTCGAAAAACATGAGCGAGGTGCCGAGGAGGACATATATAACGGCAGAGGAGAAGAGCATGCCAGGCCACAACTTGTTCAGAGTGCCGGCGATAGCTCGCCTTCTCTTTGTGGAAAACACGGTGAGATCCTTAACATCCAACAACTAATGGGACGCAAACGGGGCGCCCAGTTTAGCGGTACACACATTGATGAATCACCCTGCCTGTGATTCACCCATGACAGGTTATAGCTGGGTCGGGATTCAAACCCAGGCTGGACAGTTTAGACTTTAGAGTCAAGTGTGCGTACCTCCAGTCCAGGCCATCCTGCCAACTTGTATGCTGCATACAGGTGAAATATAAAGCGCGAGATATTTTTATATATACTGTATATTTAAAAAAAAATTGGTGTGGTTTTTGGCGGGCTGGAACGGATTAATAGCATTTCAATGCATTTCAATGGGGAAATTTGATTTGAGATACGAGCAATTTGAGTTACGAGCTCGGTCACAGAACGAATTAAACTCGTAAGTCAAGGTTCCACTGTATATATATATATATATATATATATATATATATATATATATATATATATATATATTATACATATATATATATAAATTGTTACAGACGCGGTTTAGATGTTATGATGGGCCGAGCGGATGGTCCAACCGCGACCGTTACAGGATCCCCAATTGGCCCGATTCCACCCGACGTTGACCAGATCGCACCACAGATATTCAATCGGGAAACCTCTAAAGCGACCGAAAGAGAAGGAAAAAGAGAAGAAGAACAGAGTACGGAGGAAGAACAGATTTATTATACACACACAAGCAATGGATGGAAGAAGCAGTCACACAGGGAATCGTTAACTTATTCTATTCAATTTACTTAACCCCAGGACAACATTCAAGACAGACGACGTTCACACTTACACGGGGGAAATTGCAGGCAGGGATGGCAGAGGTGGGTTGCTGGAGAGGGAGGCAGGGTCAGGTCCCTGCAACCGGCAGGGCTGGAGGTAGCAGCTCTCAATCCTTCGCGTTTTTGGCGGGAAAACCCTCGGTCGCGTCGACGCTGCTGATACTGTAGACGTCACGCGCTGGCTCGGTCACACCTGCTCCTCTCCTTCTGGTGGAGCCGTCTCCCTCCTCTCAGCGCGTCTCTCCAAAGCTGGTTGCCTCTCCGAGTACCTCTCCTCTTTGGCTTGGAGCGTCTCGCATCTCACCGCTCACAGCTCAGCTCACAGCTCCTCTCGTATGTCACCTCTTCGCTCATCTCCCATCTGGTGAAGCAGTCCCTTTTATCACTCGGGGCGGAATCAAGCCGCCGGCTGCGAGGGCACGCCTACCGGGTCGCTAACCGTGGTGCTGGTTGGCTGTTAGGGCTGTCCGATTCCTCCTTTGCTCATGACGACGTGCCACGCCTGTGAGTTGGCGGCTCCTACCCCCCTCTTCTCCGAGATGAGCACATGGGCAATGGCGGCTTGCGGGATTGAACACCACTCGCACCCCTTTTGAAAGGAACTTTGGAGAGCGGAGATGTTTGGGGAAATTGAAAGGGCCTACGCTTATTTTGTTTGATACAATGCAAAGTCAATCTAGTGGGAACACATATTTAGCCTACATGGAATAAGGAAATAAACTATTTAAAAAGATATATCGTGGCCTGTGTGTAAGTTTCATGGAATTAACTAGGAGGACGGCTGCCACCATTATTTACATTACGAGGGTGTTACACACAACAAAACCATACTTTTCACATTCGTTACACTTCCTCCAAAATCGTTACACTCTTCAAAAACCGTTACACTTCTCAAATTCGTTACACTTCTCAAAACCGTTACACTGCACCCTCCTTTCTTCAGGCCCGTACTCAGGCCTACAAAACTTTAACTTAGTGTGACACGTAGGTGTAATTCCCTCTACAATTAACCTGACCCTGAGTGTGACAATCTTAAAACACAAATAAGTATGTCCCCCTATTGCATTGCACCTAACAGACTCAAGCCCACAGCTAACCGAATTACGGAATTATTCTCAAACTATACATTTACGGTGGGGAGCATTATTTACAATGACGTTATTTCTTATTTACAACGCAACCCAGGACCTGTGTTTTTTTTTTCTTTTTAGGGAACAAGAAAAAAGAAATTCCTGTTGGGAGGGAGGAGACAGCACGCATTGCATCGATGCACCAGTACCAATACCACCAAAGCACCCAAAAGCACCAAAAGCACCACAAAGCACCAAAAGCACCACTCGGTGCGCAGTCACCATGGTTCATAATAAACACAACAAAACAACTGGTGGTGGTCTTCTCTTTCTCTGCTGGGCCGATGGTCTTCCCCGACATCTTCTGGCTTCATGCGGCCTACTTGGAAATATAAAAAGCACAAACCGTGTCCATTTTTATTTAGGGCAACAGGGGCCAACTAAGGGTGGTCCACCTGTTTGGCATAGGTGCCACCTTACCGAGGTCCGCAAGCAAGATTCCCTGGCCACTATGGCCGGTCTCCAACAGAGGTGCCCTGCCCCAGAACCTGGGGTCCATCAAGTGGTACTTGGCCGCAGAACAGCGGTCCAAAAAGTGGTACATCAACGCAATGCATGCTGGTTCTGGGAATCTCGTGCGCACAATGGCCACCTCACACACGCTCCCCTCGGCACCCAATGGCGCACAGGTCCTCAAGTGGGAGACAAAAGGGGGGAAGACAATTGAGCGAGGGGTAAGGTCATGAGGGTACACGTCAATAAAGGCAATGCAGGGTGAAGTGCGTACGGAGAGCGAAGTGAGAAAAACTCGTCCCTACCGTACGTCACCCCCCTGTCACCTACACTACCCTTGCCCTTACCCCATATGTACAAAATCTACACATTACCAATCCGTCACTACTGTCACGTCTCCCCATATTTCCTCTATACCAAATTCGTCACCACAATCCCTCTATCCAAAATTTGCCATCACCCAATTCGTCATCAATCCTCATTAGGAGGAAGAGATGGAACATCAAGCACAATGTCACACCCACGTCATGATGTGTCTCACAATCCAAACATTTGCATCATAAAAAATAATCAAAACATGGCATGGTGTGGAGTTCCTGTCACCTCAGGTGAGTGGATGCAGATGGTGCGAGGAGATCCTTCATCCTAACTATCCTCTAAATGATTTTAACACACTTTACACTACCCGGGGTCTTTCCCTGCCAATCCATTGGCCACTTACACTATGGGTTCTAAAAACCAATTCCCATTGTCCAAACTGTGGTGCTTCTCAATTTGGGGTCTCACTCCCCCCGATTCATCTCCCGGTGCCCTCGCACAATTTCTGGGCTGCGACGTGTAGCTCTCCCAGCAGGTCTACCCACCTGTACACCTCCACCACTGCAGTTGCCACCCGAGCTTACCTAGCTCCTCACCCTAACCTAACTAACTGGGGACAGCCCCTCCTGGCTCTGTCACCCCACTCGGTGCCCTCTGGCACTAGGCTACCCGGGTCCGTCCTCCGGATCCTCGGGCCCCATCCACAACAACTACTACCGGCTCCCAGAGCCCACCTGCGGCCTCACCTGGCCGACATCCTCACAGTGGTGGAGTGCCCAAACCAACTACACACACTAACAGGCTACACGCCCAGCCATTTCCACAACACTAATGCACCCATCCAAAGACCATTCTTTCACCCGCACCACAGATGCCAATATCCAACCACAATTTACCTGTACCCTCTACCTAACACTTACTCTGCCCGCCCCGGGTATCCGTGATGGGGGTCCACTCTTCCCCCATTCACACCTTCGCACCATCCACTCCACTCCACAATTTCCACCATACTCACTCCACGACCATCCATTCCAATACTCCATTTATTCCACACTACCATTTATTCCACACAGCCACATACACCTGTTGTTGCACACCTGTGCCCTCACACCTGGTGCCACCTGCACCCTCCTTTCTTCCTGGACCATTTGGTCATCACAATACACATCACCATCACTCACTCATACACTGCTCCATACACCTGTTCAGTTGCACACCTGTGCAATCACACCTGTTCAATCCTCACACACACGGCACCATCTCAGCTAACTACTCCCCTCTGAAACTTGCGCTTCCCAGTCGTCCCTTTAAACTATTGCGCTCCCTCGTCATTATCATCCACTCTAATCTACCTGCGTCCCCACTACAGGTATCAGTCACTAACTAATCTTAACGTTACCTAATGTCATCTTCTAGGTCCCTACACAGAATATCCTAACCCACCCGGGCTAGTTTTCACTGCCATACACCCCATAATCTATTGCTCCTTTGCCCCCCCACCTGTGAGGGATGGTGGATTTCCCATCCCACCACATCGGGGAGGTCCTACTATCAATTTCGCCCACCTAAATCCAACCAATCAAAAATTTGCCATTTACTGCTAATCACCGTACCAATCATCAAATTTTGCCTTTTTCTAATTTTGGGTCCAAAACACTAACCTCATCACTCGTCTACTTATTACATCCTCTCGGTGCGCCAATTCCCTTCCAAAGCTCGGCTTCGTACAGCCGAGCAATGAACGCGGGTTCTTTGGTGCCGGCGGCTGGATGCGTCCGGCACTCGGTGCAGGGACGGGGGCTTACCCGTGCCGAGGTCCCACGCACCATCTCGGCACGGAGCCATCCCATGGCCCGATCTCGACCTGCCGGAATGCCTCAACAAAAAGTGGTCGCCATGACGACCCTTCCTATCGGGCTGCCAGCTCCGCCTAGTGGAGCACGGACGCGGCTGTTCAAAGCGAGGCCCAGCGTGGATCGCGTACGGCGGTCCTTTCGAACCCGCCGTGGTTCGGATCCCCGCGGGTCCTCGCGGCACGCGAAGCTGCCCGACGCGCACCGAGGGCCTGATTCGGCTATAAGTCGTTCTAACCTCTAACCCGGTGACCGTCGATGCCTCACCTGCATGCTTACATGCATACTCTACCCCTTTCTTGCTCATACCTCCAGCTGTTCCCAGGCTCCTCGTACCTTTCCTTACACACCTCGGTACACTCATTCCGCTCACAGACTTGGTCACACACCTGACCACTGAACACCTTGGCACACATTCGTCGCTCGCACACCTCACCAACACACCTCTTCGCGCCCCTTCCTCGGTCACCTCCTCTGTGACCATCACAGGTGTGCTTTCACTCGCACACCCAACCACGTGCCTCACGACCAAGTCAAGTGTGCATTCCCACACACGCTCTACCATTCCCGGTGTGCATCCTTCCATTCCAGGTGTACATCCTCGCTCACCTGTCACAACCAACTCACGCTCCTTGTCACTCTCACTACTCTCACCTCCACTCTCGGTCGCGCACTCACCCTTATTCTCTACAGCGCACTCTTTCCCCATGCACCTGTCCGTTACACACCTTTCTCGCGCATCCTCTCGCGCACACTCTTTCGTTACTTCCTCCGTAACACTTACCACACCGCGCTTCCATGTACCCCCTCGCACACGCGCTTCGACCAACTCACTCTTGACGGCACACTCACTCCTCGTCGTGCACTTTTTCCTCACACACCCCATGGTCGGACATTCTCACACACCTCTTTTTTCGCACACCAGACCTGTCGCACACTTCACCAACGGCCTTTCACGAACACCCGGATCCAAACCAATCCCCAAGCCGACTGAAGCTTTCCTCACATCATATACATTGCCGAATATTTCGCCACTCACCTTGGCACCTCGTCTCCGCACCTCCTTTGCCACCTGCAAACTCTTTATTTGGTTAGTGAGCATCACATTATGAGTTGAGCACCGACCTTGCACATATTCCATCACCTCCTCCTGGATTTCTCTTTTAGTTTCTGTCCGTCCCTTCTTAATTTCACTCACCTCTTCTTCCACTTCCTCTAATTTTCGCTTCACCTCTTTTATTTCCCGGTGCGTCTCCTCAAGTTCGTCCTCTAACGCTACCGTGACCGTCTCTATGTGCATCCTCACCTGCCGGTCCTTTGTCTCCATTATCTCTGTCACCTCGTCCATCTTCTTCGTCAACCCCTCATGTACCATCTGACATTCCTTTTGTGTTGCTATTAATTCGTTTTTAATGTCCTTTTGTGTCGCTTTTAAACCCCCGATGATTGCAGTGTTCTTTTCCACTTGGTCCGCTAGTTCCCTTTGTCCGACTGTCAGCTGTTCTACTCCCTTCGTCAGACCCTCTATGCCCCCCTGTAACCTAGCCGTATTATTCCTCACCTCTTTCTCCATACGCTTCTCACCTCGCTTTACCTCCTCGTGTAGCCCCGAAACCTCCTCACTTACACCTCGTCGTATCTCCTCCATCTCTTTTGTAGATGCCACCCTCATCTGTCCCAATTCATCCCTCTGAGCATCCAATTTGGTTTCTACCCCGATTTGCACCTCCTCTATCCGGTTCCCCATTCGTTTGATTTCCCTGGCAGATTGTTCCCCTATTTCCCGCAATTTGTCCTCCATCCTATTTTCTAACCCCATTAACCCATTTTTCACCTCTTTTATCCCGTTGTCTAACCCCTCAAAATTATTGTCTAACTTCCCAAATTTCTTGTCTAACTCTTCAAATTTCTTGTCTAATCCCTCCCCGGTACCCCTCGCTTCGTCCCTCATTACCCCCAATTGGCCCTCTCATCGCTCACTATCAGCCCTCCTTCTGTCTTCCATTTTTTCACTATCAGCCCTCCTTCTGTTTTCCATTTGTTCCATACTGTCGTTTTTTTTCTGCATTTCCACCATGAATTGGGCCATGAAGGCTTGTATTTGGGCTGCGCTCATTGGTTCCACGACCGTGGCCCCCTCAACCACATGCGCGAGAGCGCCATTTTGTGCGTCTGAAACCTCCGCAACCACATTGCCATTTTTCTCCTCCTCCCTTTCCTCCACATACATTTCCCCGAGGTCCTGGGTCGATTCCACCCTGTCTATCTCTCCCACCGACATCCGATCGCCTTGATTGTCCATGGCGCGATCTCAAAATTCGGGTTTTATAAAACAAAATAAATTTCGGCAGCTTGTAATTTTGAGCGCGTTAAGCGCGCTTCGGGTCCGATCTCACTCCTCGACACCAATTGTTACTTAATAACACAATTGGTGTTCCAAAATTTGGGCCTAACAAATTTAGTCCCAGGTCCGAATCCCAACTCCTGACTACCAATTGTTACAGACGCGGTTTAGATGTTATGATGGGCCGAGCGGATGGTCCAACCGCGACCGTTACAGGATCCCCAATTGGCCCGATTCCACCCGACGTTGACCAGATCGCACCACAGATATTCAATCGGGAAACCTCTAAAGCGACCGAAAGAGAAGGAAAAAGAGAAGAAGAACAGAGTACGGAGGAAGAACAGATTTATTATACACACACAAGCAATGGATGGAAGAAGCAGTCACACAGAGAATCGTTAACTTATTCTATTCAATTTACTTAACCCCAGGACAACATTCAAGACAGACGACGTTCACACTTACACGGGGGAAATTGCAGGCAGGGATGGCGGAGGTGGGTTGCTGGAGAGGGAGGCAGGGTCAGGTCCCTGCAACCGGCAGGGCTGGAGGAAGCAGCTCTCAATCCTTCGCGTTTTTGGCGGGAAAACCCTCGGTCGCGTCGACGCTGCTGATACTGTAGACGTCACGCGCTGGCTCGGTCACACCTGCTCCTCTCCTTCTGGTGGAGCTGTCTCCCTCCTCTCAGCGCGTCTCTCCAAAGCTGGTTGCCTCTCCGAGTACCTCTCCTGTTTGGCTTGGAGCGTCTCGCATCTCACCGCTCACAGCTCAGCTCACAGCTCCTCTCGTATGTCACCTCTTCGCTCATCTCCCATCTGGTGAAGCAGTCCCTTCCAGTCCCTTTTATCACTCGGGGCGGAATCAAGCCGCCGGCTGCGAGGGCACGCCTACCGGGTCGCTAACCGCGGTGCTGGTTGGCTGTTAGGGCTGTCCGATTCCTCCTTTGCTCATGACGACGTGCCACGCCTGTGAGTTGGCGGCTCCTACCCCCCTCTTCTCCGAGATGAGCACATGGGCAATGGCGGCTTGCGGGATTGAACACCACTCGCACCCCTTTTGAAACGAACTTTGGAGAGCGGAGATGTTTGGGGAAATTGAAAGGGCCTACGCTTATTTTGTTTGATACAATGCAAAGTCAGTCTAGTGGGAAACACATATTTAGCCTACATGGAATAAGGAAATAAACTATTTAAAAAGATATATCGTGGCCTGTGTGTAAGTTTCATGGAATTAACTAGGAGGACGGCTGCGACCATTATTTACATTACGAGGGTGTTACACACAACAAAACCATACTTTTCACATTCGTTACACTTCCTCCAAAATCGTTACACTCTTCAAAAACCGTTACACTTCTCAAATTCGTTACACTTCTCAAAACCGTTACAATATATTTCTATATATATATATATATATATATATTGTTGTGGATTTGAGAATTGTTGTATTTTTTTTGTATTGTTGTAAGTGTAATGAATTGTTGTAAATATCACCCTCCATGTGTAAAGGTCAAAGGTCGTCCTCCTAGTTACTCCATATACATACACGTAGCCAATCATATACCCTCTTAAATAGTTATCTCCTTATTCTATGCAGTTGAAGGCTCTGTTCCCACTAGTTGACACTGCATTGCATCAAATGGAAATATGGTAGAATCCCCTTTCAATTGCCCCAGAACCTCCATTGCCAACCGCATTACCAACTACATTTGACTCTATTACGCACGTGGTCAGCCCGGCGAAGAAGGGCGTTGCCCGCCCATCGTCATCCAAAGGTGGAGCCAGGAAAGCCCTTGCCGACCAACCAAGGATGAGTGGGTATGGCCCAAGAGGGTGGGGTTATAAAACCCATTGCATCAGTCCCCACCAGAGAGATACGTAAGGGGCCAGACGAGAGAGAGAGTTCTGAGGGAGGTGCGCTGGGCGAGAGGCAGATTCTGTGGAGTGTAAAGAGAACTTCGGAGACGCAGGAGGCGGAGGACGAATAAAGAAAGCTGCCGGTGTGAAGCCGAATACGTGGAGCTGCCGGCTCCTCGTTGCCAGCCCGGAGCGGAGCTGTTTCCCGGGATTTTCACCTCGACCCCAAAAGCGTGGACCGGACGGAGCGCGTGCTTGGAGCCGGACCTCGACGCCTACCATCTGCCTGGCCCTTTCTCTGCCTTCCCAACCATCGATCCCTGGCATCCATCTACCCCTATTCGTGTGAGTGAGTTCGTTCTGTTTGTCTTGTCCCTGGGAATAAGTTAAGCCTGTTTAGATAAGTTAGTAATTGCACTGTGTCTTCTGGTTCTTCCTCCTGTCAATTATTTTATTATCCTTCCTTCTCCTTGGTTTCTCTAATTGTGTAAATAGTTAGTAAATAAATCCTATTTGTATTTCCTACCTTTGTTCTCTCTTCTTCATGCTCGTCCGGTTGCTTTAGTGATTTCCCTCATGGAATACCTGTGGCACGATTTGGCCAACGTTAAGGATCGGGTCAGTCCTTGTTAATAGTTCGTGCCGCGGTTGCTAAACCACTCGGCAATTAACATCTGGCCGCGGTCGCGAACGGGGTTGCGCTCCTGCCTCTCCAGAGGGAGCTGTGCAGCGTCAGGACTCACGTCGGGCAGTCACAAACAAGGGGACTAATCCCCCCTTCTTAAGGGGAAGAAGGCCGACATAGAGATCTGCAACAATATATATATATATATATATATATATATATATATATATATATATATATATATATATATATATGTATATAATCGGGAGATTAAATCAGACGCGGACGTAGCTTCCGGACGGTCGATCTTTAATTCTCGACACGCTTTCGACCAACAAAGGTCTTCTTCTTAGTCGTCCCCAAGTTCAACGACTAAGAAGAAGACCTTTGTTGGTCGAAAGCTTGTCGAGAATTAAAGATCGACCGTCCTGAAGCTACGTCCGCGTCTGATTTAATCTCCCGATTATTTATTTAATGGAAATGAGACGCCCTGCTCGTACTGTGGAGTTTCTACTATTTCGCAGTTATATATATATATATATATATATTGTTACTGATCGCGGTTTAGGATGGTGTTTGCCGAGCGGAGGCTCCGCGACCGAACAGTTATTCCCCGACTAAAACCCGATTCAACCCAAACGTTGGCCGTATCGCACCGCAGCTGCTCAATCTGGAAAACTCTAAAGCGACCGAATGCAAAGAGGAAGAAGACGTACAGAAGAGTAACTGGGTTTATTATTATCCACACATATAAAAAGGAGCAGTCACGATTATTTACAGGGACATGAGACGCAGGTGACACAGTGAAAATTATTAGCTTATACAGACTTAACTTATTCCCAGGACAGAACAAACAAAGACACTGACTCACGCGGGGAATTGCAGAGTGGATTGCTGGAAGGAGGTGTGTGGCTGGAGGGGGGAGGACGGCACGGAGCTGGCTGGAGCTTGATCCCGCACGGGACGTCGGGCTGGACCTCGACGGCCGCTGATGCCACCGGGCCTGTCGTGTGCGCGGGATCACGGGTCGGAGCTGCTTGGTGGAGCCGATGCGCTGGTGGGGGGGGGTCTGGCGTGACGGGTTCTCTCCTCCTTACGCGCTCTTGCTCTGATGACCCAGCTCTTTCTCGTCCCTCCTTGTCTCAACTCAAAGTGCATCTCCTCGGGGAACACCCCGCCGTGGGTTATATAGGCCCCGCCCCTCAACCTTTGCGAACCTCCCCCAAACGTTCTCTCTCCGCCCTCTCAAGCCAAACCCCTTGTTCATGGTTGGTCGAGTGGGGCTGGCTCACTCCTCCCCTCTCTGACGAGGTGGGGACCCGCCTTTCTTCCCCAACCCTGCCTCGTGGTCAATGGCGGATGAAGGGAAAACCGCCCAACATGCAGTTGGCAATGCGAATTGCAATTGACGAAAAGGGGGGAATGGAAGTGTTGGGAGTGGGAATGAAGGGAATCTATCTCTTTCACTGGTGCAATGGAGTACTTCAATTAATGGGAGACACAGCCTTACCCTAAAACACAGAATAAGATATAACTATTGAACAGGGGTATTCTATGATTGGCTGTGGTGTGGATGCTTTATGGACTAATTATGGGATGCCCCTTTGACCTTTACACAGCTCCGGAGGCAGGAGGCGCAGAATAACAATAATAATAATAATAAAGCACACAATCAAAAATATATATATACAGTCCTCATATCCGCAACAATATATATATATATATATATATATATATATATATATATAGATGTATGTATGTATATATATATATATATATATGTATACATACATACATATATATATATATATATACATACATACATATATATATATATATATACATACATACATATATATATATATACATACATACATATATATATATATATATGTATATATATATATATATATATATATATATATATATATATATATATATATATAGTTGTTTGTGGGGATAGGAGATGGAATACTATCGTGGAGATAGGATTGTATAGTATTAGCATGGACCGTGGATGCATAGGAGACATTTGGATGTATTAAGTAGGGAAACTGGAGCTTCAGGTTGTTTGTGTGTCTTAAGGTTTGTGTTGTTTGGTTGTTTGTGGGGAGGGGGGAGGGTGGAGCGGTATTATCTCGATAGGGGTTAAGTTAGTTTTCCCCCAGCTTGTACTTGCCTACTGTGGCTTTTCCCTATGTTTTTAAAACTACAACAGAACCAACCAATAAAACTAACTCTTGCTACAACAACAACCTTCCATTAACCTATCATAACTGGCAGAAGCCGAACATTCTCGATCGATGGCTAAACTCCGCCTCAAAAGGATTGTAACCGGTAGGCCAGGTCCAAAAGTTCGTCATTGGTCAAGCCCGGCCATGGAGTGATGCAGTGGAAATCTGCGATTGGTCAGAGTGACGTCAGAGATGGAGGGTTCAAGGAGAAAGGAAGAAGAAGACTCTGAGTCTCTCTCGGTCTGGCTTTCGGCTCGGTCGGTCACTTTGTCTCGTGCGCCTGTGAAGATAAATTTTCGAGCTTTGTGAAGCCTTGGAGTAGTTGAAGGAAGGGGTGTTGTTTGACTCGGTGCTTTTCGGGGGAGCAGAGAGCAATGTCTCGCATGGCGGTGGAAGCGAGGAAGGGCCGTTCGCTGCTTGCTCACGCTTGGGTTTTTTCAGTGCCATTTGTTGGAGCATTCCCCACGCGTGTGGCTGCACGGACTGCCGCGATTGCCATCGAGCTCCCAGGCGTATTTTGGGCCAGAGCTGAGTACCGGCCGTATAAAAGAAAACCTTTTATTATTTATTATCTTTACCCCATGTGTTGTATTTGTGACTGAGTGGAGACGTCTCAAAATTAAGATTTATTTTACCTCAACCTTCATTTTGCCGTGCTTGACTTTCATTAAATCATTATTGTGCCATTTTTCTATTTTATGTGTCGTGTTTCTTTGCTGTGGGTTTCGGAAATCAACCCGTATGTTTTGTCCAGGTAAGCACCTTGTTTCCTTTACCCGCACATGACAGACCAACCACCAGTTTCGGTTACACGCTTCGGAACTATCCGTCCAAGGCTGGTGTTCATCGGCTATGGACTTGACAATATAAATATCGGTCAAACCATCTGGTGCTGCCTTCATGTGTACTTTAATTATTTTGGATTTGTGTGTGCTTGTCCAGGCCGCATGCTCTTATGGGCCTGATTCAGATCTGTTACTGTGTGTTTCCTCCCCCTTCCTCATTTCCTGTTCCTCCATTTCCCTGCTTGATTCCCTATGGCCGACTCGGTGCATTGTCTGTTTGCACTCTGTTGGCATCCAGTATTTAAAAAAATAAAGACTAAAGGTTGCCAACCATGAATTGTAATCAGCGCTACTCCACTAATTTTGTACCAAACAAGATAGAGCAGACCAAGTCTCAGGAAAAGCTTCACCCATAACTCAAGAACTTCCTCAGGCCGAAGGGCCCTTTGGTACTTTTCTCCATTACTCATAAGAACTTTAAGAGTAGATCTGCCAATCACCAGAAATACACAACACATCCCAGTCTGTCTTTGCCACTCACATGAACACGTTTCCATTCGCTGAATTTAAAGTGAGTAGATCACTAATCATGTTTGATCCAATCAAAGTTACTGGCTTTTTCTAGTCTGAGAGCAAGATGGCATTCTCTTTATGATGTTTCTATTGTGGTGCCGAAGCCAGTGACGTCAGAGAATTTGATAATTCTCTTTGGAATAACTTTTTTCATGGATTAGTTTTTGTTTACATCTAAAAGCTATCAATTGTCAGGTAATTGATGTTGTACTTCACATGCTACCTCATTAACGGTGGTAAAGAAATCAATAATACAGACTCTATTTATGCTTCTGTTTGAGCTCCTCTTATTGAAGCTTGATTATTCTTGCATAGTTCGACCTGATCAAAGCCAATATCCAACCAAATGATGTTTCCCAAAGCTTTCATTTCTCCTCCTGGTGATATTGAAGTGGATAAACGAGAGTGATTATTCATTCTGTGGTCCATTTGTTGTTAGAGTTATGAATCGTTCTTTTTTTTTTTTTAATGCATCGACCTTTTTGAGTTTTTGGTGTTTCCTGCAGTCTTTTTTTCATTTTTTGGTCGAAATTTATATGAATTACTAGGATATCTATAGCCACGTGCATTTGTCTTTGCTTTTCTAATCACACCGCAGCTGCATACCTTATATTAGTAAACTCGAACGATGTCATGGGTCTGACACCATTGAACACATGAGCTAAATGTGAAATCACGTCACAAAGAAAATGCAGCAACTGTGTCGTATGGCGAATACAACAAAGAATCTATCTATAATTCCAGTAATCTCTGTGTGTGTGTGTGTCTGTGTGTGTGTGTGTGTGTGTTTGTCTGTGACCGCTGTTTCTCGACAACCACGGGTCCGATCTAATTGAAACTTGCCAGATATATTGCTGGGGACCTGAGGATGTGCCTTTTCAAGGTTTCATATTAATCGGAGAAGTAGTTACCGAGCTATGTCCAAAAAACGATTCAACCAATCAGAGAGCAGCGAGCTATCACGTGTGCCGAATGTGGCGAACAGACTCTGCCTCGGACGGCACATTTGAGAGCGTATTCATTTATTTCACGTTGGCAAACTATGTTGGCGCTATGTTGGCGTTAAACTATGTTTTAAAACTAATTAAAACTAATTTGCGATTCATCGTAACTGCGATATGCGACCTTCCGGACAGTCAAATGAGGACGTCACTTCCGGACTTACGGATAGTCATAGTGACGACGTACTGATGCTGAACGTGGCGAGCAGACGCTGCCTCGGACGGCACATTTGAGAGCGTATTCATTTATTTGACGTTGCAATCTGTGTTGATTGTTGTAAGGTACGATCGATTGTAGTACACGTTTATAATAACTCTGCCGATACAGGCCCGATTAACTGCAGCGCCATCCGAGCTGCGGCGTCGGGACGATACATTCATTGTACGGTCACATCACGCACTTACGGGCACGCCCATGGGCCCATGGGCACGCCCATGCATGCATGGGCGAAGACATTTTTTTTTTTTTTTTTGGCAAGGAACGGGCACCCACGTACGGGCACGTCCTAGTCTATCTATAATTCCAGTAATCTCTGTGTGTATGTGTGTGTGTCTGTGTGTGTGTGTGTGTGTTTGTCTGTGACCGCTGTTTCTCGACAACCACGGGTCCGATATACTTGAAACTTGCCAGGTATATTGCTGGGGACCCGAGGATGTGCCTTTTCAAGGTTTGAAATTAATCGGACAAGTGGTTCCCAAGGTATGGTCACCGTACTCGCAAGCCGTTCGCTTTGGCTTTGCGAATGGACCAAACCATTTCATGTAAATAGAGGGGGGGGGGGGGTTCTACCGTACTCGCAAGCCGTTCGCTTTGGCTTTGCGAATGGACCAAACCATTTCATGTAAATAGAGGGGGGGGGTTCTGTGGTCGTTACTGCCACGTGGTTTCAAAGTTTTTTTTTGTTGTTGTTGTTTGCACGCATGTTTTTTTGCACCCACGTACGGGCACGCCCTAGTATCTATAATTCCAGTAATCTCTGTGTGCATGTGTGTGTGTCTGTGTGTGTGTGTGTGTGTGTGTGTGTGTTTGTCTGTGACCGCTGTTTCTCGACAACCACGGGTCCGATCTAATTGAAACTTGCCAGATATATTGCTGGGGACCCGAGGATGTGCCTTTTCAAGGTTTGAAATTAATCGGACAAGTGGTTCCCAAGGTATGGTCACCGTACTCGCAAGCCGTTCGCTTTGGCTTTGCAAATGGACCAAACCATTTCATGTAAATAGAGGGGGGGGGGGGGTTCTGTGGTCGTTACTGCCACGTGGTTTCAAAGTTGCCAATGGACCAAACCATTTCATGTAAATAGAGGGGGGGGGGGTTCTGTGGTCGTTACTGCCACGTGGTTTCAAAGTTTTTTTTTGTTGTTGTTGTTTGCACGCATGTTTTTTTGCACGCACGTACGGGACCAAACCCGTATGGACCAAACCATTTAATGTAAATAGAGGGGGGGGATATAATTTTAGATATATATATAGTACGGGCACGCCCTAGTGTTCTATAAATCAGACAAAACTTACACATAAGATATTTCCAGCTGCTTTATAAATGTCTAATTTCTTTTTTTATGAACCCAGTATGTATGTATGTATGTATGTATGTATATATGTCCGTCCCTTCCACCGGCATTTTGCGGGTTTATTCTATTCCCTTTAAAATTCGTTTTCTCTGCAACCTTTGGTCCGATTGACATTAATTTTTCATCAGAGGAGGGCCTCCTCCTGTAGAATTGTTTTTATGATAAATTACGACGTTGTTGGTCACGCGTTGTTTGTCTATTTTGGAAAAAACGAAAACCGTTGCAGCTCTATATCACCGAAACTGCTGCACGGAAAAAAATGAAATATCGCTCCTTGTAAAGTACTCCCTATGGGGAATAACCTGTCAATAATGATGTCATCGGTGCCTTCATTATGATGTCATAAATTGACAAGTAGAACGCTTGATGCCATCAGTATGAAATTTATTGAGCGCAATCTGGGGATAAATTCGTCGAGAAAAACGTGATTCACGTGATTCGGCAGCCATATTTTTACGGCATGCTCTCTGGATCAGCGTTTGTCTGTCCACCCGGTGTATGTATGTATGTCCCTCACAAACGTCCACCAATCAGAGCTGAGGATCTGGTCATATGACAGGGGGAGAGCAGATCCTCCACTCAGCAGATCCAAGCCCGGCTACGTCGTTGTTTGACTATCGGTCTTGTTTTTGGTGAATTAGGTTTGAACTGACCGGAGCCCCTGCCTCGGGACCATAATTGAATGCCATAAATGAGAAGTTCAGATTTTTGCAAAGTTTGTTTCGTGATTTTTGTGCTCTTGAGTTAATTTTTTGTGCAAATGGTGAACCTTCCAGCATGTGCCAGTCAATTCCAATGATCATTCATGTGAATGCTTTATCAGTGGCTTACAAGCATCGCTGCTGTGCATAGCCGAGCAGCTGCATGAGCAAGAGGATGCAACGTTGTTTCACACTTAAATGAGTTGATGCTTTGGTTAAGAGGTTATTCAAGCATGCACCAAGGCATGCTCCACGAGCAGGGGCTGTCAAGCTGATTTTACTTGCTTCTGCCCCAAATGTGGTGTGAACAGCTCAGCCGAGCAGCTGTCGGGAATGGCATGGGCTTGACACCAGGCATCACTTTCCCCATATTGCATAAATTTGTAGTTTTGTCCTTGACATTCAATAGCGTTGCTTTTGTTTATCTTTGTTTCTGTCCTGAAAGCCAAATTACCCATTCAGATCTCAATAATGCTGTTTTTTGTTTATTTGCTGAGCCATTGAAAAAAAACAAAGCTTCTTGGTTTACATTGATCACACAAAACAAACAGCAATGACTTTATATCCAAAATAATTATAACCAATATGAGTTCCCTCATAAGGATCTTCAAAGCAGGAATTGAGGCCATTAGGCCTATGGAAGCCTGAACTATCATTGCCAACTTGTGGTTGTTTGTCCGTGGACTACTCTATCCTTTTTTTAAAGCTGAGTGTCGAGCAAGGAAGCGGCAAATACCATTTTTAAAGTCTTTGATATAACCCGGACTGGGGCTCGAACCACTGAGCTCCCAGCCGTCACACCACCACAGCTGGTTAACCAAAGACGTGAAACATAGTGGACTAACTAGAGCGGCAGGCGGTGAAAAGCATTCCGCTGAACTCCACCAGGCTGAACAGTTTACGGTTTGCATCCCACTGATAGGTCAGATCTGGATTCGGACCTGAACCAAAATCTAATCGACTTGTCACCAAACCAACTCATTCACCAATTCTTATCATAATCCATCCACAACTTCTCATAATCCATCCATCCTTTTTTGAAATCCCGACTTCTTTCTTTCCTGGAAGTTCTAGCAGTGTCCATGTGTTTTATACCCCCCCCCCCCTGCCTTCCCATGCCTCATCCCCCCAAGCCCTCTCCCTCCCACAGATCTCCCGTTGTCCCTGTTCTCTGCTGTTGTACTTGTGTGCTTCCCTCTCTCTGCCCATATTGTCTCCCGCTCCCTTTATTGTATGTGTTGTGTGTCCGTTTTTTTTTTGTGATTGATGTTAGCTCTTACACGAGCCTCGATCTTTTCAAAATTTAAAAAAAAACTTTTTGAAATATCGTGCTTTATGTCGTTTTGGCCCTATCACTCAATGGTGAAGAATCGCTTAATATTTTTTATTACAATAATAAAATTAATCGCTTAATAAAATCTCGTATCCATATACATATTCGGATCTTCACCAAAATTGAATCGATTAGTCCTTGTCACACACCCAACCTGTCCACCAAGTTCCGTCCGAATACGTCCATAACTTTTTTAGATGTCGTGATATATATCGGTTTTAGCCCCTTCACTAAAATAATTACTAAAAAAATTCTCGGATCCAGATCTGGATCTGCAACTTCACAAAAATCTTATCATTCCATCCTTGTCACATATTGTATCTCTCCACCCAATTTCCTCCAAATCTGTCCACAACCTTTGGTGGTGGAAGTAAACATTCAAGGTTAAGGAGAAAGAGACAGTAAGATATTTGCTTTCCAAAAGGACAAAATCATATATGATGGAATGCTCTTCACCGCACAAGAAAGATGGCCGACGCTTTTGTAGCCATGACAATGGTCAACAAATGTATTAACACATCGGCTATGAACAGCCACAAAAACCAACTGTTACAGAGTTAGTAAAGTTTCGTCGTTGAAATTTGAAAATTGAAAAGTTGACGAGCATTTGGTGGATAACTTTGTTTCATTTTTTGCACCAATAAAATTGGTAACTTCAGCAAATCATCGCAGGTGATGACCATTTATTGGCCAAAGCACACCTTTCGAGCCCTTTGTCTATGTTCTGTATGATGTTCCTGAAAAGCAGATTGTTTATTTTTTTTCCAATGTTGTTCACTTTGGTTGCCATGAAATGTAAAGTGTTCATCACGAAGTGTGAGTCATTGTAAAACGATGGAAATATGAAACGATTTTATCACTTAGGTTCCAATACAGCCATGTGTGAGTCGCGTCTGCAATAGGAAATCGGAATACTTGATGCGTTCCTTTTTGCAACCTTCCACCGGCCATTTTTTTTTTTTAAGAGGCCTGGGTCTGGCCTGGGGTGTTGAAATCTGGCAACAAGACCTCCATTCCTTCGCAATGCAAGCTGCTCATCTGGGAACCCAGCCTCAATTTACCATGTCAGGTCTGATAATAGTGGAATGGGTTTCTGTGCTTAAGAGCAGTTGAAGCACCTTGATGGAATCGAAAACCTCTTTGCTGCTCTGTACTTCATTAGATGGATGCTTTGAATGGAGCATAATGAAATAATCCCCGGCCTGGATTCCCAGCGGACCTACACTACACTATTGTCTTTGACTTAACATGCTGCAGCCTGTGTAGAAGAGGTTTATTCACCATTAAAGGCCTGATTTTATTTGTTTCATTTGGCATCTTTTGCTGTCCACAACCTTTGCTGCAACTCTCTTGGGCTCACTCCAAAAGCCCTCATCCACTTACACTCAGCGAGCGCCTCCATAGCTTAGTCATTCTTTAAACGATTGAGTTGTTGTAAGAACATTTGCATGGATTTATATGGTAAACCTCGGTGTGCAGCATGACGTTGGACAAAATATTTCTGCCAAGAAACAATAAGGCAAGATTCCTCCCCCTCCTCTGAAGTCTAATTTTGATGTTTAGTATCCTCAGAGTTCAAAGGAAAAAAAAATAGTAAGATCAGAGCTCTCCTCTGGTTGACGGTATTAAAATGAAAATAAATGTTCAGGAACTGAGAAAAATGACTAATAAGGATATATATATAATATATATATATATATATATATATATATATATATATATATATATATATATATATTGTTGCGGTTGTGCCATAAAGGCAAACCCTCTATAGTCAATTGCACGACAACATGTAGCCTGCAGTAGTTAGCTATGTCTTATTGAATGTAAAGATTAGCCCTTTCCCATTGTGTAGTAAAAGAGACCAAATATGCGTTGAGTTAGGGAGGATCTTCAAACCTTCGTTGTGTAAGGGAAGCCATTACTGTAAGGGAACGGGCAGGAAGGCGTGGCCAAAAGCATGGCCCACATGACCAATGGCTAGCCGGAAACCCGTCGCCATTATGCGACAAGCCTCAGCCAATGAGAGGCTGTGGAACATTTTTGCATGCTTGGGCGGATCTGGTAAAAGTCCACGCGGATCGCATTTTCGACCTCTTGCTCTTGGATTTCGCAGCGCACAGGACAACATCTCTTTTTGCTTTGGGATTTTGCTGCGCTACGACCTCCTGTTCTGAACTCTTGGATTTCGCCTCGCCACGTTGACAACCAAATCTTGCTTTTCGCCTGGCCGAGGACAGATCTCTTGGATTTCGCAGTGCCGAGGACACACCTGAGCTCTTGCCATTTTTGCACCACGCCCACGACAAGACCTGGCTTGCTTTTTCGTTTTTCCCACGACACGTGTTTGGCCAGTTGAGGTGGGGTGTAGAGGATACATTGGCAATTCCCTTTCTGCATTTCTTGCTCGGCTTGGAGTGTGTGGTACAGAAAGAAGGACGATGTGTGAAAGAGTGGCCCAGGTTGCATTGAAAGGCTCACTTTGGATATGGCGGAAGTTTATGGAGGCACATCGAACAGTGTAGGTTGAGGTTGTGGGTGGTGGTTCATTTCAGCCTAAAGGGGTAGTGACTGAGCATGGAAGAGAAATGGAGATGTGTGTGTGTGTGTGTGTGTGTGTGTGTGTGTGTGTGTGTGTGTGTGTGTTGCATTCGTGGGTGTATGTGTTGCAGGAGTGGGTGTGGTTTTGCATGAATGTGTTTTTGTTTGAGTGATGCATGTTGTAAGGGTGGTGGTCGGTTGTTGTTTTTTGGTGTGTGAGTGAGTGTATGAGGGCCTGTGGAATCTGGGAGTGGAGGTGGTTTTGTTGTTGTAGTCTGTCTTCTCGCTAGCTGGGGTGGGGGTATGTACGCATCCGGATGTAGCTGCTGCATGTGGCCTATGTGCCCCTGCTGGCCCACATCGAGGTTGAAGGGATGAAACGGGATGATGCTGAGGACCTCGACTGAGAACCTGGTCAGTGAGGCACACTTGTGACCAGGTGCGTTTTGAAATTATATATATATATATATATATATTGTAACGAATTTGAGAAGTGTAACGGTTTTGAGAAGTGTAACAATTTTGGAGAAAGTGTAACGAATGTGAAAAGTATGGTTTTGTTGTGTGTAACACCCTCGTAATGTAAATAATGGTCGCAGCCGTCCTCCTAGTTAATTCCATGAAACTTACACACAGGCCACGATATATCTTTTTAAATAGTTTATTTCCTTATTCTATGTAGGCTAAATATGTGTTTCCCACTAGATTGACTCTGCATTGCATCAAACGAAATAAAGCGTAGGCCCCTCCGATGATCCATGGCAGCTCAAGTGCCAGGGATTCCCCCACTTGAGCTTTGACAGCAACCGTTTATTGCAGTACTGAACTGCTGTGCAACGTGACGGCGCCTTACCTGCAGCTGCTGACCGGTTTTCGCCATTTGCGGCCATTACGAACAAGGGGAGTGGCTAGAGAAGACGGGTCGCCCCCCTCGTCATAGGGGGGAGGAGTAAGTCGGCCCCGCTCATCCAACCCAGAACAAGGGGTTTGGCTAAGAGAGGGCGGAGCGGGAACCCCCGAGAAAGTGCGCGAAGGTTCGGTGAGAAACCAATATAAGCCGCCGCGGGACGCACTCCACCCTCTTGCTCTGACCCCGTCCTCTTGCTCTGACCCCGTCCTCTTGCTCTGACCCCGTCCTCTTGCTTGCTGTCGCTCGTTGTTGCTGGGGAGAAGGAAGACGCCTGAACGAGCAGGTGTGTGCGAGCCATCGTGCGACCAGCTGCGCTGCAGCTAAGGGGGCAGCTAAGGGGCCGCAGGCCACGAAAAGGACGCGCCAGGCAGCAATCCACGCTGGACCCTCCATTGCCTCCCAAAACATCCATCCATCCTCAAGCCATACCTGCCTGCAATATCCCCCGTGTAAGTGTGAGCGTCGTCTGTCTTGAATGTTGTCCTGGGGTTTTTAAGTAAATTGAATAGTACTAGGGCATGCCCGTACTATATCTATATCTAAAATTATATCCCCCCCTCTATTTACATGAAATGGTTTGGTCCATAAAATGTTTTGGTCCATTCGCAACGCCAAAGCGAACGGCGAACGCTTTACATGAAATGGTTTGGTGCATGAAATGTTTTGGTCCATTCGCAACGCCAAAGCGAACGGCGAACGGCTTGCGAGTACAGTGACAATCCCCCCGGGGTTTTAATTAGTTTTAAAACGGAGCTTGGCAACCGCTGGCGTTCTTTAGCCGGCAGCTTCGCCCGCCCGAACGCCGTTACAGTACCTTCGACCGCGAGTTGCTCGGACTTCACTTGGCGGTCAGGCACTTCCGCCATCTGCTCGTGCGAGTACAGTGACAATCCCCCCCCCCCCCCCCCTCTATTTACATGAAATGGTTTTTATTAGTTTTAAAACATAGTTTAACGCCAACATAGCGCCAACATAGTTTGCAAACGTGAAATAAATGAATACGCTCTCAAATGTGCCATCCGAGGCAGAGTGTGTCCGCCACGTTCGGCACACGCGATAGTTCGCTGCTCTCTGATTGGTTGAATCGTTTTTTGGACATAGCTCGGTAAGTACTTGTCCGATTAATATGAAACCTTGAAAAGGCACATCCTCGGGTCCCCAGCAATATACCTGGCAAGTTAAAAGTATATCGGACCCGTGGTTGTCGAGAAACAGCGGTCACAGACAAACAAACAAACGTACAAACGTACAAACAAACAGAGATTACTGGAATTATAGATAGATAAGCTAACGATTCACTGTGTGACTGCTTCTTCCATCCATTGCTTGTAAATAACTTTGATCGCTCCTTCTTTGTGCTTGTGATAATAAATCCTGTTATTCCTCCGTACTCTGTCTTCTTCTCTCTTCCTTCTCTTTCGGTCGCTTTAGAGGTTTCCAAATTGAATATCTGTGGTGCGATCTGGTCAACGTTGGGGGAGTCGGGCCAATCGGGGATCCTGTAACGGTCGCGGTTGACCATCCGCTCGGCCCAAAGTAACATCTTGTCCGTGACCCGTAACAATATATATATATATATATATATATATATATATATATATATATATATATATATATATATATATATATATATATATATATATTGTTGCGGTTTTGAGTTTTTACAATAAAGGTTAATTTCCCCCTCATAGTGTAGTCTCGCTACAACACGTAGCCTCACGATAGTTCAGTTATGTCTTAGTAAATTTAAGCATAGTCCTTTTCCTGTGTTAGTTTTGCGTTGAGTAGAATAATGAGAGTTCGGTCCTTCCATTGCTTATGCCGCCTCGATACTGTGGTTTTTGGCGCAAATGAACACGAGGCAGGCCTGACAAGTCGAGGCAAGACCGAAGGAAGGCGGAGGAGAAGCCGACGGTAAGCGCGAGCCGCCAATCAGGGCTCGAAGGGAGTGGCTTAGCACTGCGTCAAAAGGCGTGGTTCGAACATTTGCTGGGGGCTAAGGGCGTGGCAATAAAACCCTTTGCGAAAAGCCCCCACCCCAGTTATGGGAGAGGCGCTTGAGAATTGAACAAGTTATGGGAGAGGCGCTTAACAAGTGAACAAGTTCTGAGGAGAGGTGCGCTGAAAGAAGCCAAACGGGTTTTGAGGAGAGAGGCGCTTGAACAGTTAAACGCTCGGTTGAGCTTGAGGAAAACCCTCGATTGAGTTACGCGAGCGAAAGCGCGCCACTGATTAATAGCGCTGTGAGGAACCACCGAGCCGTGTGAGAGATGCGTATATTTTCCCGCCTGCCTGCTCTGCCTTTGTTCGAGAGACGCGCTGCAAGGATCCCTCCCGCCGCCTGCTTGCCTTCATCGAAGGACGTGCTGTGACCGGGGAGGGCCACGCCAGGCGAGGCAGTTCCTGGACAACCAAGCCGGCGCGTGAACACCATCCTTCCTTAATTTCCCCCTGTGAGTGTGATCGGGCCCATGTCTGGGGATAAGCTAAGACTGCTTAAGTTCTGCCTGTGTCCCTTCTGCTTCTACCTATCCTTGTACATAATAGTGTAAGTAATTATTAAACCTGTGTTCTTCCTTTTATTCGACCGTCTCGTCCCTTACATCTATTGACTAAGCGTGGTACGAATAAAACTGCTCGAATCGGGTTCCAATACTAGGTAACTGCACGGACCACGTGGTGCGTCATCCGTTCGGACGTACTCAAATTATGCGCGGCTCGTGCAAGGCTTGATCCCCACTTCCGCGGCGGCTTAGGTACTTAGGTACCTGCGAGAATTGTCCCGGAACCCTACCCTGTGTCTGCCCTGGAGGGGCGATTCAAGTCTCTCGGTTGCGACGACCCAAAAAGAACAAGGGGCGTAATCTCCCCTTGGTAAGGGCAGGAGGGTCGCGTGGAAACCATAACAATATATATATATATATTGTTGCGGATATGAGGACTGTATATTTTTTTTATTGTGTGCTTTATTATTATTATTATTGTTATTCTGCGCCTCCTGCCTCCGGAGCTGTGTAAAGGTCAAAGGGCATCCCATAATTAGTCCACAAGCATACACGTCAGCCAATAATAGAATACCCCTGTTCGATAGTTATATCTTATTCTGTGTTTTAGGGTAAGGCTGTGTCTCCCATTAATAGAAGTACTCCATTGCACCAAGTGAAAGAGATAGATTCCCTTCATTCCCATTCCCAAAACCTCCATTCCCCCTTTTCGTCGATTAGAAACTACCTCCGCTCCAATTACCGCCATTGACCACGAGGCAGGGTCGGAGAAGAAAGGCGTGTCTCCACCTCGTCATAGAGGGGAGGAGTGAGCCAGCCCCACTCGACCAACCATGAGCCAGGGGTTTGGATAGAGAGGGCGGAGGAAGAGCGATCGGGGAGGTTCGCAAAGGTTGAGGGGCGGGGCCTATATAACCCAAGGCAGCGCGTGTCCAAAGGAGAGGAGCTTTTACCGGCAGATGAAAGGGAGCCCAAGCCGTTGAGACGAGAGGAGGTCCAAGGCAGATGAGCTTTTACAGAGGAGAGACGAGTACAAAGGAAAGAGCTGGGTCGTCAGAGCAAGAGCGTGTAGAGAGGTCCATGACAAGAGCTGAGTTGGTCGTCAGGGGTGGTCAGTGGTTGCGTTCAGTGGTTGCGTTCAGTGGTTGCGTTGAGTGGTTGCGTTGGAGAAAGAGTGGTTGGACAAACAAAAGAGAGAGGAGAGAACCCGTCACGCCAGACCCCCCACCAGCGCGTCGGCTCTGACCGTGATCCGACCCGAGATCCGACCCGTGATCCGACCCGTGATCCCGCGCACACGACAGGATCGGTGGCATCAGCGGCCGTCGAGGTCCAGCCCGACATCCCGTGCGGGATCAAGCTCCAGCCAGCTCCGTGCCATCCTCCCCTCCAGCCACACACCTCCTTCCAGCCAATCCACTCTGCAATTCCCCGTGTGAGTCGTCTCTGTTTGTTCTGTCCTGGGTAGGTAATTAAGCTTGTATAAGGAATTCACTGTGTCACCTGCGTTTCGTGTCCCTGTACATAATCGTGACTGCTCCTTCTTGATTATATGTGTAAATAATAAATCCCATTACTCTTCTGTCCGTCTTCTCGTCTTTTTCCTTTTCCTCTTTGCATTCGGTCGTTTTAGAGTTTTCCAGATTGGGCAGCTGCGGTGCGATACGGCCAAAGTTTGGGGTGAATCGGGTGAGTTGGGGAAGAATCAGGGGAACTGTTAGGTCGCGGTCATACCAACCGCTCGGTCAAAAATAACATCTTAACCGCGACAGTAACAATTGGTGTCGAGGAGTCAGATTCGAGGCCCGAACCAAAAATTTTTTTTTAAACATCTAGGAAAAAATTTGGTCAAAATTATAAAGTACCGAAATTTGATTTTGTTTTAAAGAAAAACCCGAATTTTGAAGTCGCGCCATGGCTGGTCAAGGCGATCGAATGCTGGTGGGTGAGCTAGAGGAGGGGTTAGGAGTAACCCAGGATCAGAGGGACGAAGTAGAGGAGAACATTGGCAATATGGTTGAGGGGTATCAGACGCACAAAATGGCGCTCTCGCGCACGAGGTTTCAGGCGCGCAAAAAGGCGCCTCGCACGTGCGCGCGGTAGCCGAGCCCGCTGTATCAACGGGCTTTAACATGCAGCCGATTGACATGCAGGCCCTCATTGCGCAGCTACAGGCAGCTGTACAGATGAGTATGGGAGACCAAATTGGAGGTTTGAAAAACAGTATGGGGGTAATGAGGGACAAATTGAGGGCTGATAGTGAGCGAATGAGGGACGAAGCGAGGGCTCAGAGTGAGCAATTGGGGGTAATGAGGGACGAAGCGAGGGGGTACCGGTGAGGGATTAGAAAAAAATTTTGAGGGATTAGACAAGAAATTTGAGGGATTAGACAATGAGTTAGAGGGGGTGAAAATGGGTTAATGGGGTTAGAAAATAGGATGGAGGACAAATTGCGGGAAATAGGGGAACAATCTGCCAGGGAAATCAAACGAATGGGGAACCAGATAGAGGAGGTGCAAATCGGGTTAGAAAGTAAACTGGATGCTCAGAGGGATGAATTGGGACAGATGAGGGTGGCATCTACAAAAAAGATGGAGGAGATGAAAGAGGGGCTACGATGAGGTGTAAGTGAGGAGGTCTCGGGGCTACGCGAGGAGGTAAAGCGAGGTGAGAAGCGTATGGAGAAAGAGGTGAGAAATGGGACGGCAAAGGTACAAGGGGGAATAGAAGATCTGACGGAGGAGGTGGAACAGCTGACAGAGGGACAAACGGAGTTAGTGGAGCAGGTTCAAAGGAACACTGTGGTACTAGGAGGGTTAAAGGCGACACAAAAAGAAATTAAAAATGACTTGATAGCGACACAGAGGCAATGTCAGATGGTACGTGAGGGACTGACATTGAGGTTGGATGAGGTGACAGAAGTAATGGAGACAAAGGACCGGCAGGTGAGGACGCACATAGACACGGTCAAGGTAGCCTTAGAGGACGAACTTGAGGGGACGCACCGGGAAATAAAAGAGGTGAAGCAAAAATTAGAGGAAGTGGAAGAAGAGGTGAGTGAAATTAAGAAGAGACGGACAGAAACTAAGAGAGAAATAAAGGAGGAGGTGATGGAATATGTACAAGGTCGGTGCTCAAATCGTGATGTTGTGCTCACTAACCAAATAAAGAGTTTGCAGGTGGCAAAAGAGGTGCGGAGACGAGGTGCCAAGGTGAGTGGCGAAATATTCGGCAATGTATATGATGTGAGGAAAGCTTCAGTCGGCTTGGGGATTGGTTTGAATCCGGGTGTTCGTGAGAGGCCGTTGGTGAAGTGTGTGACAGGTCAGGTGTGCGAAAAAAGAGGTGTGCGAGAATGTCCGACCATGGGGTGTGTGAGGAAAAAGTGCGCGCCGACCAGTGAGTGTGCTGTCGAGAGTGAGTCGGTCGTAGCGCATGTGCGAGGGAGCACATGGAAGCGCGGTGTGGCGAGTGTTACGGAGGAAGTAACGAAAGAGTGTGCGCAAGAGGATGCGCGAGAAAGGTGTGTAATGGACAGGTGCATGGGGAAAGAGTGCGCTGTCAAGAGTGAAGGAGAATGCACGCCTGTGGTGAGAGTTACAGAGGATGTAACGAAAGAGTGTGCGCAAGAGGATGCGCGAGAAAGGTGTGTAACGGACAGGGGCATGAGAAAAGAGTGCGCTGTCGAGAGTAAGGGTGAGTGCGCGATCGAGAGTGGAGGTGAGAGTAGTGAGAGTGACACGGAGCGTGAATTGGTTGTGACAGGTGAGCGAGGATGTACACCTGGAATGGAAGGATGCACACCTGGAATGGTAGAGCGTGTGTGGGAATGCACACTTGAGTTGGTCGTGAGGCACGTGGTTGGGTGTGCGGGTGAGAGCACACCTGTGATTGTCACAGAGGAGGTGACCGAGGAGGGGGCGCGAAGAGGTGTGTTGGTGAGGTGTGCGAGCGACGAATGTGTGCCAAGGTGTTCGGTGGTCAGGTGTGTGACCAAGTCTGTGAGCGGAATGAGTGTACCGAGGTGTGTAAGGAAAGGTACGAGGAGCATGGGAACAGCTGGAGGTATGAGCAAGAAAGGGGTAGCGTATGCGTGTAAGCATGCAGGTGAGGCATCGACGGTAACCGGGTTAGCGGTTAGAGCGACTTATAGCCGAATCGGGCCCTCGGTGCGTGCCGGGCTTCGCGTGCCGCGAGAACCAGCGGGGATCCGAGCCACGGCGGGTTCGAAAGGACCGCCGTACGCGATCCACGCTGTGCCTCGCTTGGAACGGCCGCGTCCGGGCTCCACTAGGCGGAGCGGGCAGCCCGATAGGAAGGGTCGTCATGGCGACCACTTTTTATTGAGACGTTCCGGCAGGTCGAGATCGGGACATTGGATGGCTCCACGCCGAGGAGGTGCGTGGGATCTCGGCGCGGGTAAGCCCCCGTCCCTGCACCGAGTGCCGGACGCATCCAGCCACCGGCACCAAAGAACCCGCGTTCATTGCTCGGCTGTACGAAGCCGAGCTTTAGAAGGGAATTGGCGCACCGAGAGGATCTAATAAGTAGACGGGTGATGAGGATAGTGTTTTGGCCCCAAAATTAGAAAAAAAGCAAAATTTGATGATGGTAGCGTGATTGGCAAATTTTTGATTTATTGAATTTGGACGAACAAAATTTATAGTGAGAGACCCCCGATGTGGTGGGATGGCAAATCCACCATCCCTCACGGAGGGGGGGGGGCAAAGGAGCACTAGCTTATGGGGTTGATGGCAGTGAAAACTAGCCCGGGGGGGTTAGGATATTGTGTGTAGGGCCCTAGAAGATGACATTAGGTAACGTTAAGGTTAGGTAGTGACAAGGATACCTGTAGTGGGGACGCAGGTAGATTAGTGTGGATGATAATGACGAGGGAGCGCAATAGTTTAAAGGGACGACTGGGAAGCGCAAGTTTCAGAGGGGAGTAGTTAGATGAGATGATGCCGTGTGTTTGAGGATTGAACAGGTGTGATTGCACAGGTGTGCAACTGAACAGGTGGATGGAGCAGTGTATGAGTGAGTGAAGGTGATTGTGTATTGTGCTGACCAAATGGTCTAGGAAGAGGAGGAGGGTGCAGGTGGCACCAGGTATGATTGCACAGGTGTGCAACGACAGGTGAATGGAGGACAGGTGTATGGAATAAATGGTATGGAGTATTGGAATGGATGGTCGTGGAGTGAGTATGGTGGAAATTGTGGAGTGGAGTGGATGGTGTGAAGGTGTGAATGGGGGAAGAGTGGACCCCCATCACGGATACCCGGGGCGGGTAGTGTAAGTGTTAGGTAGAGGGTATAGGTAAATTGTGGTTGGATATTGGCATCTGTGGTGCGAGTGGAAGAATGATGTTTGGATGGGTGCATTAGTGTTGTGGAAATGGCTGGGCGTGTAGCCTGTTAGTGTGTGTAGTTGGTTTGGGCACTCCACCACTGTGAGGATGTCGGCCAGGTGAGGCCGCAGGTGGGCTCTGGGAGCCGGTAGTTGTGGATGGGGCCCGAGGATCCGGAGGACGGACCCGGGTAGCCCAGTGCCAGAGGGCACCAAGGGGTGACAGAGCCAGGAGGGGCCTTCCCAAATTAGATAGGTTAGGTAAGGAGCAGGTAAGCTCGGGTGGCAACTACAGTGGTGGAGGTGTGCAGGTGGGTAGACCTGCTGGGAGAGCTACACGTCGCAGCCCAGAAATTGTGCGAGGGCACCGGGAGATGAATCAGGGGAGTGAGACCCCAAATTGAGAAGCACCACAGTTTGGTCAATGGGAATTGGTTGTTAGAACCCATAGTGTAAGTGGCCAATGGATTGGCAGGGAAAGACCCCGGGTAGTGTAAAGTGTGTTAAAATCATTTAGAGGATAGTTAGGATGAAGGATCTCCTCGCACCATCTGCATCCACTCACCTGAGGTGACAGGTACTCCACACCATGCCATGTTTTGATTATTTTTTATGATGCAAATGTTTGGATTGTGAGATGCATCATGACGTGGGTGTGACATTGTGCTTTGATGTTCCATCTCTTCCTCCTTATGAGGATTGATGATGAATTTGGTGATGGCAAATTTTGAAGTAGAGGGATTGTGGAGACGAATTTGGTATAGGAGAAATATGGGGAAGACGTGACAGTAGTGACGAATTTGTAAATGGGTAGATTTTGTAAATATGGGGTAAGGGCAAGGGTAGTGTAGGTGACAGGGGGGTGACGTACGGTAGGGAAGAGCTTTCTCACTTCGCCCTCTGTACGCATTTCGCCTTGCATTGCCTTATTGATGTGTACCCTTGTGACCTTACCCCTCACTCAATTGTCTCTTTTGTCTCCCACATGACCTGTGCACCATTGGGCGCCGAGGGGAGCGTGCGTGAGTCGGCCATTGTGCGCCCGGCACTCTCAGAACCAGCTGTCTGCATCGATGCACCACATTATGGACCACATGTCTGTGGCCGAGCACCACTTATGGACCCCATGGGTTGGGGCATGGCCCCTCTGCTGGAACCGGCCATGAGGGCCCGAAATCTTGCTGGCGGACCTTGGCCACAGGGCACCGATGCCCCACAGGTAAACCACACGTAGTCGGCCCTGTGGGCCATAAATAAAATAAATAAAATGGACACGTTTGGGCAAGCTTTATTGCAAATAGGCCGCCAGTAAGAAAATGAAAGAGAGACAACAACAGGAAGACAATAATAATAACCAGCAGAGGGAGCCGAAGAGCAAGAGATCACCTGCAGGGTTAGGGGTTGTTGATTTATTTTTTTTATTGTTGAACATTGATGAACAGTGATGACTGCACCGATTGGTGCTTGGGTGTGTATTGGTGCGTTTTTGGGTGCTTTAATGGTGCATTGATGCAGAGCAGACTTTCTCCCCCCCCAGAAAGAACAATTACAGGTCCTGGGTTAGTTTTGTAAATAAAAATAGCGTCATTGTAAATAATGCTCCCCACCGTCAGTGTATAGTTTGAAGACAATTCCGCAATTCGGTTAACTGTGGGCGTAAGTCTGTTAGGCAGGGTGAAATGGAGCAGCGGGAC
Organism: Myxine glutinosa; assembly: GCF_964187855.1. NCBI lineage: Eukaryota > Metazoa > Chordata > Myxini > Myxiniformes > Myxinidae > Myxine > Myxine glutinosa. Next base: position 82,235,210 of record NC_136273.1, read on the forward strand.
ACATTTATTCATGTTTTAAAACTGTCGCACTCAGGGTCAGGTTAAAAGTAGAGGGAACTACACCTACGTGTCACACGAAATAAAAGTTGTAGGCCCGGGACGTGCCTAAGAGGAGGAGGGTGCAGTGTTGCGGATATGAGGACTGTATATTTTTTTTATTGTGTGCTTTATTATTATTATTATTGTTATTCTGCGCCTCCTGCCTCCGGAGCTGTGTAAAGGTCAAAGGGCATCCCATAATTAGTCCACAAGCATACACGTCAGCCGATAATAGAATACCCCTGTTCGATAGTTATATCTTATTCTGTGTTTTAGGGTAAGGCTGTGTCTCCCATTAATAGAAGTACTCCATTGCACCAAGTGAAAGAGATAGATTCCCTTCATTCCCATTCCCAAAACCTCCATTCCCCCTTTTCGTCGATTAGAAACTACCTCCGCTCCAATTACCGCCATTGACCACGAGGCAGGGTCGGAGAAGAAAGGCGTGTCTCCACCTCATCATAGAGGGGAGGAGTGAGCCAGCCCCACTCGACCAACCATGAGCCAGGGGTTTGGCTAGAGAGGGCGGAGGAAGAGCGATCGGGGAGGTTCGCAAAGGTTGAGGGGCGGGGCCTATATAACCCAAGGCAGGGCGTGTCCAAAGGAGAGGAGCTTTTACCGGCAGACGAAAGGGAGCCCAAGCCGTTGAGACGAGAGGAGGTCCAAGGCAGATGAGCTTTTACAGAGGAGAGACGAGTACAAAGGAAAGAGCTGGGTCGTCAGAGCAAGAGCGCGTAGAGAGGTCCATGACAAGAGCTGAGTTGGTCGTCAGGGGTGGTCAGTGGTTGCGTTCAGTGGTTGCGTTCAGTGGTTGCATTCAGTGGTTGCGTTGAGTGGTTGCGTTGGAGAAAGAGTGGTTGGACAAACAAAAGAGAGAGGAGAGAACCCGTCACGCCAGACCCCCCCACCAGCGCGTCGGCGCTGACCGTGATCCGACCCGAGATCCGACCCGTGATCCGACCCGTGATCCCGCGCACACGACAGGATCGGTGGCATCAGCGGCCGTCGAGGTCCAGCCCGACGTCCCGTGCGGGATCAAGCTCCAGCCAGGTCCGTGCCGTCCTCCCCCTCCAGCCACACACCTCCTTCCAGCCAATCCACTCTGCAATTCCCCGTGTGAGTCGTCTTTGTTTGTTCTGTCCTGGGTAGGTAATTAAGCTTGTATAAGGAATTAACTGTGTCACCTGCGTCTCGTGTCCCTGTACATAATCGTGACTGCTCCTTCTTGATTATATGTGTAAATAATAAATCCCATTACTCTTCTGTCCGTCTTCTCGTCTTATTCCTTTTCCTCTTTGCATTCGGTCGTTTTAGAGTTTTCCAGATTGGGCAGCTGCGGTGTGATACGGCCAAAGTTTGGGGTGAATCGGGTGAGTTGGGGAAGAATCGGGGGAACTGTTAGGTCGCGGTCATACCAACCGCTCGGTCAAAAATAACATCTTAACCGCGACAGTAACAATATATATATATATATATATATATATATATATATATATATATATATATATATATATATATATATCTCTCTCTCTATATATAAAGGAGGAGTGTGTGTGTGTGTGTGTGTGTGTGTGTGTGTGTGTGTGTGTGTGCTGTCTGTCTGGATGTCCGCTTATAACTCAAGAACTACACATCGGAGAAAAGTTTTAGACACAGATTCGGAATCAGCATAAAATCCTGGTGGTTATAGGCTACGTTTTATTTTAATTATCAATGGTTTAAAAAACCGCGCCAGCTGCAATTCCATGGTGTAGTTTGTGGCGGCGCTATTGCCCCTCTCCGATCCCGCGGTTGCGCATACGTACAGTATACTGTACGTACATATTTATATATTTTTAATGTGCTTTTTATTGTATTTTAAATTGTTTTTAGCTTCTTTTATTGTTAATTTATGTACTATTGTATTTATTTTAAATATATTTTTAAGGGAAAACAAATGTTTTCACATCCGTAGGAGTGACGTAAAGTCGCACATAATGACAAAATGCGCGCCATTTTTTCGCGCCAAGAACGAATAAACGGTAGTTGAGATTTTATTCGAATTCGAATACCATTAAATTTCAACTGTTGGAAACAATAATTATTTCAACTGTTGGAAATTGAAATAATTATTGTTTCCAACAGTTGAAATTTAATGGAATTCGAATTCGAATAAAATCTCAACTAAAAAAAAAAAACGTCGCGTTTTAAAATTATGACGTCATCAGCGTATTTCGTAACATTAATTTTTCAACTTTCCCGACAATGACTTCCGACTTCCGGTTCGGAATGCGGGACCAATGCCATTTGACAGGGAATAAAAAATAAATGCGACATTCAATTGATGACAATGACTTCCGACTTGACTCCCCCCTCCCCTTCCCCCTCCCATCCCCTTCCCCCTCCATCCCCCTCCCCTCCCCCCTCCACCCTAACCCCTCCACCCCTCCCCTCCCCCCTCCCCTCCCACCTCCCCTCCCCCCTCCCCTCCCTTCCCCCTCCCCTCCCCCCTCCCCTCCCTCCCCCCTCCCCCCCTCCCCTCACCCTCCCCCCTTTCTCCCTCCCCCTCCCCCACCCCTCCCCCTCCACTCCCCTTCCCCCGCTCCCCACCTCCTCCCCCTCCCTTCCCCCCATGGCCCTCCCTTTCCCCCCTGCCCTATCCCCTCCCCCCTCCCCCGTCCCCTCCCTCCTCCCCCTCCCCTCCCTCCTCCCCCACCCCTCCCCTCCCCCTCCCCCTCCCCCTCCCCCTTCCCCCCTCCCCCTTTCTCCCCTCCCCCTCCCCCTTTCTCCCCCTCCCTTCCCCCTCCCCGCCTCTCCCCTCCCCCCTCCCCGCCCCTCCCCTCCCCCCTCCCCCTTCCCCTCCCCCTTCCCTCCCCCTCCCCCCTCCTCCTCCCCCTCCCCCCTCCTCCTCCCCCTCCCCTCCCCCCTCCTCCTCCCCCTCCCCTCCCCCTCCCCTCCCCCCATGGGCCCTCCCTTTCCCCCTGCCCCGTCCCCTCCCTACTCCCCTCCCCTCCCCCTCCCCCTCCCCCCTTTCTCCCTCCCCCCTCCCCCTCCCCCTCCCCCCTCCCCCGCCCCTCCCCCCTCCACTCCCCACCCCTCCCCTCCCCCTCCTTCCCCCCGTGGCCCTCCCTTCCCCCCTGCCCTATCCCCTCCCTCCTCCCCCTCCCCGTCCCCCTCCTCCGCCCCCTCCCCTCCCTCCTCCCCCTCCCCTCCCCTTCTCCCCTCCCCCTCCCCCTTCCCCCTACCCCTCCCCCCTCCCCCTCCCCCCTTTTCTCCCCCCCTCCCCTCCCCCTCCCTTCCCCCTCCCCGCCCCTCCACTCCCCCCTCCCCTCCTCCTCCCCTCACCCTCCCCCTCCACTCCCCATCCCCTCCCCCTCCCTTCCCCCCATGGCCCTCCCTTTCCCCCCTGCCCCCTCCCCTCCCCCTACCCCTCCCCTTCTCCCCTCCCCCTTGCTCCTCCCCCTCCCCCTCCCCATCCCCCCTTCTCTCCTCTCCTCCTCCCCCTCCCCCTCCACTCCCCCTCCCCTCCCCCTCCCTTCCCCCATGGCCCTCCCTTTCCCCCCTGCCCCGTCCCCTCCCTCCTCCCCTCCCCTCCCCCTCCCCCTCCCCCCTTTCTCCCTCCCCCCTCCCCCTCCCCTCGCCCTCCCCCGCTCCCCACCCCCTCCCCTCCCCCTCCCTTCCCCCATGGCCCTCCCTTTCCCCCCTGCCCAATCCCCTCCCTCCCTGCCCTATCCCCTCCCCCCTCCCCTCCTCCCCCTCCCCTCCCCCTACCCCTCCCCCTTCTCTCCCCCTACCCCTCCCTTCTCTCCTCCCCCCTCCCACCCCACTCCCCCCCTCCCCTCCCCCCTCCCCCTCCCCCTGCCCCTCCCCCCTTTCTCCCCCTCCCCCTCCCCCTTCCTCCCCCCTCCCCTCCCCTCCCCCTCCCCCCTCCCCGCCCCATCCCCTCCCCCCTCCCCTCCCCCTCCACTCCCCCTCCCCTCCCCCTCCCTTCCCCCCATGGCCCCTCCCTTTCCCCCCTGCCCCATCCCCTCCCTCCTCCCCTCCCCTCCCTCCTCCTCCTCCCCCTCCCCCTCCCCCCTCTCTCCTCTCCTCCTCCCCCTCCCCCTCTCTCTCCCTCCCCCTCTCCCTCCCCCTCCCCCTCCCCCCCCCCTTTCTCCCTCCCTCCTGTTCCCCCTCCACTCCCCCTCCCCTCCCCCTCCCCCCTCCCCTCCCCCTCCCCCTTTCTCCCTCCCTCCCCCTCCCCCTTTCTCCCTCCCCTCCCCCTTTCTCCTCCCCCCCTCCCCCCCTCCACTCCCCCCTCCCCCCTCCACTCCCCCCTCCCCCCTTCTCTCCCCCCTCCCCTCCCCCTCCCCTCCCCCTCCCCTCCCCCTCCCCTCCCCCTCCTTTCCCCCTATCCCCACCCCTCCCCCCTCCCCCTCCACCCTACCCCCTCCCCTTCCCCCCCTCCCCTCCCCCCTCCCCTTCTCCCCCCCTCCCCCCTCCCCTCCCCCCTCCCCTTCTCCCCCCTCCCCTTCTCCCCCTCCCCTCCCCCCCTCCCCTCCCCCTCCCCTTCCCCCTCCACTCCCCCTCCCCTCCCCCCTTTCTCCCTCCCCACTCCCCCTCCCCTCCCCCTCCCCTCCCTCCTTTCTCCCTCCCCCTCCCCCTCCCCCTCCCCCTCCCCTCCCCCTCCACCCTAACCCCTCCCCTTCTCCCCTCCCCTCCCCCCTTGCCCTCCCACTTCCCCCTCCCCCTCCCCCTCCCCATCCCCCCTTCTTCTCTCCTCTCCTCCTCCCCCCTCCCCCCTCTTCTCCTCCTCCCCTCCCCCCTCTTCTCCCCTCCCCCTCTTCTCCCCTCCCCCCTCTTATCCCCTCCCCCCTCTTCTCCCCTCCCCCCTCTTCTCCCCCTCCCCACCCTCTTCTCCCCTCTCCCCCTCTTCTCCCCTCCCCACCCTCTCCTCCCCGCCTCCCCCCGTTCCCCTCCCCTCCCCTTCCCCCTCCCCTCCCCTCACCTTACCCCTCCCCTCCCTTCCCCCGTCCGGCAATGCCGGGTAGGCCTACTTCCCATGGCCAGCTGTACGTGGGCTGCTCGAGGGTTGGAAAACCAAGCAATCTTTATGTCTTGGCACCAAGTAAGAAAACCAGAAATGTTGTATACCAAGAGGTTTTGAGAAATTGACAATTGACAAAACGTCATGTAGGAAATGTACTGTGATATTGCTCTAAAATATACATGTTCTTTTCATCATATATTTGTCTTATTCTTATTCAACCCGGGCGAAGCCGGGTACCTCAGCTAGTATATATAATATATATATATATATATATATATATATATATATATATATATATATATATATATATATATATATATATATATATAATGTTGCGGATATGGGATTTGGCCTCCATCCATATCCGCTTGTAAATATTCCCCTATTTCCCCAATACTCCCCAACTATCCCCAATCCCCCATTCCCTAGTCCCATTGTCTGTAAACAACACTCTGTAGCCCCGACCTTCCCCTTTTTCCCCCATTAAATGTCGTGCCCAGGTTTCACCGCATCTCACGTAGACAACTATAGGACATCTTGCTAGTTATTCTTAAGTCTATGTCAGTTAAGGACTCGTTTCCATTAATTCTGACTCTTCGTTGCACCAGAATGTGATTGTATGGCACCAGTAGTGAGTTTAGGACCTCCCAATACCTCCCCACAACCTCATCTCCGCATCCTCCCATCATCTCATGGAACTACAACAACAACAACAACTACAACCACAGCGGGGGCGGCGCGGCGGCGGCGCGGGGAGTGGGCGTCCTCACTCCGGCTTGGTTAGCCGCCATTGCCCATGTGCTCCGACGGGGTTACCACGAAGGGGCTGACTGTCAGCTCCTCGTCAAAGGCGGAGCCCGGTAACCCCCCGCACCCAATAAGAAGCGGCGGGCCGATTCCCATCTGGGGCGGAGCTAACGAGCCGAGGGCGTGTCACTCCCCGCTGGATATACGCAGCCACTTACCGGAGGGGACGTGAGATGCGCCCCGAGCTTGGAGAAAGAACGTCACCTCCTAGCGCTGAGAGAGACCTCCCGCATCTCTGGACCGGACCGGGTCGATTCTGCCCCTGAGCCAAGGTGCACCTTGAGCCATCGACTACCTGCCCCTCCTTGCCATCAATCCCTGTGTGAGTCAGTCTTGTCCCGTTTATCTGTGGTCTGTCGGGGCTAAGATAAGACCGTGTTTAAGTGCCCACCTTTCTATGCTGTACCTCTTGTCAGTGTAATCTAAACGTTCTGCAAACCCATATTATAACCTCCTCCGGAGGTCTTGAGAACTGTACCCCTGGTGTCGTGTCATTTAACCCAGCCGTTGTGTCCTTTCCTTCATTGATCTAGCGTAGCGCGACTCGGCCAACGTTCGAGTATAATCGGGTAAACTGTGCGAACACGGCGGCCATTCCGCTCGGCCCAGCATAACATCTTAATAAGTCGTGTCCGTAACAATTGGTGTCGAGGAGTTGGATTCGGACCTGGGACTAAATTTGTTAGGCCCAAATTTTGGAACACCAATTGTACTATTAGAGTAACAATTGGTGTCGGGAAGTGGGATAGGTCCCAGAGCGCGTTTAACGCGCTCGAAATTATAACAGCGAAATTTGATTGTGTTTTACAAAAAAAAAATATAAAAACCCGAATTTTGGAAGTCGCGCTATGGCAGATCAAGACGGCTGGGTTCCGGTAGAGGAGAGTGAGGCAGGGTCGATCCAGGACCAAATTGAGGGACATGAGGAGAGCGAAGCAGTGAGGGTAGCAGACGCACAAAATGGCGCCTCGCACATGGCCACGGCGACCGCGCCCGCGACCGTGGTAGCGCCGCTGGTGGATTTGAACCTTTTTTTTATGCAAATGAAGGCCCTTATGGACAAGAATAATGAAGAAATGGAAAACAGAATAATGGGGGCAATGAGGGACGAAGCGAGGGCTCAGAGTGAGCAATTGGGGGTAATGGGAAACCAAATGGGGGTAATGAGGGACGAAGCGAGGGGTACCGGTGAGGGGTTAGACAATGGGATAAAAGAGGTAAAGAAAGGGTTAACGGGGGTAGAAAACAGAATGGCCGCTCAAGAGAATCAAATGGAAGGGATGCAAAAGGGGTTAGAGGGGTTAGAAAATAGTATGGAAGGCAAATTGAGGGACATGAGGGACCAAGCGGAAGGGAAGTTAAACAAATGGGGCAGCAGATAGAGGGGGTCAGAATGGGGGTAGAAACTAAACTGGATGCTCACAGGGAGGAAATGGAGCAGATGAGGGTGGCATCTGGGCAGGAGATGCAAGTGATGGGAGAGGGGATCAGAAGAGGAGTGAGTGAGGAGGTCGGAGGAGTGCGCGAGGAGGTGAGGCACTGTAAGGAGCGCATGGAGAAGGAGGTGAGAAAGGGGACTGTAAAATTGCAAGGGGGTATAGAGGAGTTGACGCAGGAGGTGGAACAGCTGACGGAGGGACAAAAAGGACGAACGGAGCAGGTTCAAAGGAACACTGCGGTATTAGGAGGGTTAAAGGCGACACAGAAAGAACTAAAAGATGACTTGATAGCGACGAAGAGGGAATGTCAGATGGTACGTGAGGGACTGACAACGAGGTTGGACGAGGTGACAGAGGTAATGGAGACGAAGGACCGGCAGGTGAGGACGCACATGGAAACGGTCAAGGTAGCCTTAGAGGATGAGCTTGAGGAGACGTACCGGGAAATAAAAGAGGTGAAGCAGAAATTAGAAGAAGTGGAAGAAGGGGTGAGCGAAATTAAGAAGCGACGGAGAGGGGATAAGAAAGAGATAAAAGAGGAGATAAAAGAATTGGTCCAAAGTCTGTGTTTGGATCGTGATGATGTGCTCATTAACCGGATGAGGGATTCGCAGGTGATGGAGGAGAAGCGAAGAGGAAGAGGACCCGGTGTAAGTGGTGACCAATATGGTCGTGCGTATGATGCGCCAGGTGATTTAATGAGCTTGGGGGTCGAGATGGACCCGGGTGTTCGTGAGAGGCCGTTGGTGAAGTGTGCGACAGGTCTGGTGTGCGAAAAAGGAGGTGTGCGAGAAAGTCCGACTCTGGGGTGTGTGAGGAAAAAGTGCGTGCCAAGGAGTGAGGGTGCTGGCGAGAGTGAGTCGGTCGTAGCGCGTGTGCGAGGGAGCACATGGAAGCACGGTGTGGTAAGTGTTACAGAGGGTGTGACGGGAGAGTGTGCGCAAGAGTGTGCGCGAGAAAGGTGTGTGACGGACAGGTGCATGGGGAAAGAGTGCGCTGTCAAAGGCAAGGAAGAATGCATGCCTGTGGTGAGTGTTACAGAGGGTGTGACGGGAGAGTGTGCGCGAGAAAGGTGTGTAACGGACAGGTGCATGAGGAAAGAGTGCGCTGTCGGGAGTAAGGGTGAGTGCGTTGTCAAGAGTGGAGGTGAGAGTAGTAAGAGTGACAAGGAGCGTGAGTTGGTTGTGACAGGTGAGCGAGGATGTACACCTGGAATGGAAGGATGCACACCTGGAATGGTAGAGCGTGAGTGGGAATGCACGCTGGAATTGGTATTGAGGCACGTGGTTGGGTGTACGAGTGAGAGCACACCTGTGATTGTCACAGAGGAGGTGACCGAGGAGGGGGCGCGAAGAGGTGTGTTGGTGAGGTGTGCGAGCGACGAATGTGTGCCAAGGTGTTCGGTGGTCAGGTGTGTGACCAAGGCTGTGAGTGGAATGAGTGTACCTGGGTGTGTAAGGAAAGGTATGAGCAAGCAAGGGGTAGCGTATGCTTGTAAGCATCCAGGTGAGGCATCGACGGTAACCGGGTTAGAGGTTAGAACGACTTATAGCCGAATCGGGCCCTCGGTGCGTGCCGGGCCTCGCTTTGAACGGCCGCGTCCGTGCTCCACTAGGCGGAGCTGGCAGCCCGATAGGAAGGGTCGTCATGGCGACCACTTTTTGTTGAGGCATTCAGGCAGGTCGAGATCGGGCCATGGGATGGCTCCGTGCCGAGAAGGTGCGTGGGATCTCGGCCCGGGTAAACCTCCTTCCCTGCACCGAATGCGGGACGTATCCAGCCGCTGGCACGACACAACCCGCATTCATGGCTTGGCTTTACGAAGCCGGGCTTTGGACAGGAATTGGCGCACCGAGAGGCATTAGTAAGTAGACTGTGTGATGAGGTTAGTGTTTTGGCCCCAAAATTAGAGAAAAACAAAATTTGATGATTGGCAAAGGAGTGGCAGTAATGATTGGCAGATGATGAGTAGTGATTGGCAAATTTTTGATTTGTTGAAATTTGATGTGCAAAATTGGTAGTGAGCGATGGGCCCGGTGGGTAAGGGTGGCATCCCTGCCACCCTTCCCATGGGTGGGGCAAATGCGCTATAGATTATGGGGTGTATGGCAGTGAAAACTAGCCCGGGTGGGTTAGGATATCATGTGTAGGGCCCTAGAAGATGACATTGGGTGACGTTAAGATTAGTTAGTGACTGATACCTGTAGTGGGGACGCAGGTAGATTAGCGTGGATGATAATGACGAGGGAGCGCAATAGTTTAAAGGGACGACTGGGAAGCGCAAGTTTCAGAGGGGAGTAGTTAGATGAGATGATGCTGTGTGAGAACTGGACAGGTGTGTGGAGCAGTGTATGAGTAGTGAGTGTTGTGGATCAGCGCAGATGCGCTTGGGGGAGAGAAGGGTGCAGGCGGCACCAAGTATGAGAGCACAGGTGTGCAAGTGCAGGTGTGTGGAATACATGGAGTATTGGAATGAGTGGTGTGGAGAGAGTTGGAGTAAGTGGTACGGAGTGGTGTGCATGGTGCGAAGGTGTGGATGGGGGAAGAGTGGACCCCTTTCACGAGTACCCGGGGCGGATAGTGTAAGTGTTAGGTAGAGGGTATAGGTAAATTGTGGTTGGATATTGGCATTTGTGGTGCGGTTGCAGAATGGTATTGTGGATGGGTGCATTAGTGTTGTGGAAATGGCTGGGCGTGTAGCCTGTTAGTGTGTGTAGTTGGTTGGGCACTCCACCACTGTGAGGATGTCGGCCAGGTGAGGCCGCAGGTGGGCTCTGGGAGCCGTTAGTGTCAGTGGGGCCCGAGGATCCGGAGGACGGACCCGGGTAGCCCAGTGCCAGAGAGGGCACCGAGTGGGGAGAGCGCCAGAGGGCCTTCCCCAGGTAGTTAGGTTAGGGTAAGGAGCAGGTAAGCTCGGAGGCAACTGCAGTGGTGGAGGTGTGCAGGTGGGTAGACCTGCTGGGAGAGCTACACGTCGCGGCCCAGAAATTGTGCGAGGGCACCGGGAGATGAATCGGGGGAGTGAGACCCCAAATTGAAAAGCACCACAGTTTGGGCAATGGGAATTGGTTTTTAGAACCCATAGTGTAAGTTGGCCAATGGATTGGCAGGGAAAGACCCCGGGTAATGTAAAGTTGTTAAAGTCATTTAGGAAATAGTTAGGATTGATGAACCTGTCGCACCATACGCAGCCACTTACCTGTGGTGATGATGACTCCACACCTGTGTTTCTTTGTTCTGTGTGCAGGAAAGGAGAATTGCTGTTGGATTTGTGAGACGCATCACGACGTGGATGAGACATTGGGGTGATTACATCTCTCCCTCCCTAGGAGGGACTGATGATGAATTGGTGATGGCAAATTATGATGTTGAGTTGGAGATGGCAAATTTTGATGAGAGTTGAAAATGGCAAATTTGATTGGTTAGGAGGGAGAGAAGACGAATTTGGTTTATGGGAGGAACGGGGAAGACAGTAGGGACGTTTGTTGATTTGTAAAGTAGATGTTTATGGGTAGTGTTGTGTTTTGTGGATACAGTAAGGGGTAAGGGAGGGGCAATGTAGGTTACCTGGTGGGGGGAGGAGCGTACGGTAGGAACGTACCTGTCTCACCTGGTTCCCATGTGCCCCTAGTGTGCATTACCTAATGTTGCGTGCACTTTTGCGCCCTTACCACCTTACTCACTTGTCTTTTCTTTTGTCTCCCACCTCCGAGGATCTGGCTTTGGGGCAGAGAGAGAGGAGAGAGAGGTGCTGGCTCCGCAGTTGTGGGCCTGCACTTTCGCTGCTTGCTGCCGGGATCGATACACCATATGGACCGCAATTTTTGTGGCCGCCCACCATGGACCGCAGTTCTCTTGCGGGCAAGCACCACCCGTGGATGGACCTATGGGTCAACGTGGCACCTATGCCATACAGGTGAACCACTTTTAGTTGGCCCCCTGATGGCCACAATAAAGAAATGGACGCGGTTGGCGCCTTTCTTTATTTTCTAAGGAAGCCAGAAGGCCAAGTGCTCCATGAAGGCAAGACCAGCGGCAGAACATCGGCCGGCTGCGACACCACCGGTGATTGTTGAACACTTTATTGGTGCACCGGATGGTGCTGACTGTACATGATGGGGTGGTGCTTTTGGTGCTTGGAAGGGGTGCTCTGCACATTATTAAAGGCCGTAAGGCCACAGAGCACTCGTGGGTTGGTGTATCGATGCTGGCATGCGTGCTCTCTCTATGCATAACATCTGCATGTGTTCCTCCAAAAACAGGTCCTGGATCGTAGTGTAAATATCAGCGTAGTCTTGTGTAAATAATGCTCCCTACCGGCTGTATGTTTAGTTTGAGAATTCTTTCCGCAATTCGGTTATCCTGTGGGTGTGTTTCTGTGAGGAGTAGGGTGCAACGTCGCAGGGGGACATATTTACTCATTTGTGAACATCTGTAAAACTGTCGCACACAGGGTAGAGTTAATAGTAGAGGGAACTACATCTGAGTGCCACACTAAAGTAGGTAAAAATTTATCAGGTCGGGACGCCCCGAGGTAGAGAAGGGTGCAATGTTGCGGATATGGGATTTGGCCTCCATCCATATCCGCTTGTAAATATTCCCCTATTTCCCCAATACTCCCCAACTATCCCCAATCCCCCATTCCCTAGTCCCATTGTCTGTAAACAACACTCTGTAGCCCCGACCTTCCCCTTTTTCCCCCATTAAATGTCGTGCCCAGGTTCACCGCATCTCACGTAGACAACTATAGGACATCTTGCTAGTTATTCTTAAGTCTATGTCAGTTAAGGACTCGTTTCCATTAATTCTGACTCTTCGTTGCACCAGAATGTGATTGTATGGCACCAGTAGTGAGTTTAGGACCTCCCAATACCTCCCCACAACCTCATCTCCGCATCCTCCCATCATC
>NC_136273.1:82247611-82322611 GCF_964187855.1 Myxine glutinosa
ATCAGAGACTCCTCCTCACTCACCACATTCAAAACATCACTAAAGACCCACCAGTTCAACACTGCATTCAACATTCAACCCACAGCATTTAACCCCTGACTATCTCTTCTCCTTCTCCCTCCTTTTGCTTTAAATATTTCCCTATTGATTCTTGTCTTTTTTGCAATTGTTGTTTTCATGTATTGTTATGCATTATGTTTGCCACTCTGTCAAAGCGCCTTTGGGCTTCTGGAAAAGCGCTATACAAAATAAATGAATTATTATTATTATTATTAAGGGTGTACTTACTTTTTCCACATGCGAAATTTGCATTTATGTTTCTTTAAATTATACAATGGACGACAAAATGTAAATGTTTCATGATATTTGATATATTCTATCACCTTTATCTATCAATATTGTTGAAATGAAGATCAAATAGCTGTATGTTGGAATATGTTGAAAAAGTCAAAACTTTACATGGGGTGGACTTACTTTTTCACGTGACTGTATTTCCGTATATACATATATGTTATATATATATATATTGTTGCGGTTTTGAGTTTTGTATAATAAAGGTTAAATTTCCCCCTCATAGTTATTCACACAACAACACGTAGCCTCGCGATAGTTCAGTTATTTCATAGTACTAGGGCATTGCCCGTACTATATCTATATCTAAAATTATATCCCCCCCCTCTATTTACATGCAATGGTTTGGTCCAAAGCGAACGGCTTCCGGAGTTTGGTAAAGAAATCGCCATCGCGTGCACAAACGCGCAGGAAAGCGAATGAATCGCAAATTCGTTTTTATTAGTTGTAAAACATAGTTTAACGCCAACATAGTTTGCAAACGTGAAATAAATGAATACGCTCTCAAATGTGCCATCCGAGGCAGAGTGTGCCCGCCACGTTCGGCACACGCGATCGTTCGCTGCTCTCTGATTGGTTGAATCGTTTTTTGGACATAGCTCGGTAAGTACGTGTCCGATTAATATTGTAACGATTTTGAGAAGTGTAACGGGTTTTGAGAAGTGTAACGGGTTTTGAGGAGTGTAACAATTTTGGAGGAAGGGTAACGGATGTGAAGAGTATGGTTTTGGTATGGTAACATCCTGGTAATGTAAATAATGGTCGCAGCCGTCCTCCTAATTAATTTCATAGAACATACACGCAGGTCACGATATATCTTTTAAATAGTGTATTTCCTTATTCCATGTAGGCTAAGTATGTGTTTTCCACTAGATTGACTTTGCATTGTATCAAACAAAATAAGCGTAGGCCCTTCCAATTTCCCCAAAACCTCCCTTCCATTTGCCTTCCGCATTTTGGTCGGTTTTTCTCTTCAACCACCATTGGCCACGAGGTAAGGTTGGAGAAGAAAGGCGTGGCTCCACCTCGTCAGAAGAGGGCAGGAGTGAACCGGCCCTAACAGCCAATCAACACCGCGGTGAGTGACCCGGTAGGCGTGCCCTCGGAGCCGGCGGCTTAATTCCGCCGGAGGTGATAAAAGCGAATGTAAGGAACTGCTTTACGGAGAGGCCTTGAGAGATACGCTGGGGGATGACCTGGAAGAGGAGCGCAATCCACCGCAAGCCCTACCTGCCTGCAATATCCCCTGTCGTTGGAGAGACGCGCTGAACGGAGGGAGACGGCTCCACCCCAGGAAGAGGAGCAGGTGTGCCGAGCCAGCGCGTGACGGCCGCGGATACGCGACGGAGGTTTTCCCGCCAAAACCGCGAGGGGTTGAAAGCTGCTGCCTCCGACCTTGCCTTCCTCTCAAGCAATCAACCTCGAGCCATTACCTGCCTGCAATATCCACCGTGTGAGTGTGAACGTCCTGTCCTACTCGTTTGTCTTGGGGATTAAGTAAATGAAATAGAATAAGTTAACAATGCACTGTGTGACTGCTCTTTCCCATCTATTGCTGTAAATAATATTGGTCGCTCTAAAATATTGCTTGTGTGTGTATAATAAATCTGTTCTTCCTCCAAACTCTGTCTTTCTTCTCTCTTCTTCTCTTTCGGTCGCTTTAGAGGTTTCCCAATTGAATATCTGTAGCGCGATTAGTCAACGTTCGGGTGGAATCGGGTTCTAATCGGGGAGTAACTGTTCGGACGCGGTTAAATACACCACCGCTCGGTAAAATAACATCCAAAAGCCGCGTCTGCAACAATTGGTTGTCAGGAGTTGGATTCGAACCTGGGACTAAATTTATTTAGCCCAAATTTTGGACACCAATTGTGTTAGTACGGTAACAATTGGTGTCGAGGAGTCGGATTCGGACCCGGGACTAAATTTGTTAGGCCCAAATTTAAAAAAAAAATTTTGGTCAAAATTACGAGCTGCCAAAATTGTGTTGTTTTATAAAACCCGAATTTTGAGATCGCGCCATGGACAATCAAGGCGATCGGATGTCGGTGGGGGAGATAGACGGGTTAGGGGTAACCCAGGAACCAGGGGAAATGTATGTGGAAGAAAGGGAGGAGGAGAGCAATGAGGAGGCGGTTGAGGGGGTGTCAGACGCGCAAAATGGCGCTCTCGCGCACGTGGTATCAGACGCACAAAGGGGCGGCTCGCACGAGCGCGGGGTAGCCGCGCCTGCTGCGCAAATAGCGGGAATTGATGTGCGGGACCTCATGGCGCAGATTAATGCAACCATACTAATGGCAAATATGGGGCTAGAAGCAAAAATGGATGCTCAGAGTGAGCGATTAGAGGGCCAAATGGGGGTAATGGGAAACCAAATGGGGGTAATGAGGGACGAAGCGAGGGGTACCGGTAAGGAGTTAGACAAGAAATTTGAGGGGTTAGACAATAATTTTAAGGAGTTAGACAAGAAATTTGAGGGATTAGACAATGGGATAGAAGGGGTGAAAAATGGGTTAATGGGGTTAGAAAATAGGATGGAGGACAAATTGCGGGAAATGGGGGAACAATCCGCCCGGGAAATCGAACAGATGGGGAACCAGATGGAGGAAATACGAAGAGGGATGAGTGAGGAGGTCTCGGGGCTACGCGAGGAGGTAAAGCGAGGCGAAAAGCGTATCGAGAAAGAGGTGAGAAATAATACGGTAAAGTTACAGGGGGGAATAGAAGATCTGACGAAAGGAGTAGAACAGCTGACGGTGGGACAAAAAGAACTAGCGGACCAAGTGGAAAAGAACACTGCAATCATCGGGGGTTTAAAAGCAACACAAAAGGACATTAAAAATGAATTAATAGCGACACAAAAGGAATGTCAAATGGTACATGAGGGATTGACGAAGAGGTTGGAAGAGGTGACAGAAGTGATGGAGACGAAGGACCGAGAGGTGAGGACGCACATCGAAACGGTTAAGGTGGCGTTAGAGGAAGAAATAGAGGGGGCGCACCGGGAGATGAAGGAGGTAAAGGAAAAATTAGAGGAGGTGGAAGAGGGGGTGAGTGAAATTAAGAAGAGACGGAGGGAAACTAAAAGGGAGATAAAGGAGGAAGTCATGGAATATGTACAAGGTCTGTGTTCAAATCATGATGAAGTGCTCACTAACCAAATAAAAAGTTTGCAGGTGGCAGAGGAGGTGCGGAGACGAAGTACGGAGGTGAGTGGCAATGTATATGATGTGAGGAAAGCTTCAGTCGGCTTGGGGATTGGTTTGGATCCGGGTGTTCGTGAAAGGCCGTTGGTGAAGTGTGTGACAGGTCAGGTGTGCAAAAAAAGAGGTGTGCGAGAATGTCCGACCATGGGGTGTGTGAGGAAAAAGTGCACGCCGAGGAGTGAGTGTGCCGTCAGGAGTGAGCCGGTCGAAGCGCGTGTGCGAGGGGGTACATGGAAGCGCGGTGTGGTGAGTGTTACGGAGGAAGTAACGAGAGAGTGTACACCTGTGGTGAGTGTTACGGAGGAAGTAACGAGAGAGTGTACACCTGTGGTGAGTGTTACAGAGGATGTAACGAGAAAGTGTACGTCTGTGGTGAGTGTTACGGAGGAAGTAACGAGAGAGTGTACACCTGTGGTGAGTGTTACGGAGGAAGTAACGAGAGAGTGTACACCTGTGGTGAGTGTTACAGAGGATGTAACGAGAAAGTGTACGTCTGTGGTGAGTGTTACGGAGGAAGTAACGAGAGAGTGTACACCTGTGGTGAGTGTTACGGAGGAAGTAACGAGAGAGTGTACACCTGTGGTGAGTGTTACGGAGGAAGTAACGAGAGAGTGTACACCTGTGGTGAGTGTTACGGAGGAAGTAACGAGAGAGTGTACACCTGTGGTGAGTGTTACGGAGGAAGTAACGAGAGAGTGTACACCTGTGGTGAGTGTTACGGAGGAAGTAACGAGAGAGTGTACACCTGTGGTGAGTGTTACGGAGGAAGTAACGAGAGAGTGTACACCTGTGGTGAGTGTTACAGAGGATGTAACGAGAAAGTGTACGTCTGTGGTGAGTGTTACGGAGGAAGTAACGAGAGAGTGTACACCTGTGGTGAGTGTTACGGAGGAAGTAACGAGAGAGTGTACACCTGTGGTGAGTGTTACGGAGGAAGTAACGAGAGAGTGTACACCTGTGGTGAGTGTTACAGAGGATGTAACGGGAGGGTGTGCGCGAGAAAGGTGTGTAACGGACGGGTGCATGAGGAAAGAGTGTGCGGTCGAGAGTAAGGGTGAGTGCGCGACCGAGAGTGGAGGTGAGAGTAGTGAGAGTGAAACGGAGCGTGAGTTGGTTATGACAGGTGAGCGAGGATGTACACCTGGGATGGAAGGATGCACACCTGGAATGGTAGAGCGTGTGTGGGAAGGCACATTTGAGTTGGTAGTGAGGCACGTGGTTGGGTGTGCGAATGAGAGCACACCTGTGATTGTCACAGAGGAGGTGACCGAGGAGGGGGCGCGAAGCGGTGTATTGGTGAGGTGTGCGAGCAACGAATGTGTGCCAAAGTGTTCGGTGGTCAGGTGTGTGACCAAGGCTGTGAGTGGAATGGGTGTACCTGGGTGTGTAAGGAAAGGTACGAGGAGCATGGGCACAGCTGGATGTGTGAGCAAGGAACGGGCTGCGGGGTGTAAGCGTCCAGGTGAAGCATCGACGTTAGACGGGGTAGAGTTTAGAACGACTTATAGCCGAATCAGGCCCTCGGTGCGCGTCGGGCAGCTTCGCGTGCCGCGAGGATCAGCGGGGATCCGAACCACGGCGGTTTCGAAAGAACCGCCGTACGCGATCCACGCTATGCCTCGCTTGGAACGGCCGCGGCCGGGCTCCACTAGGCGGAGCGGGCAGCTGGATAGGAAGGGTCGTTATGGCGACCACGTTTTGTTGAGACGTGCCGGCAGGTCGAGATCGGGACATTGGATGGCCCCACGCCGAGGTGATGCGTGGGATCTCGGCCCGGGTAAGCCCCCGCCCATGCCCCGAATGCGGGACGCATCCAGCCGCCAGCACAAAAGAATTCGCGTTCATTGCTCGGCTGTACGAAGCCGGGCTGTAGATGTGAATTGGCGCACCGAGAGGATGTAATAAGTAGACGGATGATGATGGTAGTGATTTGAAACGAAATTTAGAAAAGTGAATAGAATTGGCAGTAAATGGAAAATTTTTGAATTGTGGATTTGGACGAGCAAAATTGATAGTGAGAGACCCCCGATGTGGTGGGATGGCAAATCCACCATCCCTCACAGACGTGGGGGCAAAGGAGCAATAGCTTATGGGGTGTATGGCAGTGAAAACTAGCCCGGGTGGGTTAGGTTATATTGATAGGGCCCTAGAAGATGACATTAGGTGACGTTAAGGTTAGTTAGTGACTGATACCTGTAGTGGGGACGCAGGTAGATTAGTGTGGATTATAATGACGTGGGAGCGCAATAGTTTAAAGGGACGACTGGGAAGCGCAAGTTTCAGAGGGGAGTAGTTAGCTGAGATGATGCCGTGTGTGTGAGGATTGAACGGGTGAGAATGGAACAGGTGTGATTGCACAGGTGTGCAACTGAACAGGTGTGTGGAGCAGTGTATGAGGGAGTAGTGGTGATTGCGTGTTGTGTTGACCAAATGGTCCAGGAAGAAAGGAGGGTGCAGGTGGCACCAGGTATGATTGCACAGGTGTGCAACGACAGGTGAATGAAAGACAGGTGTATGGAATAAATGGTATGGAGTATTGGAATGGATGGTCGTGGAGTGAGTATGGTGGAAATTGTGGAGTGGAGTGGATGGTGCGAAGGTGTGAATGGGGGAAGAGTGGACCCCCATCACGGATACCCGGGGCGGGTAGTGTAAGTGTTAGGTAGAGGGTATAGGTAAATTGTGGTTGGATATTGGCATCTGTGGTGCGAGTGGAAGAATGGTCTTTGGATGGGTGCATTAGTGTTGTGGAAATGGCTGGGCGTGTAGCCTGTTAGTGTGTGTAGTTGGTTTGGGCACTCCACCACTGTGAGGATGTCGGCCAGGTGAGGCCGCAGGTGGGCTCTGGGAGCCGGTAGTAGTTGTTGTGGATGGGGCCCGAGGATCCGGAGGACGGACCCGGGTAGCCCAGTGCCAGAGGGCACCAGTGGGGTGACAGATCCAAGAGGGGTCTTCCCCAGTTAGTTAGGTTAGGGTGAGGAGCAGGTAAGCTCGGGTGGCAACTACAGTGGTGGAGGTGTGCAGGTGGGTAGACCTGCTGGGAGAGCTACACGTCGCAGCCCAGAAATTGTGCGAGGGCACAGGGAGATGAATCGGGGGAGTGAGACCCCAAATTGAGAAGCACCACAGTTTCGTCAATGGGAATTGGTTTTTAAAACCACATAGAGTAAGATTGCCAATGGATTGGCAGGGAAAGACCCCGGGTAGTGTAAAGTGTGTTAAAATCATTTAGAGGATAGTTAGGATGAAGGATCTCCTCACACCATCTGCATCCACTCACCTGAGGTGACAGGTACTCCACACCATGCCATGTTTTGATTATTTTTTATGATGCAAATGTTTGGATTGTGAGACGCATCATGACGTGGGTGTGACATTGTGCGTAATTCCATCTCTCCCTCCTTTTGAGGATTGATGATGAATTTGGTGATGGCAAATTTTGAAGTAAAGGGATTGTGGGGACGAATTTGGTATAGGGGAAATATGGGGAAGACGTGACAGTAGTGACGAATTTGTAAATGGGTAGATTTTGTAAATATGGGGTAAGAGCAAGGGTAGTGTAGGTGACAGGGGGGTGACGTACGGTAGGGACGAGCTTTCTCACTTCGCCCTCCGTACGCATTTCACCTTGCATTGCCTTGTTTGACGTGTACCCTTGTGACCTTACCCCTCGCTCAATTGTCTTTCTTTTGTCTCCCACATGACCTGTGCGCCATTGGGTGCCGATGGGAGCGTGCGTGAGGTGGCCATTGTGCGCCCGAGATTCCCAGAACCAGCATGCATTGCGTTGATGTACCACTTTATGGACCGCTGTTCTGCGGCCAAGTACCACTTGATGGACCCCAGGTTCTGGGGCAGGGCACCTCTGTTGGAAACCGGCCATAGTGGCCAGGGAATCTTGCTTGCGGACCTCGGTAAGGTGGCACCTATGCCAAAGAGGTGGACCACCCTTAGTTGGCCCCTGAGGCCCTAAATAAAAATGGACACAAGTTGTGCTTTTTATTATGTCCAAATAGGCCGCATGAAGCCTGAAGACGTCGGGAAGAACATCGGCCCAGCAGAGAAAGAGAAGACCACCACCAGTTGTTTTGTTGTGTTTATTATGAACCATGGTGACCGCACCGGATGGTGCTTTTGGGTGCTTTGTGGTGTTTGGGTGCTTTGGTGGTATTGGTACTGGTGCATCGATGCAATGCGTGCTGTCTCCTCCCTCCCAACAGGAATTTCTTTTTCTTGTTCCCTAAAAAGAAAAAAAGAAAAAAAAAGAAAAACACAGGTCCTGGGTTGCGTTGTAAATAAGAAATCACGTCATTGTAAATAATGCTCCCCACCGTAAATGTATAGTTTCAGAATAATTCCGTAATTCGGTTAGCTGTGGGCTTGAGTCTGTTAGACAGGATGCAATGCAATAGGGGGACATACTTATTTGTGTTTTAAAATTGTCACACTCAGGGTCAGGTTAATTGTAGAGGGAATTACACCTACATGTCACACTCAGTTAAGTCTAGTAGGCCCGAGGACGTGCCTGAAGAAAGGAGGGTGCAGTGTAACGATTTTGAGAAGTGTAACGGGTTTTGAGAAGTGTAACGGGTTTTGAGGAGTGTAACAATTTTGGAGGAAGGGTAACGGATGTGAAGAGTATGGTTTTGGTATGGTAACATCCTGGTAATGTAAATAATGGTCGCAGCCGTCCTCCTAATTAATTTCATAGAACATACACGCAGGTCACGATATATCTTTTAAATAGTGTATTTCCTTATTCCATGTAGGCTAAGTATGTGTTTTCCACTAGATTGACTTTGCATTGTATCAAACAAAATAAGCGTAGGCCCTTCCAATTTCCCCAAAACCTCCCTTCCATTTGCCTTCCGCATTTTGGTCGGTTTTTCTCTTCAACCACCATTGGCCACGAGGTAAGGTTGGAGAAGAAAGGCGTGGCTCCACCTCGTCAGAAGAGGGCAGGAGTGAACCGGCCCTAACAACCAATCAACACCGCGGTGAGTGACCCGGTAGGCGTGCCCTCGGAGCCGGCGGCTTAATTCCGCCGGAGGTGATAAAAGCGAATGTAAGGAACTGCTTTACGGAGAGGCCTTGAGAGATACGCTGGGGGATGACCTGGAAGAGGAGCGCAATCCACCGCAAGCCCTACCTGCCTGCAATATCCCCTGTCGTTGGAGAGACGCGCTGAACGGAGGGAGACGGCTCCACCCCAGGAAGAGGAGCAGGTGTGCCGAGCCAGCGCGTGACGGCCGCGGATACGCGACGGAGGTTTTCCCGCCAAAACCGCAAGGGGTTGAAAGCTGCTGCCTCCGACCTTGCCTTCCTCTCAAGCAATCAACCTCGAGCCATTACCTGCCTGCAATATCCACCGTGTGAGTGTGAACGTCCTGTCCTACTCGTTTGTCTTGGGGATTAAGTAAATGAAATAGAATAAGTTAACAATGCACTGTGTGACTGCTCTTTCCCATCTATTGCTGTAAATAATATTGGTCGCTCTAAAATATTGCTTGTGTGTGTATAATAAATCTGTTCTTCCTCCAAACTCTGTCTTTCTTCTCTCTTCTTCTCTTTCAGTCGCTTTAGAGGTTTCCCAATTGAATATCTGTAGCGCGATTAGTCAACGTTCGGGTGGAATCGGGTTCTAATCGGGGAGTAACTGTTCGGACGCGGTTAAATACACCACCGCTCGGTAAAATAACATCCAAAAGCCGCGTCTGCAACAATATGAAACCTTGAAAAGGCACATCCTCGGGTCCCCAGCAATATACCTGGCAAGTTAAAAGTATATCGGACCCGTGGTTGTCGAGAAACAGCGGTCACAGACAAACAGACGTACAAACGTACAAACGTACAGACAGAGATTACTGGAATTATAGATAGATGTGTGAGAATAGTCCTTTTCCTGTGTTAGTTTTGCGTTGAGTCGAGTAATGAGAGTTGGTCCTTCTCATACCTCCATTGCCTTATCCCGCCTCCATTGCCTTATGCCTCTTACACCTCTTTGTGCTGCCTTTGGCTTTTTGGCGCGAATTAACACGAGGCCGGCCTAGCAGGTCGGGTCGGGACTGAATGAGGGCGGCGAAGAAGCTGACGGTAAGCGCGAGCCGCCAATCAGGGCTCACAGGGAGTGGCTGCAGCACTGCGTCACAGGGCGTGGTTGGAACGTCCGAGAAGGCTCAGGGCGTGGCAAATATAACCCGTCGCGCAAAGCCCCCACGAGCAATTGAGTTACGAGGACTGATGAGAAGAGAAGACAAGTTGAAGGAGCGCGGTCAGCAGTGGAGTTTGAGGGATACGAGATCAGAGAAAGACACGCATGAACCAAGATTCACGCTCATATTAAAGTGACGCTCGGTTGAGCTTGAAGCCGAGCCGCTATCGTGCATTGGGTTACGCGAGTGATAGCGCGCTGGTTGCTAAACGCGCTGTGGACCCGCCCGCTGCGCCGAGAGACGCGTACATTCCTTCCCGCCTTCCTGCCTCATCATCTGCCCTTTTGTTCGAGGGATGCGCTACGAGGATTCCTTTCCACCGCCTGCTGGCCATCATCGCGGGACATGCTGTGACCGAGGAGAGCCGGACGGGGCCGTTCCCGGACGACCAAGTCGGCGCGTTTGGCCTGAACATCATCCTGCCTGCAATTTTCCTGTGTGAGAGCGAACGGGCCCGTGTCTGGGTATTATAATAACACTGCTTAAGTTCTGCTCTGTGTCTGCTTCTACCAAATAGTACATACGTGTAAATAATAATTAAACCTGTGTTCTTCCTTTGATTCTACCACTTTTGTGATTTCCCTCATTGACTAAGCATGGTACGAGTAAAACCGCTCTAATCGGGGTACAATATTAACGGTGACTGCACGGACCACGTGGTACGCAATCCGCTCGGTGTACTCAAATTACATGTGGCTCGTGCTAGGCTTGGTTCCCTGTTTCCGTGGCGGCGCAGGTATTTAGGTACGAGCGAGACTTGGTCCCGAAACCCTACCTTGTGTTTGCCTGGAAGAGGCGTTTCAAGTCTCGGTTACGCCAGGCCCAGAAAGAACAAGGGGCTTAATCCCCCCTTGGTAAGGGTAAGAAGGGCGGCGGAAAACCGTAACAATATATATATATATATATATATATACCAGGGATTTACCCCCGAAGGAATGATCATTTGACCAGACTCGGACAATTACAGGATGATTTATCAAAAAAAGACATGTACATGGAAGAAAAGCTGCCGCATAAGCAAGTAACACTCAGCTTGTCCAACACAGCTCTCTTAAACTACGCACAGCTAGCCTGAGTATTATATAGTCACATTAAAGCATGTGAAAGGGAAAGATAAGAATTGCGCCTGCTTCGCAAGGAGAAAACTATTTCCCCTCCCGCACAGTTCTGCCCAAGGCCGAGAGAAACGCTCAACAAAATATGTTTATAAAGTCAGCGAAAGGACAATTCACTGTTGCTCTGCTTGCACCCCTCCCAGAATGCTCAGCAGTAGTTGCCACGCAATACTCAGCTTCCGAGTAACAGAGCCAGAATCTATGAAATCCACAACATGGTTGTCGGCAAGTTGAAGCTCAACCAAAGGTGGACCTTGCAACATGACAAAGACCTTTAAAATACCAGTAAATCCACCAAGGAATGGCTGAAAAGAAAGAAATGGATGGTTCTGGAATGGCCAAGTCAAAGACTGGATCTAAATCCCATCGAGATGTTGTGGGGGCATTTGAAGCGAGCTGTGCATGCAAGAAACCCCTCAAACATCGCACAGCTCAAATAATTCTGCATGGAGGAGTGGGCAAAAATTTCTCCCAGTCGATGTCAGAGACTGGTAGACAGTTAAAAGAAACTCCTACTTGAGGTTGTTTCTGCCAAAAGGGGCAATACCACCTATTAGAGCCAAGGGTGTACTTGCTTTTTCCACAAGCGAAATTTGCATTTATGTGTATTTAAATTATACAATGGACTACAAAATGTAAATGTTTCATGATATTTGTTATATTATATCACCTTTATCTATCAATATTGTTGAAATGAAGATGAAATAGCTGTATGTTGAAATATGTTGATAAAGTCAAAACTTTACATGGGGTGTACTTACTTCTTTCACGTGGCTGTACACCTTTCCCTTTAGCTTCAACGACACTCCCCTCCTCGTCAGCACGCCACTCAGTTCCCGAAACTTCTTCCATGCATGTGTATATATGTTTGTGTGTTTGTGTGTATATATGTTTATATGTGTGTGTGTGTATATATATATATATATATATATATATATATATATACATATATATATATATATATATATATGTGTGTGTGTGTGTGTGTGTGTGTGTGTGTGTGTGTGTGTGTGTGTGTGTGTGTGTGTGTGTGTGTGTGTGTGTGTGTATAAATATATAGTTGTTACAACTTCTCTTGTCAGAGAAATCTTGCTGCACCTTCCTGTTTATCTTGTATTTTCCTTGAAAGCAATTTTCTTCATTTTTTCCCTTAAGTATAGGTGGTTCCCCAAATGTTTATTCTGATATGCAGGAGTTGTCTTCTTCTGAAAATCTTGCATTTACCATGAAAGTGTGCGACTTCACTTGAAATAAAAATGAATTGAAAAAAGTGCTTGCATTTGCTGAATATTTCCTCCGTGATTTGAACGTGCATTTTCCATTATCAGGAATTGAATGAACTCGTACAAAGGAAACACTTGCATAAACCCTTTCCATCAAGCAGGCTACATCTTTATGGTGGAGCTTGAAAGCTGTTTTGTGCGCTCGGGTGCTACACCTATCTGCTTGGCCATCCTCGGCTGGAAAGCAAGATATCAATCTTCAGCAATTACCCATTCTCTGAGGGCCGTGGGTGGTCCTCAAGAAAAATAGCTCCTCGTGACAGAAAAGTCAGAGGTCTCCTGGAAAGCTTCACGATAAATCCACTTATACATTCCATGGCATCAGCTGAATTCTCCACATGTTTGTTTTATGGTCACTCGTGCAGCGTTCCACTCACCGATGTTCATCTCATGAAAAACACAACTGCAGTTTAACACGAGGAATAGAAACTGTCTTCTTTGTGGGTCATTCATGCCTTGTGGCCTAACAGAGCAACCGAACACCTGAGTAGTTTTGATATTATATTTTCATATTTTTACGGTCTCATTTATTGGACTGTAAAAAATTGAAGAAATGAAGAGTAATTTTGGCCAAAAAATGCTAATGGAGAACAAGCTGAAACATCACTCAGAGTACCTTCAAATGAACGAGTACTCTCAAGCCTGAAACCAATAGAAAAGGAGGCATGGGCATGAAAAACGTCTGGGCTGAGTTGGTTTGATTAACTTCATGCTTCGCCAGCCGTTTCCTCTAAAGTTATTTTTTGAAACTCTTTATCAAAATGCTATTACATTCCTTTTAAATTGCAAGACAGCCTCATTTGGAAAATGACTTCGAAAAATGTACCAGGAAACACAATTTGTGTCGATAAACCCTGAAGGAGAAAGTGAGATGGTTTATGTGCTTTATTAAATTTGCATTACTAGTACACCTACTCACTGTGGGAGCGGCAGGGGGTCATGTTATTATCCTTATTATTATTGCCAATTATCATTACTATCACTCATGTTTGATCAGGTCATTGTAGAGATCAGACAGTGCCTCACCATTCCAAATGCCCTAAATAAAATTTACTTCCGTGAGGGTGGGGGCAATATCGCAGGTTACAAAACCCCTTGGGCAGAGGGGATATTGTTTTGTAATATCATTGATATTATATTATGCTATTATCATAGTTGTTGTTATTACGTTGGAGTTGTTACATGTTGATGTTATTACATAAGTGTTGTTGGTCGATATATTAAGCACAGACTGATTTTCTTTTATTCGGTCTGTATTCCTCCAAATTCATTTCAGTTTAGTGCTAAACAGCACTAGCGACTGTTTAATAAGGTAATGAAACGTGTTTGTGGTTTATGATATTTTTACTTCTGGTTGGGACGGTGCTCCCACGGAAACACCATGATAAGCTGTTTATACACGTTTAACATGGCGTTTGTTCAAGGAGGAGAAACCCCTTGGGGAGGTGGATATTATTAATATTGTCGCGTGACTACCCTTGGTGAACACCGTAGGATAACACGGATGACCAAACGAGCTTTAAACTCCAAGGCGTTCAGTTCAATGGCGGAGTTAATACATGCGGCGGGGAAGGGGGGGGGGGTGGTCGAAGAAGGCTGAAGAGCTTACCTTCCCGATCCCACCGGCAGTCCTCAAACCTGCAATAAATCAACTCGAACGACACAGGATTTAAAATGTACAAATAAATGCCGGCTCTATTTAAAAACGTCGGTAACCTAATGAAACACAATAACACTAAATTCTTAAATTGAGGGAACCTCCACACAGACGTGTATACAGAGAAAAGGAAAAATAACTGAAAAGAAATGTGTTATTTATGGCACTTATCTCCAATCGCTGGTGTATCTCGTCAAGAATCGTCAAAGATCGTCTGAGGCCTTGGCGGGAAAATACGCTCATTCGCGCGGCTTGGCCTCACCATGCGTCCGCTCACTACTGGCCTCGTCGCGCTGCAGCGAGCAGGCAGTGCCTGTCCACTCGTTGTTCTTGCTTGGAAAACCACAGCTCTTCCTCCTCACTACCATCAGCAAGATGCCGGAACATGGCCGCCCGCGATGAAGCCTCCCTGCATAAGAGAGAAACGCGCAACCGTCCATTATGTAGCCAGGATCAGCAGCCCAAGGAAGAGAGAAAAAATGTCCGC
This sequence comes from Myxine glutinosa, assembly GCF_964187855.1. Lineage (NCBI taxonomy): Eukaryota > Metazoa > Chordata > Myxini > Myxiniformes > Myxinidae > Myxine > Myxine glutinosa. The sequence goes on from NC_136273.1 coordinate 82,261,923, forward strand.
CGGCGCGTTTCTTTATCGGTCAGGCGCTGACATCATCTGTCCTGCTTCACCAATCAGCGAGTCCTTTCTTACCAGTCCTTTGTCAGTCAAACCCCGGACCAATCACTGCTCTTCGGTGCGTGGCTCTCAGCCTGCCCATTCGGTGTGCTCACCAAGTCGGGGTTGTCAAGTGCTTGATGCATGGTGTCCAGTGGTTTTTGTTAATTAGTGTGGTTAATGGGCAATTTCTGGCTGGGTGTCTGGTGTGGTATCATAAGGAGCAGAGGTAATTACAAACAGGGAATCAATTACACAATTTGTCGCTAATTAACAAGCCCCACTCCTCTGATGGGGACGAAGATATTGTTACGGACGCGGTTTAGATGTTATTTTTGACCGAGCGGTTGGTATGACCGCGACCGAACAGTTATTCCCCGACTAGACCCCGATTCCACCCAGACGTTGACCAAATCGCGCTATGCTAAATCAATGATGGAAAGGACACAACGACGGGGATAGATGAAACAGACCAAGGGGGTACAGTTCTCAAGTCGTTCTCAAGTCCTACGGAGGAGGGCATAATTACAGTGGTGGAGAAAAGGGGGTAGATTACACGGTAGAGTGAGGTAAAAGACACAGAAGAGATAGGCACTTAAATACCGTCTTATCTTAACCCAGACAGACCACAGACAAATGGAACAAGGCTGACTTACACAGGGATTGATGGCAGGAAGGGACAGGTAGTCGATAGCACAAGGTGCACCTTGGCTCGGGGACAGGATAAAGCACGGTCCAGTCCAGAGATGCGGGGAGGCCTCACAGCGCTCGGAGGGTACGTCTTGCTTGCTCCAAGCTCAGCGCGGATCTAACGTCATCTCCCTCTTCCTGCGCATGCTCAGCGGGGAGTCACACGCCCTCGGCTGGTTGGCTCCGCCCCAGATGGGACCGGTCCGCCGCTTCCATTGGGTGCGGGGGTTACCGGGCTCTGCCCTTGACGAGGAGCTGACAGGGAGCCCCTATTTGGTAACCCCGTCGAGCACATGTTCGATGGCGGCTCGTTGGGAAGGCCTCATGCCCTCCCAACACCCCCTACCAACCAAGCCGGAGTGAGGACGCGCACTCCCTGTGCACGCCGCCGCCGTTGCTGTTGTTGTTGTTGTTGTTGTTGCTGAACCGTGAGGAAGAGCTGCGGGGAGGTATTGGGAGGTCCTAAACTTCCTAACGGTGCCATACAATCACATTCTGGTGCAACGAAGGGTCCGAATTAATGGAAACGAGTCCTTAACTGACATAGACTAAGAAGAACTAGCAAGATGTCCTATAGTTGTCTTACATGAGATGCGATGAACCTGGGCACGACATTTAATGGGGGAAATAGGGGGAGGTCGGGTCTACAGAGTGTTGTTTACAGAAAATGGGACTAGGGAATGGGGGATTGGGGATAGTTGGGAAGTATTGAGGAAATAGGGGAATATTTACAAGCGGATATGGATGGATGCAAATCCCATATCCGCAACATTGCACCCTTCTCTACCTCGGGGCGTCCCGACCCGATAAATTTTTACCTACTTTAGTGTGGCACTCAGATGTAGTTCCCTCTACTATTAACTCAACCCTGAGTGCGACAGTTTTACAGATGTTCACAATTGAGTAAATATGTCCCCCTGCGACGTTGCACCCTTCTCCTTACAGAAACACACCCACAGGATAACCGAATCGCGGAAAGCATCCTCAAACTAAACATACAGCCGGTAGGGAGCCTTATTTATACAACACTGATATTTACACTACGATCCAGGACCTGTTCTTTGAGGAACACATGCAGATGTTATGCATAGAGAGAGCACGCATGCCAGCATCGATACACCAACCCACGAGTGCCCTGTGGCCCTACGGCCTTTAATAATGTGCAGAGCACCCCGTTCAAGCACCAAAAGCACCACCCCATTACGCACAGTCAGCACCATCCGGTGCACCAATAAAGTGTTCAATAAAAATGCACAATTAAGTGTCCATGGTCACCGGTGGTTTCGCAGCCGGCCGATGTTCTGCCGCTGGTCTTGCCTTCATGGAGTGCACTTGGCCTTCTGGCTTCTTTAGGAATAAAGAAAGGCGCCAACCGCGTCCATTTCTGAATTGTGGCTGTCAGGGGGCCAACTAAAAGTGGTTCACCTGTATGGCATAGGTGCCACGTTGACCCAGAGGTCCATCCACGGGTGGTGCTTGACCGCAAAAGAACTGCGGTCCATTGTGGGCGGCCACAAAAATTGCGGTCCATATGGTGTATCGATCCAGGCAGCAAGCAGCGGAAGTACAGGCCCACAACTGCGGAGCCAGCACCTCTCTCTCCTCTCTCTCTGCCCCAAGGCCAGATCCTCGGAGGTGGGAGACAAAAGAAGACAAGTGAGTAAGGTGGTAAGGGCGCAAAAGTGCACGCAATTCAAGGTAATGCACACTGGGGGCACATGGGAACCAGGTGAGACAGGTACGTTCCTACCGTACGCCCCCCCCCCCCCACCAGGTAACCTACATTGCCCCTCCCTTACCCCTTACTGTATCCACAAAACACAACACTACCCATAAACATCTACTTTACACATCAACAAACGTCCCTACTGTCTTCCCCGTTCCTCCCATAAACCAAATTCGTCTTCTCTCCCTCCTAACCAATCAAATTTGCCATTTCCAACTCTCATCAAAATTTGCCATCTCCAACTCAACATCAAAATTTGCCATCACCAATTCATCATCAGTCCCTCCTAAGGAGGGAGAGATGGAATCACCCCAATGTCTCATCCACGTCGTGATGCGTCTCACAAATCCACACAGCAATTCTCCTTTCCTGCAACACAGAACAAAGGAACACAGGTGTGGAGTCATCATCATCCCCTCAGGTAAGTGGCTGCGTATGGTGCGACAGGTTCATCAATCCTAACTATTTCCTAAATGACTTTAACAACTTTACATTACCCGGGGTCTTTCTCCTGCCAAACCATTGGCCCACTTACACTATGGGTTCTAAAAACCAATTCCCATTGACCAAACTGTGGTGCTTCTCAAGTTGGGGTCTCACTCCCCCGATTCATCACTCGGTGCCCCCACACAATTTCGGTGGCTGGGTCGTGTGACGCTCCCAGCTGGTCCGCCCACCTGCACACCTCCACCACTGTTGTTGCCTACCGAGCTCACCTGCTCCTCACCCTAACCTAACTAACTGGGGAAGGCCCTTGCACTCTCACCCCCTCAGTGCCCTCTCTGGCACGGGCTGCCCGATCCACACCCGGGATCCTCAGGCACCCACTGACACTAACCGCTCCCAGAGCCCACCTGCGGCCTCACCTGGCCGACATCTAACAGTGGCGGAGTGCCCAACCATTCACACTCATACTAACAGGCCACACGACCAGCCAATTTCACCACACCAATGCACCCATCCACAATACCATTCTGCAACCGCACCACAAATGCCAATATCCAACCACAATTTACCTATACCTTCTAACTATTCTTTAAACTACCCTCCCCGGGTACTCGTGAAAAGGGGTCCACTCTTCCCCCATCCACACCTTCGCACCATGCACACCACTCCGTACCACTTACTCCAACTCTCTCCACACCACTCATTCTCTGCTCCATATATTCCACACACCTGTACTTGCACACCTGTGCTCTCATACTTGGTGCCGCCTGCACCCTTCTCTCCCCCAAGCACATTCGCGCTGATCCACAACACTCACGACTCACCATGACACTCATCCGCAATGCTCTCTCATTCATCACTTGTACACTCACACACACCTCGGAGCATTGCCTCACCGATGCCTCATTTGAAGCTGCTCACCAGCACTTCCATTCACACTGCATCATCTACTCTGTCTACTCCCTTCTAAAACTCGCGCTCCTCCGTCTTCCCTTACACTCAGCGCTCCCACGTCATTATCATCCACTCTAATCTACCTGCGTCCCCTCTACAGGTATCCTTGTCACTAACTAACCTTAACGTTACCTAATGTCATCTTCGCTAGATCCCTACACACAATATCCTAACCCACCCGGGCTAGTTTTCACTGCCATACACCCCATAATCTATAGTGCATTTGCCCCATTCATGGGAAGGGTGGCAGGGATGCCACCCTTACCCACCGGGCCCATCGCTCATCAATCCCCCAGTCCTCTGGCACTAATAAGCCCCCCTTATTCAGAGGTACTGGGTCCCGCCTCGGCATCTAAAGCCGAGGCAATCCACGGGGGCGCCTGCTCGCCGGTGTAAGGCTTTCTAGTTTCCCGGGGTCTGGCGGGGGGGTGTCTGGGGTCGGCTAACCCGCTCCCCCCTGGGCGGAGTTGAGGACCTCAACCGCCGAGGATCATCCCGGCGCGTGGCTCGACAGTGCCGCGCCAGGTGACCCAGACGGTTGCAAGTATAGCACCTCACCTGATAAGGTGCTTGTCTCCGGAATTCCAAATTCCCCCCCCTGAAGGTCCGAATTGGATTACCCGCTCGTGGTCCACCGCGGGCCACCTCCGGGGCCGCCTGCCATGGTCCAGGTCCCGCCAGGCGCTGGTCCACCAGCCTCCGGACCATGCCCGCCAGGTCAGGACTCACGTCGGGGGCGGGCCCCCTAAGGGGTCCGCCCTCCATCGGGGGTCCCACCTGGCGGACCGCCATTGCGTGACGCTCGCTCCCCCGGGCCAGGGGCCTCGCTGCTTCCCAACGGGCTGCAGCGTCAGCCGCCTGGCTCAGAGTCTGCGGGCGCCACATAGTGAGCTGTTGCCGGAGCTCAATATCCGGGAGAGCCTGGATAAAATGGTCCAGCGCCAGGCTTTCCCGGGAATCCGCTGCCATGTTAGCATGTGCGATCCCCACTGCGCGGCGAATGTCGTGGGCAAGTTCCCCGATGGCTTCCTGGGGCTTGCGTTTTCGCAGCGCGAGCTGAGCTTTAACAAGCTCGCTCTGCTGTTCAATGCCGAATCGATTAATTATGGCGTCGCGGAGGGCTGGCAGGGTGAGAGCACCCGGTGGTAATGCCGTCAGCACCTCCGCTGCCGCGCCGCGCAATGCGGCCACCAGGTGTACTCCACCTTCGTCCTCACCCCAACCGTTGCCCTTACACACACAGTCAAACTGCGCCAGGTACGCGCGTAGATCACTCTTGCCGTCATACGGCGCGAGTGGGACCTTGTGGGACCACCTCGTATGCGAGTCGTTGCCCGCCTGCCGGACCCCGTGCGTCGCCCCTTGCGGGGTCAGCGCGGGGCCGAACCGGCCGGGCCCCCACAGTACATTACCCCCAAGGGGCTCCCGTGCCTCCCCTGTCCCTCTAAAAACTACCCCTGTTGGTGTCGATGCATGGGTCACACTTCCGCAACCCGCTACCCATTCCATACCACCACAACCTTGCTCACTCACACGTCGCACCTCTCCCATCACCGGACCCTCTCGCTCGCACCCTCGTTCCATACCCTCCGGACCAGCCATACACCTCACTCTTGGCCTCTCACGAACATCCGGGTCCATCTCGACCCCCAAGCTTATTAAATCACCTGGCGCATCATACGCACGACCATATTGGTCACCACTTACACCGGGTCCTCTTTCTCTTCGCCTCTCCTCCATCACCTGCGAATCCCTCATCCGGTTAATGAGCACCTCATCACGATCCGAACACAGACTTTGGACCAATTATTTTACTTCCTCCTTTATCTCTTTCTTATCCTCTCTCCGTTGCTTCTTAATTTCGCTCACCCCTTCTTCCACTTCGTCTAATTTCTGCTTCACCTCCTTCATCTCCTCGTGCGCCCCCTTAAGTTCTTCCTCTAACTCCACCTTATTTTTTTCTATGTGCTCCCGCACCTCCCGCTCTTTAACCTCCATCACCTCTACCACCTTGTTCATTTTCCTCGTCAGGTCCTCATGTACCGTCTGACACTCTTTTTTAATTACCCCGACGTCCTTTTTCATCTCCTTCTGTGTCGATTTTAAACCCTCTATTACCGCTGTGTTCTTCTTTACCTGGTCCCCCAACTCCTTTTGTCCCACTGTCAGTTGTTCTACTCCCAGCGTCAACTCCTCTATACCACCTTGCAATTTTACAGTCCCCTTTCTCACCTCCTTCTCCATGCGCTCCTTACAGTGCCTCACCTCCTCGCGCACTCCTCCGACCTCCTCACTCACACCTCTTCTGATCTCCTCTCCCATCACTTGCATCTCCTGCCCAGATGCCACCCTCATCTGCTCCATTTCCTCCCTGTGAGCATCCAATTTAGTTTCTACCCCCATTCTGACCCCCTCTATCTGCTGCCCCATTTTTTTAACTTCCCTTTCCGCTTGGTCCCTCATGTCCCTCAATTTGCCTTCCATACTGTTTTCTAACCCCTCTAACCCCTTTTTCATCCCTTCCATTTGATTCTCTTGAGCGGCCATTCTGTTTTCTACCCCCATTAACCCATGTTTCACCCCTTCTATCCCATTGTCTAACCCCTCTAATTTCTTGTCTAATCCCTCACCGGTACCCCTCGCTTCGTCCCTCATTACCCCCATTTGGCCCTCCAATCGCTCTCCCAGTCGCTCAATTTGGCTCCCCATACTCATCTGTACAGCTGCCTGTAGCTGCGCAATGAGGGCCTGCATGTCAATCCCTCCCACTTGTGCAGCGGGCGCGGCCGCCGTAGCCATCTGCGAGGCGCCATTTTGCGCGCCCGTAACCTCGTGCGCGAGGACGCCATTTTGCGAACCTGCCGCCCTCACTGCTTCGCTCTACTCATGTCCCTCAATTTGGTCCTGGATCGACCCTGCCTCACTCTCCTCTACCGGAACCCAGCCGTCTTGATCTGCCATAGCGTGACTTTCAAAATTCGGGTTTTTTTTTTTGTAAAACAAAATCAAATTTCGGTGACTTTATAATTTTGACCAAATTTTTTTCTAGATGTTTAAAAAAAAAAAATTTGGTTCGGGCCTCGAATCTCACTCCTCGACACCAATTGTTACGGTAATAACACAATTGGTGTTCCAAAATTTGGGCCTAACAAATTTAGTCCCAGGTCCGAATCCGACACTCCTGACACCAATTGTTACGGACGCGGTTTAGATGTTATTTTTGACCGAGCGGTTGGTATGACCGTGACCGAACAGTTATTCCCCGACTAGACCCTGATTCCACCCAGACGTTGACCAAATCGCGCTATGCTAAATCAATGATGGAAAGGACACAACGACGGGGATAGATGAAACGACGCAAGGGGGTACAGTTCTCAAGACCTCCGGAGGAGGGTATAATTACAGTGGTGGAGAAAAGGGGGTAGATTACACGGTAGAGTGAGGTAAAAGACACAGAAGAGATAGGCACTTAAATACCGTCTTATCTTAACCCAGACAGACCACAGACAAACGGAACAAGGCTGACTTACACAGGGATTGATGGCAGGAAGGGACAGGTAGTCGATAGCACAAGGTGCACCTTGGCTCGGGGACAGGATAAAGCACGGTCCAGTCCAGAGATGCGGGGAGGCCTCACAGCGCTCGGAGGGTACGTCTTGCTTGCTCCAAGCTCAGCGCGCATCTAACGTCACCTCCCTCTTCCTGCGCATGCTCAGCGGGGAGTCACACGCCCTCGGCTGGTTGGCTCCGCCCCAGATGGGACCGGTCCGCACTTCCATTGGGTGCGGGGGTTACCGGGCTCCGCCCTTGACGAGGAGCTGACAGGGAGCCCCTATTTGGTAACCCCGTCGAGCACATGTTCGATGGCGGCTCGTTGGGAAGGCCTCGTGCCCTCCCAACACCCCCTACCAACCAAGCCGGAGTGAGGACGCGCACTCCCTGTGCACGCCGCCGCCGTTGCTGTTGTTGTTGTTGTTGCTGAACCGTGAGGAAGAGCTACGGGGAGGTATTGGGAGGTCCTAAACTTCCTAACGGTGCCATACAATCACATTCTGGTGCAACGAAGGGTCCGAATTAATGGAAACGCGTCCTTAACTGACATAGACTAAGAAGAACTAGCAAGATGTCCTATAGTTGTCTTACATGAGATGCGATGAACCTGGGCACGACATTTAATGGGGGAAATAGGGGGAGGTCGGGTCTACAGAGTGTTGTTTACAGAAAATGGGACTAGGGAATGGGGGATTGGGGATAGTTGGGAAGTATTGAGGAAATAGGGGAATATTTACAAGCGGATATGGATGGATGCAAATCCCATATCCGCAACATTGCACCCTTCTCTACCTCGGGGCGTCCCGACCCGATAAATTTTTACCTACTTTAGTGTGGCACTCAGATGTAGTTCCCTCTACTATTAACTCAACCCTGAGTGCGACAGTTTTACAGATGTTCACAATTGAGTAAATATGTCCCCCTGCGACGTTGCACCCTTCTCCTTACAGAAACACACCCACAGGATAACCGAATCGCGGAAAGCATCCTCAAACTAAACATACAGCCGGTAGGGAGCCTTATTTATACAACACTGATATTTACACTACGATCCAGGACCTGTTCTTTGAGGAACACATGCAGATGTTATGCATAGAGAGAGAGAGCACGCATGCCAGCATCGATACACCAACCCACGAGTGCCCTGTGGCCCTACGGCCTTTAATAATGTGCAGAGCACCCCGTTCAAGCACCAAAAGCACCACCCCATTACGCACAGTCAGCACCATCCGGTGCACCAATAAAGTGTTCAATAAAAATGCACAATTAAGTGTCCATGGTCACCGGTGGTTTCGCAGCCGGACGATGTTCTGCCGCTGGTCTTGCCTTCATGGAGTGCACTTGGCCTTCTGGCTTCTTTAGGAATAAAGAAAGGCGCCAACCGCGTCCATTTCTGAATTGTGGCTGTCAGGGGGCCAACTAAAAGTGGTTCACCTGTATGGCATAGGTGCCACGTTGACCCAGAGGTCCATCCACGGGTGGTGCTTGACCGCAAAAGAACTGCGGTCCATTGTGGGCGGCCACAAAAATTGCGGTCCATATGGTGTATCGATCCAGGCAGCAAGCAGCGGAAGTACAGGCCCACAACTGCGGAGCCAGCACCTCTCTCTCCTCTCTCTCTGCCCCAAGGCCAGATCCTCGGAGGTGGGAGACAAAAGAAGACAAGTGAGTAAGGTGGTAAGGGCGCAAAAGTGCACGCAATTCAAGGTAATGCACACTGGGGGCACATGGGAACCAGGTGAGACAGGTACGTTCCTACCGTACGCACCCCCCCCCCCCACCAGGTAACCTACATTGCCCCTCCCTTACCCCTTACTGTATCCACAAAACACAACACTACCCATAAACATCTACTTTACACATCAACAAACGTCCCTACTGTCTTCCCCGTTCCTCCCATAAACCAAATTCGTCTTCTCTCCCTCCTAACCAATCAAATTTGCCATTTCCAACTCTCATCAAAATTTGCCATCTCCAACTCAACATCAAAATTTGCCATCACCAATTCATCATCAGTCCCTCCTAAGGAGGGAGAGATGGAATCACCCCAATGTCTCATCCACGTCGTGATGCGTCTCACAAATCCACACAGCAATTCTCCTTTCCTGCAACACAGAACAAAGGAACACAGGTGTGGAGTCATCATCATCCCCTCAGGTAAGTGGCTGCGTATGGTGCGACAGGTTCATCAATCCTAACTATTTCCTAAATGACTTTAACAACTTTACATTACCCGGGGTCTTTCTCCTGCCAAACCATTGGCCCACTTACACTATGGGTTCTAAAAACCAATTCCCATTGACCAAACTGTGGTGCTTCTCAAGTTGGGGTCTCACTCCCCCGATTCATCACTCGGTGCCCCCGCACAATTTCGGTGGCTGGGTCGTGTGACGCTCCCAGCTGGTCCGCCCACCTGCACACCTCCACCACTGTTGTTGCCTACCGAGCTCACCTGCTCCTCACCCTAACCTAACTAACTGGGGAAGGCCCTTGCACTCTCACCCCCTCAGTGCCCTCTCTGGCACGGGCTGCCCGATCCACACCCGGGATCCTCAGGCACCCACTGACACTAACCGCTCCCAGAGCCCACCTGCGGCCTCACCTGGCCGACATCTAACAGTGGCGGAGTGCCCAACCATTCACACTCATACTAACAGGCCACACGACCAGCCAATTTCACCACACCAATGCACCCATCCACAATACCATTCTGCAACCGCACCACAAATGCCAATATCCAACCACAATTTACCTATACCTTCTAACTATTCTTTAAACTACCCTCCCCGGGTACTCGTGAAAAGGGGTCCACTCTTCCCCCATCCACACCTTCGCACCATGCACACCACTCCGTACCACTTACTCCAACTCTCTCCACACCACTCATTCTCTGCTCCATATATTCCACACACCTGTACTTGCACACCTGTGCTCTCATACTTGGTGCCGCCTGCACCCTTCTCTCCCCCAAGCACATTCGCGCTGATCCACAACACTCACGACTCACCATGACACTCATCCGCAATGCTCTCTCATTCATCACTTGTACACTCACACACACCTCGGAGCATTGCCTCACCGATGCCTCATTTGAAGCTGCTCACCAGCACTTCCATTCACACTGCATCATCTACTCTGTCTACTCCCTTCTAAAACTCGCGCTCCTCCGTCTTCCCTTACACTCAGCGCTCCCACGTCATTATCATCCACTCTAATCTACCTGCGTCCCCTCTACAGGTATCCTTGTCACTAACTAACCTTAACGTTACCTAATGTCATCTTCGCTAGATCCCTACACACAATATCCTAACCCACCCGGGCTAGTTTTCACTGCCATACACCCCATAATCTATAGTGCATTTGCCCCATTCATGGGAAGGGTGGCAGGGATGCCACCCTTACCCACCGGGCCCATCGCTCATCAATCCCCCAGTCCTCTGGCACTAATAAGCCCCCCTTATTCAGAGGTACTGGGTCCCACCTCGGCATCTAAAGCCGAGGCAATCCACGGGGGCGCCTGCTCGCCGGTGTAAGGCTTTCTAGTTTCCCGGGGTCTGGCGGGGGGGTGTCTGGGGTCGGCTAACCCGCTCCCCCCTGGGCGGAGTTGAGGACCTCAACCGCCGAGGATCATCCCGGCGCGTGGCTCGACAGTGCCGCGCCAGGTGACCCAGACGGTTGCAAGTATAGCACCTCACCTGATAAGGTGCTTGTCTCCGGAATTCCAAATTCCCCCCCCTGAAGGTCCGAATTGGATTACCCGCTCGTGGTCCACCGTGGGCCACCTCCGGGGCCGCCTGCCATGGTCCAGGTCCCGCCAGGCGCTGGTCCACCAGCCTCCGGTCAGGACTCACGTCGGGGGCGGGCCCCCTAAGGGGTCCGCCCTCCATCGGGGGTCCCACCTGGCGGACCGCCATTGCGTGACGCTCGCTCCCCCGGGCCAGGGGCCTCGCTGCTTCCCAACGGGCTGCAGCGTCAGCCGCCTGGCTCAGAGTCTGCGGGCGCCACATAGTGAGCTGTTGCCGGAGCTCAATATCCGGGAGAGCCTGGATAAAATGGTCCAGCGCCAGGCTTTCCCGGGAATCCGCTGCCATGTTAGCATGTGCGATCCCCACTGCGCGGCGAATGTCGTGGGCAAGTTCCCCGATGGCTTCCTGGGGCTTGCGTTTTCGCAGCGCGAGCTGAGCTTTAACAAGCTCGCTCTGCTGTTCAATGCCGAATCGATTAATTAGGGCGTCGCGGAGGGCTGGCAGGGTGAGAGCACCCGGTGGTAATGCCGTCAGCACCTCCGCTGCCGCGCCGCGCAATGCGGCCACCAGGTGTACTCCACCTTCGTCCTCACCCCAACCGTTGCCCTTACACACACAGTCAAACTGCGCCAGGTACGCGCGTAGATCACTCTTGCCATCATACGGCGCGAGTGGGACCTTGTGGGACCACCTCGTATGCGAGTCGTTGCCCGCCTGCCGGACCCCGTGCGTCGCCCCTTGCGGGGTCAGCGCGGGGCCGAACCGGCCGGGCCCCCACAGTACATTACCCCCAAGGGGCTCCCGTGCCTCCCCTGTCCCTCTAAAAACTACCCCTGTTGGTGTCGATGCATGGGTCACACTTCCGCAACCCGCTACCCATTCCATACCACCACAACCTTGCTCACTCACACGTCGCACCTCTCCCATCACCGGACCCTCTCGCTCGCACCCTCGTTCCATACCCTCCGGACCAGCCATACACCTCACTCTTGGCCTCTCACGAACATCCGGGTCCATCTCGACCCCCAAGCTTATTAAATCACCTGGCGCATCATACGCACGACCATATTGGTCACCACTTACACCGGGTCCTCTTTCTCTTCGCCTCTCCTCCATCACCTGCGAATCCCTCATCCGGTTAATGAGCACCTCATCACGATCCGAACACAGACTTTGGACCAATTCTTTTACTTCCTCCTTTATCTCTTTCTTATCCTCTCTCCGTTGCTTCTTAATTTCGCTCACCCCTTCTTCCACTTCGTCTAATTTCTGCTTCACCTCCTTCATCTCCTCGTGCGCCCCCTTAAGTTCTTCCTCTAACTCCACCTTATTTTTTTCTATGTGCTCCCGCACCTCCCGCTCTTTAACCTCCATCACCTCTACCACCTTGTTCATTTTCCTCGTCAGGTCCTCATGTACCGTCTGACACTCTTTTTTAATTACCCCGACGTCCTTTTTCATCTCCTTCTGTGTCGATTTTAAACCCTCTATTACCGCTGTGTTCTTCTTTACCTGGTCCCCCAACTCCTTTTGTCCCACTGTCAGTTGTTCTACTCCCAGCGTCAACTCCTCTATACCACCTTGCAATTTTACAGTCCCCTTTCTCACCTCCTTCTCCATGCGCTCCTTACAGTGCCTCACCTCCTCGCGCACTCCTCCGACCTCCTCACTCACACCTCTTCTGATCTCCTCTCCCATCACTTGCATCTCCTGCCCAGATGCCACCCTCATCTGCTCCATTTCCTCCCTGTGAGCATCCAATTTAGTTTCTACCCCCATTCTGACCCCCTCTATCTGCTGCCCCATTTTTTTAACTTCCCTTTCCGCTTGGTCCCTCATGTCCCTCAATTTGCCTTCCATACTGTTTTCTAACCCCTCTAACCCCTTTTTCATCCCTTCCATTTGATTCTCTTGAGCGGCCATTCTGTTTTCTACCCCCATTAACCCATGTTTCACCCCTTCTATCCCATTGTCTAACCCCTCTAATTTCTTGTCTAATCCCTCACCGGTACCCCTCGCTTCGTCCCTCATTACCCCCATTTGGCCCTCCAATCGCTCTCCCAGTCGCTCAATTTGGCTCCCCATACTCATCTGTACAGCTGCCTGTAGCTGCGCAATGAGGGCCTGCATGTCAATCCCTCCCACTTGTGCAGCGGGCGCGGCCGCCGTAGCCATCTGCGAGGCGCCATTTTGCGCGCCCGTAACCTCGTGCGCGAGGACGCCATTTTGCGAACCTGCCGCCCTCACTGCTTCGCTCTACTCATGTCCCTCAATTTGGTCCTGGATCGACCCTGCCTCACTCTCCTCTACCGGAACCCAGCCGTCTTGATCTGCCATAGCGTGACTTTCAAAATTCGGGTTTTTTTTTTTGTAAAACAAAATCAAATTTCGGTGACTTTATAATTTTGACCAAATTTTTTTCTAGATGTTTAAAAAAAAAAAATTTGGTTCGGGCCTCGAATCTCACTCCTCGACACCAATTGTTACGGTAATAACACAATTGGTGTTCCAAAATTTGGGCCTAACAAATTTAGTCCCAGGTCCGAATCCGACACTCCTGACACCAATTGTTACGGACGCGGTTTAGATGTTATTTTTGACCGAGCGGTTGGTATGACCGTGACCGAACAGTTATTCCCCGACTAGACCCTGATTCCACCCAGACGTTGACCAAATCGCGCTATGCTAAATCAATGATGGAAAGGACACAACGACGGGGATAGATGAAACGACGCAAGGGGGTACAGTTCTCAAGACCTCCGGAGGAGGGTATAATTACAGTGGTGGAGAAAAGGGGGTAGATTACACGGTAGAGTGAGGTAACAGACACAGAAGAGATAGGCACTTAAATACAGTCTTATCTTAACCCAGACAGACCACAGACAAACGGAACAAGGCTGACTTACACAGGGATTGATGGCAGGAAGGGACAGGTAGTCGATAGCACAAGGTGCACCTTGGCTCGGGGACAGGATAAAGCACGGTCCAGTCCAGAGATGCGGGGAGGCCTCACAGCGCTCGGAGGGTACGTCTTGCTTGCTCCAAGCTCAGCGCGCATCTAACGTCACCTCCCTCTTCCTGCGCATGCTCAGCGGGGAGTCACACGCCCTCGGCTGGTTGGCTCCGCCCCAGATGGGACCGGTCCGCACTTCCATTGGGTGCGGGGGTTACCGGGCTCCGCCCTTGACGAGGAGCTGACAGGGAGCCCCTATTTGGTAACCCCGTCGAGCACATGTTCGATGGCGGCTCGTTGGGAAGGCCTCGTGCCCTCCCAACACCCCCTACCAACCAAGCCGGAGTGAGGACGCGCACTCCCTGTGCACGCCGCCGCCGTTGCTGTTGTTGTTGTTGTTGCTGAACCGTGAGGAAGAGCTACGGGGAGGTATTGGGAGGTCCTAAACTTCCTAACGGTGCCATACAATCACATTCTGGTGCAACGAAGGGTCCGAATTAATGGAAACGAGTCCTTAACTGACATAGACTAAGAATAACTAGCAAAATGTCCTATAGTTGTCTTACATGAGATGCGGTGAACCTGGGCACGACATTTAATGGGGGAAATAGGGGGAGGTCGGGTCTACAGAGTGTTGTTTACAGAAAATGGGACTAGGGAATGGGGGATTGGGGATAGTTGGGAAGTATTGAGGAAATAAGGGAATATTTACAAGCGGATATGGATGGATGCAAATCCCATATCCGCAACAATATGCTCTTCCATGACACACGATCTACCAGATCCCTACTTATTACATGGGGGTTCTTCTTCTTCACGGCAGTTGGAGCACACTAATCCATACACTCTACCTGGCTCTATAATCATTGTCTAGCCACTACAAACTTAACAGTATTAATATTGTTTTGTAAGAACATTAATATTGTTACGGGCGTCGGGGATGAGGACCTGAGTCCCAAACGTCACTCCCGACTAAGTGTGTTATAGGGTGACTAATGTCAGCGACCCCAAGTCCTATCCCCAACCCGCTGGGCTGAGGCCCGCAAGATGGCCGAGCAGTTTTTGGAAGCTTGAACTTTTGGTTTAGTGCAAGGAGTTTAACCTGCCACACTGGCAGCTCAGGGGAGCTTGCAACCCGATCCGAAAAAGGTCAATCAAACAAAATGAAAGACAATCAATTTACTTCAAATAATGCAAAACGATACAATAATCAAATCACATAAGTACAAGTATGACAGACGTAATTAATTAGTAATGACAGACTGAAACAATTAACACAGGCCACATACAACCGATACGAAAGCCGACACAACATCCACACACAACACTCTATCTAACCCAGGGAAGGGAAGGTAAGCAAAGTAATAAAATAATATTCGCAGGGAATTTATATAAAATGTGATTTGAGGATGGGGATGGAATGGGGTTCAGGCCTGTTTGAAGAGCAGCTTCATCAACGTTCGTCAGAGCGGGCTTGGCTGGACCAAGGCTCATCAACGTTCTGCAATCCCTTTCTCCTTTGATCCCTTTCCTTTCATCAACCTCCTTCATACAACATGGAAAATCCCTCAGGAAGTCATCGAGGTCGACTCCTTGATATAGCACACTCCGAGCCCGTTCACAGCATGAAGCATGGATTGCTTTTTCACCACCCCAAAGAAGCGCCTTTTTCCACACAATACGCTCTTTTCCTTTTTGCCTACCTCCTTCATGTACAATGAATCGTTCAGAAAGTTCGTCGAGGTCGAGTCTCTCACACCAACAAGCTCACCGAAGCCATTCACACCTCAAGCAAGGATCGCGTTTTCACCACACCGCCAAGAGCCGCTCTTCTTTTCCCTCTATCCTTTTCCTGCCCTTTCTTGCTTGAAAGAAAAAGGGTTGAATCCTTCCCAAAGCTGTTTTTGTGCAACACCACAAACAGTCAAAACCACGTGGTGTAAAGGGAGTGTATATGGGGTAAACTCTAAGAAAAAGGAAAAATAAATACGAAAAGGTCCTATTTGGGGAACCACAACCGAACTGGCACCCCTATGCAACACACCCCAAACAACACACCCCAAACAACACGACTCCAAAATGACCGACATTCGCACAAATGCAACAATATTGTGCTTTGTTTTGAGAAGCTTCCTTGGAAAAAGGTCACGATAAAGCTATCATAATACGGTATTCACCTCAACACACAACCCCTTTGGTGGGGAAAACCCCTTGGGGAGAGGGGCAAATGAATTCGCTACAACCTTCATTGTGTGACCCTTATTTCTTCTGTCCAGTTTGGTTGAGATTGGATAAGCAACGACCGATCAAATTGCGTATTTTAGTATGATTGGTCTCTTTTATGTCTCATTGGGAACCATACCGAATACTTTAAAAAATGGACTTTAACAACAACAACAATAAGAAATATTATTATTGTACAAAAAGCTTGCTATAATTACCTGTGCCACCAAGGGTCCAGTCTGTTTTCTAGTATCCTTATACCTTAAATAGCAGAACTAGGGTTGGTTCCATATTTGAAAATATCCCCGATGGCTGCCATCTTGAATTTCAAAATTTAAATGGTGTATATTTGCCCCCGGACTTCTTAAGAAGTTTCCTATTAGGCGTTCACCTTATATCATACAGTGGATGCAAAGGTCGACACAGCTGATGGACGCAAGACGTTCCATGGAACTGCCGTTGTCGAGTCCCTCCAGATGTATCGGAATGTGAGACTGTAGCTGAACCATTGAAACTGGATGACAAAGCGTCAGCAACCCCACAAAATGTCCCCACCACTTTAATTGGAATGTCATCATGCACTATTACTGGAAGCCCCCAACCCAGTAAAAGTCCACAGTAGGAAAACTTTGAACTGGTTACTGGCAGGATAAAGTTGTTGTTGATGTTGACCTTGCATGGCTACTTGCATGATATTTTCAGCGGCTCAGTTCAGTGGAGACAGCAGACAACATTACATAATGACCTACATTGAATGGCCTATAGGAGTTTGGTTGTGTGCAGGTCTTAAGGACAGTCTGTTCCTAAAGCTCTGCCCGAAAACAGAAGAGAGGTTCAGTGCTGCCGAGGAGGTGTCATGGGAAGATGGATACTGGGTGGTTGTTTTTGCCTTCTCAGAAACATTCAGGGCAGGAATTTTGGAATTTGTTCAGGATGCTGGTGATCTCTCAATATCTCTCTGCTAATGATAGCAGATGGATTTTGAGCTACCTGGAACAAAGATTATTCAGGTGAGGTACTAGCATCGCGTGGTGTCCTCAGTGAGTAAGGTTGTATGTAAACACTCGGATCTTCTTCTCCAAAACTACACACAGGATTTCGATGAAACTCGACCGCAACCTTCATTACCCGTGATCTACCAAAGTTTGTACACGGCATTAAAAAAAAAATCAGGGTCTGATAGGGTCTACGGGGAGTTAGCCCCACAAAATAGGTGTTTGCTTTCTTCTCCAAAACGACACACACAATTTAGATGAAACTTGACAACAACCTTCATCATCTGTGTTGTACTAAAGTTTGTTCACGGTATAAAAAAAATCAGTCCTCACCCCTCCAACCAATCCTCTCTCCCACCAACAGTGGATCCTGAGGGGTTTATTGGGGTTGGAGGGGGTCAAAATGGGTCCAGGTTTGACATTTCCCCCAGAAATAGGTATTTGCTTTCTTTTCAGACACATGATTTTGATGAAACTTGACCACAACCGTTATCACCCTTGACACTAAAACGAATAGTCCTATTTTCATCAAACTTTTTAGAACTTTTGAGAAACAAGAAATGCCTCCTGATGCCTCGCAAATCAAAAAATTTGCATATCAATTCAGTCAATTTAAAGGTCAAACGTCTTTGCCATTCTGTGATCGCTACTTTTGACTTCTTCTCAAAAAGTATTCGCCAGATCGAAAGGTAACTTGGTAGGAAGCATCTCTGCATGGTGCTTTTACAAGTTTGTTCAAACCATCGGCTAATCTACATATTTTGTGGGTGATGCATGTCTTCCCTAGTTCTACCAGGTGAGCCCAGGGCATTGCCCCTATTTTTTTTTAAATAATAGCAGATGGATACCTAGGTACACGTTAAAGGCATAATGTGATGCGCTCCATGCGACAGTTTATAGTCCGATAGGGTCTCTCACCCAGGCAAGGCAACAAAAATAAAAACATGGAGCATCCCCATCATGCTGTTGGACCTTACGGCCCAGAATGAGACCAAGACGAACAATTTTATTTCCAGTTTTAATATCCAAGTTAGAGGTGATTAATTAAGTGAGAGATAATTGATTGCTCCTACCAATTGCAGGTAATAGTTGAAGTTACCATATATATATATATATATATGTATATATATATATATATATATGTATATATATATATATATATATATATATATATATATATATATATATATATATATATATATATATGTATATCTATCTATATAGATATAGATATATAGATATATATGTACAGTCACGTGAAAAAGTAAGTACACCCCATGTAAAGTTTTGACTTTTTCAACATATTTCAACATACAGCTATTTGATCTTCTTTTCAACAATATTGATAGATAAAGGTGATATAATATAACAAATATCATGAAACATTTTTTTTTTTTTTTTGTATACATAATCGAGGCTCGTGAAAGAGCTAAGTTTCGTGAAACTACTCGTGAAAGTAAAAATTTACATTTTTTAGTCCATTGTATAATTTAAATAAACATAAATGCAAATTTCGCTGATGGAAAAAGTAAGTACACCCTTGGCTCTAATAGGTGATATTGCCCCCTTTGGCAGAAACAACCTCAAGTAGGGGTTTCTTATAACTGTCTACCAGTCTCTGACATCGACTGGGAGAAATTTTTGCCCACTCCTCCATGCAGAATTCTTTCAGCTGTGCGATGTTTGAGGGGTTTCTTGCATGCACAGCTCTTTTCAAATCCCTCCACAACATCTCGATGAGATTTAGATCCGGGCTTTGACTTGGCCATTCCAGAACCCTCTATTTCTTTCTTTTCAGCCATTCCTTGGTGGATTTACTGGTATGTTTAGGGTCATTGTCATGTTGCAAGGTCCACCTTCGGTTGAGCTTCAACTTTCCGACAGATGGCCTCACATTATCCTCAAGCACCCTCTGGTACAATGAAGAATTCATAGTGGATTCTATGATGGTGAGCTGCCGAGGCCCTGATGCAGCAAAGCTACCCCAAACAATAATATTTCCACCACCATGCTTTACAGTTGGTATCAGGTTCTTGTGGTCAAATGCTGTCTTTGGTTTTCGCCAAACATGTCTTCTGGTACTGTGGCCAAATAGCTCTACCTTTGACTCATCTGTCCAGAGCACATTGTTCCAGAAGTGCTGGTCTTTGCCTCGGTGTACATTGGCAAGCTTTACTCTTGCCCTGGTTTTCTTTCTGGACAGCAAAGGTTTCCTCCTGGCACACCTCCCATGTAAATCAAATATGTGCATGCTCTTTCTAATGGTAGACTCGTGCACTTTGACATCAACAGTGGCAAGAGCTACCTGTCGGTCCCATTATGACATTCTGGGGTTCTTAGGGACTTCTTTCAGCATCTTGGGGTCTGCTCTCGGGCTGAAATTGCTGGGGCAGCCTGGCCTGAACAAGTTGGCAGATGTTTGGAATCTTCTCCACTTGTAGATGATCTTCCGGACAGTCGAATGATTGATTTCAAATTGTTTGGAGATTTTAAAATCCCTTCCCAGACTCGTAGGCATCTATGACCTTCTTTCTGAAGGCCTCAGAGAGCTCTTTTGATCTCGGCATGGTGACGCCGCACACTTCAACAACAAAGAGCAAACCAAACTAAATGTCTGAGGTTTAAATAAGACAGGTTCCTCCAAGATCCTCTCCAACGATGTTCTAATCATTTGTACCTGAGCTGGTGCACCTGATTCTAATTTTAGGTATTTGAAGTCATGATAAATGTCACGGTGTACTTACTTTTTCCACATGCGAAATTTGCATTTTTGTTTATTTAAATTATACAATGGACTACAAAATGTAAATGTTTCATGATATTTGTTATATTATATCACCTTTATCTATCAATATTGTTGAAATTAAGATCAAATAGCTGTGTGTTGAAATATGTTGAAAAAGTCAAAACTTCACATGGGGTGCACTTACTTTTTCACGGGACTGTATATATACACTTTGATTATTTGGTTGTCCCTAGAAAGGACAATTATATATCGAACACACACACACAGAATCAAGATTCTTTACTGAAATGGAGGTGGGTGCTTCAAGACCTGTGAGGACTCCGTTCCACCTCTTGAAACCTGCATATGGAGATAACAACCAACAACAACACACATACACACACACACACACACACACACACACACACACACACACACACACACACACACACACACACCTCAGTGTCTTTTCTCGGGACAACCATTATTCAAAGAAGGATGTAAGGATGGTTTCACATCATCATTTTTTGTGATCATCCCTACCTACCTTGTTTCCATACTTTTTGGAGCAACATCACTACATCCCGTTGCGTTTTATTTGTCCGGTGAGTTTATGCAATCGAGCAGTGTCCGTAGCTGAGTGAGTGAGTCTGTAAACACTTCAGTTATTTTCACTTGAACCAAACACCGGATTTTTATCAAACTTGGCCACAAGCTTCATGTCTGATGCCTAATGAAGGTGCATTGACTGCATCAAAATATGCTCTCATTAAGGAGGTCTATTTTGGGGGGTCAATAGGTATTTGCACTCTTCTCCAAAACTACGCACACGATTTTGATGAAACTTGATCACAACCTTCATCACCCATGATGTACCAAAGTTTGTTCACGGCGTTAAAAATATCAGGGTCTGAGGGGATCTGTGGGGGGGTTTGAGTGACTGTTGCTCCTGATCCAGGTGAGCTTCAGGACCCGCGGTCCTATTTTTTAAAATGATTTTATTTCTTGTGATATTATTTGTGTGTGTTTATGTATGATTGTCAAATGAGTGTCACACAATGTTATGATTATGCTTTCCATTCCACAAGCCTCGACTGCTATCGGGGAAAAAAACCCCATTGAAAGGTTAATTTTCATACAGACTCGTGGTGCTGACAGCTCTGGACTAGAAATGGTCTTAATGAGGCAAGGTTGTCAACACTCTGTTGAACTCATGTGCAGACTCTGGAATTTATCTTCTGTACAGCGGCAAAAGCTGACTACTATGACACACACTATTGAGTCGTTAACATGCACAGTGAAGATCAGACAGTTTGCTTTTCTGTTCACTCCAAAGATGGCGTGTTCCCACATCAGATCACCTTATTGTAATCTAGGTCACGTCATTTCCTCATGGGATGCAGTAATGTCTTGTTTGAATTTAAAAAGTATTTATCTGACCAAGGTAAAAAATATTCTCCACTGTCCGACCAAGGCCATCTTGTTATTCCGTACACATTTGTGGCGGTGGACTAAAAATGGGGAACTATATTTGGGGGGGGGGGGGGGGGGAAAGGAAGACAGAGAAGGATAAGAGGATGTAGCAGGAATTATTGTAGAAAGGAAAGGGAATTGAGAAGAGATAGTAGTAATGGGAGGGATGATAATGGGGCAGGTATTTAGTATGTAAGGGGAAGTGGAAGGGGGTTCTTGCAAATTCAGCGATTCTTGCATTTATTATAAAAAGTCCACTTACCTGTAACATTGCAATGACAAAAGAACTCACTGACAAGGTATGCATATTTATGTTTTAAAAATGTGAATAAGTGCCTTTCTTCGTATTACTTATAGCATTTGAATGGAGATTCGGCTGTCTATCAAACCGTCCAAATTGGAAGTCTATAATCCATACAACAACTAGGAGCACCAGGAGGCTTTTCACTGTGAATATTGTGTCTTCGGGGAATACATTGAACATTTCCGATTGACAAAAGGTTTAGACCTTATATCAAGAATTTCCATGCAAACCAAATGTACGGTAGTGGGAACAAGTATTGCAATTACGTTCACATATGTTATGTCTGCATTGTCATTCTATAATACTAATAATAATGTGTGTGACACATGTGCGTATGTCTCCTCCATAACTTCAAAACCATGAAACCGAGCGGCACGGAACTTCGCATGCATATTAAGGGAACTCAAAGGGAGTGCGTGAATGAAAACTAGGTATTTGGGTAAATTTAAACACCCCTTTTGAAGATAATTAAAGGGGTGCTCATCAAACAACAAAAAAGGCCTTACCAAAAAAGGTCAGCTGTCACCCCACAGGGCTCGTAAGCTGCTATTTTGTTTCATCCTGCTAAATAAATGCCTTCAGGCCATGGTTCTGGATGATAAAGCAATCAAATTTTTTTTGTTTTACTTTCCTCACTCATATAAGTGACTGTCTGATCTTCAAACATACGAATTGCTGTATACTTAGGTTTTGTAGGTGCTTTAGTTTTCAAGTTAGAAGACCTGAGCCTCTGCTTGAATATTTATCAACAACATGCATCCCCACACCATGGCAGGATGGCCGAGAGTTATGCACACTCCCTCTAAGCTGTCTAGCCTGGGTTTGAATCTCAACCCAGCTATACACTGTAATCCTGGAGTTTCACAGGTAACGGGTGGTATTTGCTCGTAAAGAAATAAGGTGGTATGTCTGTATCCATCTATAAAATCGCCCCCCCCCCCCACCCCCTCCCCCGGAAGTAACCACGTCATAGTGCATACATACCCTTGGAATCCTCTTGGCAAGTGGAGATGCTTTTCCTTGGGTTTGGATCTCGATCCAGCTATAAACTGTCGTCATGGTGTTTCGCACATCGAGGATGATGCATCATTGTGCTCTATATCTCGGATGAACGTTAAACTGGATGACTGTCCGTTGACATTACTCGGCGGATGTTAGAAATCCCACGGTGTCCTTTGCGAAGAGTAGGTGAGCTATCACCCGCACCATGAACAAATTACAAATTCCTGCACCCGCAGTCGAGTATCCTGCATAGGAGTGGTGACTTGTCCAGGAATTTAACCCTTGATGAGAAATTACTTCGGAAGAACTGACGCTCTGTCCAGAACATGATACACAACCTAACATGCGTGATCTAAGGCTCATGGTGGAGCTTGTACATCAATGAGATCCAGAACTTTTTGCATGAATCGCAAGAACGTTACGAGACAATGGACAAATGAACATCGTACTTGATCCAACTGGATGGTTCAGTGGTAGGCTAGACACCTTTGAGCTGTCTAGCCTGGGTTCGATTCCCACCTGACGATGAACTGTCGGATTATGGAGATGGGTTATGCATGAGCTCAGCCCAGATGAGAACTGTCTAACTCTAAGTGAATCTGAAACGAATATGTATACGTCTGAACACTGTTGTAAGACCAGGAACCATGTGCCTTGTATAGGTTGTTGCAACTTTGATCCTGATTGTGGGACCAGGAACCATGTGCCTTGTATAGGCTGTTGCAACTTTGATCCTGATTGTGGGACCAGGAACCATGTGCCTTGTATAGATTGTTGCAACTTTGATCCTGATTGTGGGACCAGGAACCATGTACCTTGTATAGGTTGTTGCAACTTTGATCCTGATTGTGGGACCAGGAACCATGTGCCTTGTATAGGTTGTTGCAACTTTGATCCTGATTGTGGGACCAGGAACCATGTGCCTTGTATAGATTGTTGCAACTTTGATCCTGATTGTGGGACCAGGAACCATGTGCCTTGTATAGATTGTTGCAGCATTGATCCTGATTGTGGGACCAGGAATCAAGGTCCACAGTTGATTACTGGTCCCACAACAGCGATGCAGTTGAAATTTGAGATAAGGGCTTCATGAGGCTTTGCGAACTCACATGTTGAACCTACCCCATGCTGATGATGATCATCCAGCTCGAAACACTTGTTCAATGATTCTGCTTCCCCCTGGGTCTAGCTGACCAGTAAGTATTGATAATGTAATGTTCTCACACTTGAACAATGTAGCATGACCTATCTTACATGGGCTGTAGTGATTGCAGCAATCCGACGTACTTTATCAACCTGATTATAGTTGTAAGAGTTAATACGTACTTTATCAACCTGAT
The DNA here is from genome assembly GCF_964187855.1 of Myxine glutinosa. Lineage (NCBI taxonomy): Eukaryota > Metazoa > Chordata > Myxini > Myxiniformes > Myxinidae > Myxine > Myxine glutinosa. Next base: position 82,286,089 of record NC_136273.1, read on the forward strand.
TATAGTTGTAAGAGTTAATACGTACTTTATCAACCTGATTATAGTTGTAAGAGTTAATACGTACTTTATCAACCTGATTATAGTTGTAAGAGTTAATACGTGCACACCATTCCTTTCCTACTACATCTCCAGGCGCTGCATTACGTCATCGCCGGGCACCGAAGGGGGCCCGGGCGATGGCGCGCGCTGAAAGAAGTACTCAGTTTTCAGTCCGGTTTCTTTCTTTTTTTCTTTCTTGTTTGTTTGTTTGTCCGGACGATATCTCAGCCATCCTTTGAGCTAGAAAGCTGAAATTCGGCACAATAGTGAGCAAGTGCTTTGGCAAAAACAGTATTTTTTTTTGTTTTTTTCGATTAATCAATTTATTGATTACTTAATTATTTTTGATTTATTAAGAACCTATTTATTTCCTTTCTCATCTGGGCAATATCAGGCACCTTTTGAGCTAGGAAGCTGATATTTGGACTTGAATTTGACCAAGTGATTTGGCTGTAAAGTCTATTTTTGATTTATTGATTAATCGATTGATTAATTGTTTAATTATTCGATTAATGATTTGATTAATTATTTTTTTAGAAGTTACCGATTCGGATGAAGCAGTGGTGGTTTAGGTATTCTATGAGCCAATTGATTCTTAATTTAATTATTTTACGATTTTTTTTTTTTTTTGGTTGTAATCACTTATTTATTTTCATTATTAATCACTTATTTATTTTCTTTCTAATCTGGGCATTATCTCAGGCACCTTTTGAGCTCAGAAGCTCATATTTGGACATGACAATGACCAAGTGATTTGGCTGTAAAGGGTATTTTTGATTTATTGATTAATCGATGAATTGTTTAATTATTCGATTAATGATTTGATCAATTATTTTTTTAGAAGTTACAGATTCGGATGAAGCAGTGGTGGTTTTGGTATTCTATTAGCCAATTGATTCATAATTGAATTATTTTACGATTTTAAATATTTTTTGGTTGTAATCACTTATTTATTTTCTTTCTCATCTGGGCAATATCTCAGACACCTTTCGAGCTAGGAAGCTGATATTTGGACATGACAGTGACCAAGTGATGTGGCTATTAAGTATATTTTTGATTTATTGATTAATCAATTCATCAAATAAATATTTATTGATTAGTTAATTAATCAATTGAATATTTTTTCAAATTAATGCCTTATTTAATTAATTTTCAAAAAGTTACATCTTCGGATGAAGCACTGGTGGTTTAGTTATGCTATTAGCCAAATGATTAAGAAATTATTTTACGATTATTATTTATTGATTTTAATTACGCAATTAATCAATCAATTATTGCACATCTCTCCCTCCCAATACCATCTCTTTGTGCTGCACGGCGGCATCGCCGGGCGCTGAAGGCCCCCCTTGCAATGTTGCGCTGGAGGATGGTATTTATTTATTTGGCATGGGGGCGGTGTACCTTTAATGTATCTGTACTTGTTCTTTTACTTTTTAAATGAGTGTGTATCATGAACAGCCTAATAGCCAAGAAGCTGGCTTCTGAAAGTACTGCTTGGATTTTCACAACCAAATCAAATTATTCTTTTTCCACGCAGCATGTAGAATGTTTTGCATCCACTGCAATCTAAAGTAATTTTCTGATGTAAGATAAGTTATATGCGACGCGTCTTGTTGCTGTCAAATCCACAGATTGAAACTGAACAGATTTTGCCCTCAGCCCATGAGCTCTGTTGAGGATGAGGATGCCATGATTTGTTGCTTTTTTTGTATGCAAAGTCGAGGCTCATGGAGGAGCGAGAACACAGAACGGATCACGAGGTAAATACACTTACTATGGGGTTGAGGGACAATATTGAGGGAGATGAAGTCAAGGGGTGTGAATACTTTCTGAAGACAATGTACCTTCATCTACTAATTTCCACTGCTTGTTAATTCCAAGTTCAGCCTCCTCAAGTTCAAGTTTCTGCTCATCTTCACTCCTTTTTCCCTATTTATCCTTTTTGTGGAATCTCCTTTATACCCATGTAAAATTGTGCTGCTTTTTCCTCGAGGAAAAAGGGATTTTCGAAGCTCCACACGGTCTCCACGTTTTTCGAAGTTAAGTCTGTTCACAATTGTATTTTGTCGAAACTGTATTTATCTTTCGGTGTGTGAAGTTATTGTGTGCAACTTTGGTTGTTTCTCGGTGTTTATCTTTCATAAATTGATCGTCTGTTTGCCGTGTCGCGAGCAAGGCCTTTGCCGCGTCGCGAACGATTTGAAATCGAAGTTAAGTGATTGTTCCCATTTGTATTTTCGTTAAAACTGTATTTATTTATGGTGTTGTACGTATATTGTGTCCCGACGAAGATTTTCGGTGCAAATCTTTCATACCTGTATTGAAAATCGTGTTAATTCGTGTCGTGTCTTGAGGCCTTGTACAGTGTACACTGTACAACCTTGAGGCTTTGTTTTTCTCTCAGCGGTCCGTCGTTTGTGATCCAATAACTTTCGTTCTCTGTATTCCCAGTCTTTTCACCCATAGCCTACTTCCTTGTGTAAATCTCAACTCAAAAAAAACAAACAAAAAAACATTTCCTTCTCTGTTCTCATTCGTTTATTCATTCTTATTCGTTCGTTCGTTCTTCAACCATGTGTTTCTCCCCCATTTCCCCAGATAGTTTTCACTGTTATTAACCTTCAATGTTTACACTTTCCCCTCAAGTTATGTATTCCGTCATATTTTATAACACCTTTTTCTTCTTCTTCTTCTTTAAAAGGCTGCTTTCGACTTGCTCACCAAATCAATTCATCCCAAAAAAAATATCCATCTCCTATAGTGCCTTTTTTCTACATTCCCTAAACTCTCCTGCACTCCATCCTCCATCCAGCGTCCTTAAACGTATTTTTAACTCGAAGGTCACAAGAAACTCATTTTGCAATAAATGTTCATTTCCCATAAATCGTACACTTTCTAAAATCCAATCTCACCCCTCCCCTCCAAATCTTCCCCATAACCCCTCCCCTCCAAATCTTCCCCATCACCCCTCCCCTCCAAATCTTCCCCATCACCCATCCCTTTCAAATCTCCCCCCTTGCCCCCTCCCTCCTAAACTACCCCCTCACCCCTCCCCGCCAAGACGCCCCCTCGCCCCTCCCCTCCTAGACTCCTGCCTCACCCCTCCCCTCCAAATCTCCCCCATATCCCATCCCTCCCCTTGTCCCTTCCCTCCCAAACTCCCCCCTCACCCCTCCCCTTCAAATCTCCCCACCCTCATTGCTTCTCAATTTCCCCCCTCTCACTCCCCCTCCTCAAAGCGTCCTCCCTGCTTCTTCCCCCTTCCAACTCTCACCTTCATCTCCCCCAACCTTCTGCCTCGCTCTTCCCCCTCCTCAAATAACACCTCATTGTGCCTCACCCAATCACCATCAAACCTTTTGTCCGCCCCATCCTTCCCTTTCTCCGAGCTATTCTGAAATCTCTGACACACCTTCAACAGCTCTCCCTACCTCTTCCACCTCTTCCACATCTTACCCTACCCCTCCTCCCCCCTGTTCTGTATCTGATGCTCCCCCTTCCTCTTCATTAACGGTATGGACCTCAAACATCTGGGGCCTTCGTTCAAACTTAACTGATCTCTCCATACAGGTTGCTTCTGTCAAACCAGACGTGATCTGCTTAACAGAAACTTTCCTCCTTTATGATGTCTCTGATTCCTTAGTATCTCTCCCGGGCTACTCCCTCCTCCGGTATGATAGACCTGAGCCTCGTCCTGGAGGCGGGGTTGCTATCTTTATCAAAAACTCTCTTCCTCACTCGCCCTGCACTGCACTCTCTCCACCTCACCCCCAGGAATACCTCTGGCTATGGCTTCCCCTTCGCTCCCACCTCTTGTTCATATGTGTGTTGTACCGTCCACCAAACAGTGATGACTCCATCTACATCTCGCTGTCTGATAATATGGACCAACTTCTATCTACTCATCCCAACTCTCTCTTCCTCATATGTGGTGATTTCAACTGTCATCATGCCAGTTGGCTGGGTGTGGGTACCTCTCTCACCAGCCATGGCTCCTCAGCAAAGGACTTCTGCGACTCACTGGGACTGACACAATCTGTCAATTTCCCGACCCGAATCTCAGTCAACGGAACATCTTCTCTTCTGGACTTGGTTATGACTAACTTCCCTGAAAATGTCTGCTGCTCTTCTTCTGCTCCAATCGGATCATCTGATCATGTCCTTGTTAAAGTGGACATCTCTCTGACCATCCTCAGGGAGCCTGCTCAGCGTCGACGAGTCTGGCATTTCACTCAGGCCAACTGGCACGGTCTTCAAGCAGCCATCAATCATCTGGACTGGTCTCCCATCTCTACCACCTCTGACATCAACTCATCCTGGGAATTCTTCCAAAGTAAATTGCTCTCTCTCATGCACAGATTTATCCCATCTCGTCTTCAGTTGTCATACCCTTCCTCCCGTCCATGGTACACGGAATCTTGTGGTGAGGCTGTTGCCCAGAAACAACTTGCCTTCGTCTCCTGGAAAGCAAATCAAACGGAAGGAAATCTCATTTCCTTTCACAAAGCCCGAAACAAGTGTGTGTCCACCCTCAGGAGAGCCAGGAAACAATATCTCTCCGTTCTCAAGACCGAACTCTCTTATCTGTCTCCCTCTTCCAAATCCTGGTGGCGTCTGGTCAAATCCGTTTCTGGTGTTTGTTCCCCCTCCATCCCCTCCCTTACCTCAAACGGCTACACAGCTGTCTCCGCACGTGAAAAAGCTGAATGCCTCAACTCTGTGTTTGCCTCTAAATCTTATGTCCCAAACCCATCCCTCTCTGTACCCACCATACCCAGTCGTACACTGCTACTCCTGGACTCCGTGTCCTTTCCTCCTGACAAGGTAGAGAAGTTTCTGTCAACCCTCGACTCTGATTCTGCAACTGGACCCGACGGCATCAGCCCACGGGTCCTAAAATCCTGCTCTGCTGCTCTATCTCACCCTCTCTCTGTTCTCTTCACCCTCTCTTTTGCTCAAGGTCAACTGCCATCTGCTTGGAAATCAGCCAACATCACCGCTTTGCACAAAAAAGGTGCAAAAACAGATCCTAGCAACTACAGACCAATCAGCCTTCTCCCAATTATCAGCAAAGTCATGGAATCAATCATTGCTTCGGATATGAAATCTTTCCTCTTCTCCAATGGCTTGATCTCTGATCATCAATTTGGTTTCAGACCAGGTCACTCTAGTCTGGACATGCTGCTTCTGCTGTCTCAACAATGGATGGAGGTCCTCAATGCCAAACAGGAAATTAGAGCTGTCTCCCTCGACATATCATGTGCCTTCGACACGGTCTGGCACCCCGCTCTGCTCACCAAACTCTCCTCCTTTGGTATCCATGGAAATCTCCACGCATGGCTGGCGGACCTCCTCTCTAGTCGTCGTCAACGTGTGGCCCTGAATGGGTTTCTCTCATCTCCTCTTCCTGTTCAGGCTGGAGTTCCCCAAGGCAGTGTTCTGGGCCCCGCGCTTTTTTCTGGTCTTCATCAATGATCTCTCTGACTCTCTTGAAAATCCTCTCTATCTCTTTGCTGATGACTCCACTCTCTGCCGCTCCATGCCTCTTCCCTCAGATCGGCAGTCTGCAGCCTCACTCTCTGAAGACTTGGACAAAATCACAGACTGGTCAAACAAGTGGAACATGTCTTTCAATCCTGACAAATCTCACACTCTTACTATGTCTCTCCGAAAAGATCGACTGGACAACCCTCCCATCTACTTTCTCAACAATCCTCTCCAAGAAGTTCTGTCGCTCAAGCTTTTGGGTCTCACTATCTGCCATGATCTTTCTTGGGAAAACCACATTTCCAAGCTGGCCTCCAAAGCCAGTCGCCGACTGGGCATCCTCCGTCGTGCGAAGTCCTTCCTCGGCACACCTGAGCTCCTCACCACATACAAGGCTTTCATCCGCAGCTCAATGGAATACTGTTCTCCCCTATGGGCCGGTGCTCCTGCCTCACACCTAGCTCGGCTTCACGCTGTTGACACCAAAGCTTTCAGAATTATTGGAATCTCCCGCGATGAAGCTATCTCTGAGGGCCTTTCACTCACTCACCGCAGGCAGGTAGGTGGTCTTTCTGTCTTCTACCGACTCCTCTCCGGCCTTGCACCCCCAGCTCTGTCTGTGCTCTGTCCCCCAAATATTCCTACAGGTCGCACAAGATCTGCGAGCAACCCTCTGACGGTTAAACTGCCGAAATCTCGGCTCGCTGCTCACCTTCACTCTTTCATGCCTCTTTTCTCCCACCTCTGGAACAAACTCCCTCACTCCCTTCAATCCCACTCCTCCCTCCAGGTCTTTAAAACAGCTGTTCACCACCATCTCTTATCTTCCCCCATCCAAAACCTTGATCTTTTCTACCCCCGCTAATTCACCCCAGATCCACCTTGTTTGAAATTCCAACTTCTTTCCTGGAAGTCCTGGCAGTGTCCATATGTTTTATACCTCTCCCACCGCCCCCTTCCCATGCCCCCCCCCCCCCAAAGCCCTCGCCCTCTCTCAGATCTCTCGATGTCTCCATGTCTCTCGGTCCCTGCTCTCAAATGTTGTGTTTGTGTCCTTCCCCCTCTCTCCCCATCTTGTCTACCGCTCCCGATGTTATATGTTTTATGTGTCGGTTTGTCTTTCTGTGTGATTAATGTTCGCTCTTTCACGAGCCTCGATCTTGTATACAAAACAAAACAAAACAACCCAAAAAAAAAAAAAAAAAAAAAAAGGTGGAAGCTCTTCTATTCCATGCTGTTATTGACATCCACATTCTGTATGTCAAATATCGATGTCATTATTTTAAAATCTCACTAAGCTCATTCAATTGAATATGCCCCATTCACATTTCCCCCACCATTCTGCAGTCAATATGTTATGCTTCTTCCTTCCGTGCTTTGTCTCTTCCATGAACATGATCATTATCTCCATTTCCCAAATGAAAAACTTTGGAACCAATTTATTCACATATATGTATAAGTAGATCTAAAGTTAGGTCACAGTGCCATTTTAAAGTCATATGACTTGAGTATTGGCAAGCATTCGGTGCCACTGTGGAACATTGCTTGGACAACAAGGATGGATGTCCTCATGGAAGGCACAGCCCACAACTGCACATGAAAAAAATTGGTATTTGTAGATTTTACATCAAAATACCGAATTAAATAAATCCAGTACTGTACTAATAAAATTATTTAAATATTGCATAGAGGTAATTCGTATTATGGTATTCTGCGTGAGGGCAGGTTCAGTATTAGCGAAGCAGTTTCTTGCCAAGGGTTACACTGGGAGGTTTGCCATTGCCTTCCCAGCAGTAGTTTGGGCAAGAATTAGTAATTTGTTCATGGTGCCGGCGATAGCTCGCCTACTGTTCGCAAAGGACAACGTGGGATCTTTAATATCCACCAACTAATGGCGGCAGACTTCCATCCAGGTAAACACCCAGGTAAATCACCCAGGTAAACTGACATCCGAGGGACGGCGCCCACATTGATGATCACCCCACGTGTGAAACACTGGGATGACAATTTATGGCTGGGTCGGGATTCAAACACAGGCGAGACAGCTTAGAGGTGAGTGCGTATCTCTAGGCCATCCTGGCAACCTCATAAAGGTAAAAGCATTAAAAATAAATAAATATGCAAAGTTGTGTGCTGGTGGTGGAGATTGTAAAGTGTATATTAATAAATGATTCACCTGGCTCGGAGTTGCATTTGACGTTGACCACCCACTTTTATTTTGGGATGAAGAGGACATTTGAATGATGAGTTGAATATTGCTCGGACACCGCTTCTTTCCCACGAGATCTCCAGTTGCTGCATGACGTCATCGCCGGGCACTCAAAGGGGACCTGCGATGACGTGCGCTGAAAGGGAGTACTCAGTCTTCACTCCGTTTGTTACTTGGCAAAAAAAAATAAATTTGGCAAGTATGTTGATCACTCCCGGTGTGTGTGTGTTTGTGTGTTTGTTTGTGTTTGTGTGTGTGTGTGTGTTATGTGTGTCTGTGTGTTCGTGTGTGTGTGTGTGTGTGTATGTTTGTGTGTTTGTGTGTGTGTGTGTGTTTGTGTGTGTGTGTGTGTGTGTGTTTCTATGTGTGTTTATTTGTGTGTGTGTGTGTGTGTGTGTGTGTGTATGTTTGTGTGTTTGTGTGTGTGTGTGTGTGTGTGTGTTTGTGTGTGTGTGTGTGTGTTTGTGTGTTTGTTTGTGTGTGTGTGTGTGTGTGTTTGTATGTGTTTGTTTGTGTGCGTGTGTGTGTGTGTGTGTGTGTGTGTGTGTTTGTGTGGGTGTGGGTGTTGGCAAAAAAACTTTTTTGTCAACTTTCTAAAATCCTCAATTTCCATACGATTTACTTGAAATATAAATAGGATTTGCATATCAGGTCACTGAATTCTTCCACAAATTATTTGTGAGGTCAAAAGGATGCTTACTAAATGTCATTCTACTTTGTTCACTTTTGCCAAGTGTCGCTCCATGAGTGATTTTTTAATTTGTGTGTTTGTTTGTTTGTCCGGGCGATATCTAGCTCGGAAGCTGAAATTTGGACACAATAGTGAGCACGTGCTTTGGCAAAAACAGTATTTTTTATTTTTTGATAAAACAATTAATTGATTCCTTAATTATTATCGATTTATTGAGCACTTTTTTTTAAAGAGCTTTAAGAGAATTTTTTGGATTTTAAGATTTTTAAAAGAATTAATTTATTAAGCACGAAGAGCTAAAATTACATTGTACTGCAATTGTGTGGCATAAAGTAAACTCTTGTTTAACGCAATTTTGATTTCCGAGGTTTTGACTTTACACATGCTCGCAAGTTTCCTGTGCCCATACGGGATTCTAAGCGGGGTAGGGATGGGGGTGGCAAAAATGAAAATGGCGTCTTCTGTCATCGAGCCAGCAAGCTGGGAGCAACAACTCACATTTGTTGCCACATCTGATGCAATTTAAATGCTCTAATGGCGGCGAGGGTCCCCGTTTGACACTGTTTGATATAGGCCTATGTAGCTTTTTGATGCCGAGGGTCTGTAATAAAAATGTGTATTGGTGTCAAAGCCACTGACCAATCGCAAATTAATAGTCGGACAATTTTCTGTATCGCGTTCTGTTTTTATACGCGGCAGTCTTACTTTTACACGGGATTATCCCGGTGTGGTTTGGTTGGTACTCTTCGTCTTCCTCGAATCGTTGTTCTTCGTTGAGGTGTCACGTGCTCTCATCGGCAATGCTGCTGTGTGAACTGAGACACGCACTTCACGCAGTGCCTTTTGTACTGTACCTGTACTGTACCTATCTCTTTCCGCATCACCACTGCGCTCCCTGGAATCGTAATCAATTCCTTTATTTTGGGTTATTTTCTTGTCTTCCAGGAAGCATTTGATGACGTTCTACCTAGGAGGTTGTTAACTGAGGTGTGGGCTTATTGAGTGGTTGGGAGAGCAGCTAACTGGGTTTGGAAACCTAGGCCTAGTGATAGGAAGCAAAGAGTGGCTGTGAGTGTGAGGATGTCTAGGGCTGGGACTATTTATTTATATTTACTAAATAGCCGAACTGTGGTTTTTAATTGGATGTTTGGACGGACGGACTGACTGTATTAGTAAATCGATGGGCAGACCATTGAAGGCCTGCCTTATGCCCATTGGCGTGACAGCTGGCCTCAGCCGCCATGTTCTTCCTCGGATCGGCCCAAGCCATCTGCAGAAGCGTCACACAGTAACCGCTGAGGTACGATTCTATTTATCTTACGGAGCTATGTATTCTCTTGACAAAGTGCTCCCACCCCTAAAATCCTTCCCGTCTGTTGCGTGGAAGTTCAGCGGGTAATTCATAATTTACATCAACGAGTTGGATAGTGGATTTACGAGTCAGCTTTCTAAATTTGCAGATGACAAACACAAAACTTGAATGTATGGTGGATAGCAGAGGTGGTCGTGATCAGATTCAGGAATGTCCATATACTTTAATAGATTGGCAGATGTAGTTTAACATAAAGAACTCTAAGGTGCTGGGGATGGGTAAGAATAATGAAAATAGAGATTACATGATGCAAGGTGCAATTTGGGAGAGGGTCACACAGGAGAAGGATCTGGGGGTAATAATAGATATGGGAATAAGCAGACAGGACAGTGTCAGGCAGCTATGGGTAAAGCTGATAGGATTTTAGGGTGGACTCGTAGGGGGTAAATTGTAAATCACAAGAGGATGCGTTAACACTGCATCTAGGAATTTAATGAGGCCTCATCTCGTATATTGTGTACAGTTTTGATCACCACGTCTGAGGAAGGACATGCTCCAGGGCTAGCTCGACTAAGCTACGAGGAACGGTCGAAGGAGACGGAACGGTTGAAGGAGACGGAACGGTTGAAGGAGACGGAACGGTTGAAGGAGACGGAACGGTTGAAGGAGACGGAACTGTTGAAGGAGACGGAACGGTTGAAGGAGACGTAACTTTATACTGTCGGAAAGTGAAATTTAGAGTGTGTTCTCTTTTACATTTTCAGTTTAATGGAGAGGAGTGTTCCGAATTTTAATGGCAACAGTAATTTGTTTAAGGAATTTGAAATGAAAAACATCATGGCTTTGGATTTGATATGAATAGCAAAAGTTTGCCGTGAAATCTCACTTGGAGCTGGTCTATGGAAGAAAGCCTGGTGTTGGCTTTGCGGTTAGGGTGTCGGCTTGGGATCCTCGGATCCTGAGTTGGAATCCCGGTCGATCGCTGAATTAACACCAGGGGGGTTGACTCAGCCTGTCATCCTTCCGAGGTTGGCAAATTGAGTACCAGCTTGCTGGGATGAATGATGTACCCCGACCTAGAATAGGTACACCGTATCCCTGCGCATCGTAAGAGGCGACTAAGGGTTGGCGTCAGGAAGGGCATCTGGCCGTAAAAAAAAACATTGCCTCAAAAAGGGAACCATGATTGTCATGGAGACTGCAAGGCTAACAACTCAAGCGGGGAAAAAATGGCCTTAAAACGATCATTCATTCATTCATTCATTCATTCATTCAAGCACTTATTTATTTTCTATCTCATCTGGGTAATATCTCAGGCACATTTTAAGCGAGGAAGCTGATATTTGGACACGACAATGACCAAGTGATTTGGCTGTAAAGGATATTTTTGATTTATTGATAAATCATTTAATTGATTAATTATTTAATTGTTTTGATTAATTAAATAAGTAATTGATTTTCAAAAAGTTACAGATTCGGATGAAGCAGTGGTGGTTTACGTATGCTATTAGCCAATTAATTAAGAAATTAATTATTTTACGATTTTTATTTGCAGTGCATACAGAAAGTATTCAGACCCCTTTGCTTTTTCACATTTTGTTATGTTGCAGCCTTTTGCTGAAATCGTTTAAATTCATTTTTTTCCCTAAACAATCTACACTCAATACCCCATAATGACAAAGAGAAAACAGGATTTTAGAAAGTTTTGCAAATTTATTAAAAAGAAAAAACTGAAATATCACATTGACATAAGTATTCATACCCTTTGCTATGACACTTGAAATTTAGCTCAGGTGCCTCCCATTTCTCTTGATCATCTTTGAGATGTTTATACATCTTGATTGGAGTCCACCTGTGGTAAATTCAATTGATTGAACATGATTTTTGAAAGGCACACACCTGTCTATATAAGGTCTCACAGCTGACGATGCATATCAGAGCAAAAACCAAGCCATGAGGTCGAAGGAACTGCCTGCAGAGCTCAGAGACAGGATTGTGTGGAGGCACAGATCTGGGGAAGCCTACAAAAAAATTCTGCTACATTGAAGGTTCCAAGAGCACAGTGGCCTCCATAATTCTTAAATGGAAGAAGTTTGGAACAACCAGGACTCTTCCTAGAGCTGGCCGCCCGGCCAAACTGAGCAATCGGGGGAGAAGGACCTTGGTAAGAGAGGTGACCAAGAACCCGATGGTCACTCTGGCTGAGCTCCAGAGATCCTGTGTGGAGATGGGAGAATCTTCCAGGACAACCATCACTGCAACACTCCACCGATCTGGGCTTTATGGCAGAGTGGCCAGATGGAAGCCTCTCCTCAGTGAAAGACACATGAAGGCCCGCTTGGAGTTTGCAAAAAAGCACCTAAAGGACTCTCAATGTGAGAAACAAGAGTCTGTGGTCTGATGAAACAAAGATTGAACTGTTTGGCTTCTGTCTGGCCACTCTGCCATAAAGCCCAGATCGGTGGAGTGTTGCAGTGATGGTTGTCCTTCTGGAAGTTTCTCCCATCTCCACACAGGATCTCTGGAGCTCAGCCAGAGTGACCATCGGGTTCTTGGTCACCTCTATTACCAAGGCCCTTCTCCCCCGATTGCTCAGTTTGGCCGGGCGGCCAGCACTAAGAAGAGTCCTGGTTGTTCCAAACCTCTTCCATTTAAGAATTATGGAGGCCACTGTGCTCTTAGGAACCTTCAATGCAGCAGATTTTTTTTGTAGGCTTCCCCAGATCTGTGCCTCCACACAATCCTGTCTCTGAGCTCTGCAGGCAGTTCCTTCGACCTCATGGCTTGGTTTTTGCTCTGATATGCATTGTCAGCTGTGAGACCTCATATCGACAGGTGTGTGCCTTTCCAAATCATGTCCAACAATAGAATTTACCACAGGTGGACTCCAATCAAGGTGTAGAAACATCTCAAAGATGCTCTAGAGAAATGGGAGGCACCTGAGCTAAATCTCAAGTGTCATAGCAAAGGGTCTGAATACTTATGTCAATGTGATATTTCAGTTTTTTCATTTTAATAAATTTGCAAAACTTTCTAAAATCCCGTTTTCTCTTTGTCATTATGGGGTATTGAGTGTAGATTGATGAGGGAAAAAATGAATTTATACGATTTCAGCAGAAGGCTGCAACATAACAAAATGTGAAAAAAGTGAAGGGGTCTGAATACTTTCTAAATGCACTGTATTTATTTAAATTACGCAATTAATCAATCAGTTGTTGTACGCAGCTCCCTCCCAATTCCATCTCTATGCGCTGCATGGCGGCATCGCCGGGCGCTGAAGGTGCCTCGGCAATGTCACAAAAGCCGATATGAAAAGTGCTTTACGTAGTTGGTCCATGAGAACTGCAAGTCTTAATAAAGACTTTTTAGCACAAACAAGTCGTGACTTTAGCGATAATGCACTATCCTAGACAGCTGCATGTTATAGCACAGCAAAATATGTGTTAAAACTGCTGCTGTCAGTTAAACGTCAGATCAATATTCATTAACAGGGCTTTCAGGGCAGCATAAGGTGATAACCAGTCATTAAGCATGCTTCAACTCGAAATCCATCTGCCGGCTTCGAGGGAAAAAATCAAGAGTGTTATCAGATAGGGCAGCCCATGCGTCGTTTGAATACGATGGATGGAAATCATGCCGGACAGCTTCTCTGGGATCATTCATCCTTACACAAGATGCTCTGGGTGATGCTGGGAGAAGGTGAGCTGAAAACGTCACAACACTTCAAATGATCTTGTATACCTATCGGAGTGCCAACGTCAATGCACAGTTTATACAACCAAGCAAAACTTGCAATCCAAATGGAATCCCTCAGCTTACCCATCATCAAGATCAGTGTGTCATACATAACGTCCTTTGGAGCGCAATGTGCGGTCAGGTATGTGACAGCACTTCTGCGTTTGCGACATTTTGAGAGCTGGAGGTCTCACGTCTCCCGAGATCCTGGTGAAGACATGCTGCAAATATGCATTTGATAATTTCTGCCGCACCGCTGAACCGTACGTAACATTTGATGTCCAGACACGTGGACCGTCCGCCAGTCTGCCCGCATTAGAATTCTGACGACTGAGCGTGCGCAGCGCAGCCCGCGAGGCGTGTAGCTCAGCATGGCATAGCAGAGGCAGCTGTGATGTAGGATGAGGGAACTTCACGTTCTTCATGGGTTATTGGGAGAGTTTTCTTCATCACAGGTACAAGTACAGCCCTTTGAAACTAACCTGTCTCTGCAACAATTGAATAACAGAGAACCCAAGTGTTTAATGTGATGTGTGTGTTCCTGAAAGGCCTTTGGGCCTACTAATGAAACCTGACATACTCTTTCCGTCCAGGCCTACTTCGCTCCCACAAAAGTAACCACAATCTCGTGATTCACACAAACTACTCTCTGTTGGATCCTTCTCACCTATTCTAGGATGACTAGTTGTACAGTAAGTCCTCGCTTAACATCGTCCTAGTTAACATTGTTTTGTTATTAGGTTGCTGATCTATTAGAGAACATACTCGTTTAAAGTCGTTCACTGTTCCATTATAAAATCGTTTAACCTATAATTTAGTACCAAACTAATGGTTTTCCTAGTTTTAATAAAGCTACAGTACAAATCATACTGTAAATACCGGTGTATAAGCCGTACCGTACATACTTGGGTAAATACTCCTTATATACCGATGCATTGATAACATTTGTGGGTTCTGGGCTGAAGTTACTCAGGTGAATGGTGTCTGGTGGAAGTTGTGGCCTGAATGTGTCAATGACTTGAAATAATTTGAACTTTAAAGGTGTTGTCTCCACTATGAAGACGGTTATCCTCGTCTTGGCCAATGAAGCGTATTTTGAAGAGGTGGAAGAAGCCGACGTTGCACAACTTCTGCAATCACACGCATAAGAGCTAACCAATGAAGAACCTGAAGCAACTTGAGATGATGACATTCAATTGTCTGTTTTTAAAACATCCTCGATATGTAAGGAATGTCTTTTGTCTGACGATGAAAAGTTTTCCCAGGAACCAACCCCTTCCCCCTACCCCCCCCCCCCCCCCTGAATGAAACATGAATTCTTATTTGGAAATTGGATTCACTTAAAGTCGTTTCAGTTAAAGTCACATTTTTCAAGAATGTAACTACAACGTTAAGCGAGGACTGACTGTATTCCACTTGAATCCTCCAGAATGCAATATTCTCCTTTTTAGCCCAAACTAGGCGTCCGCCTGGCTAGGCTTATATTTTGGGTGCTCCACGTCCGTCCGCATGTCCGGAGCCTTGACTCTTTCATATCCGGCACATCTATGCAATAATATCTGGCCATGAGGCATGTCAAGGGATTTTGGGATCACAGCCAAAAGTCTTGGGAAACACTTTCATTTGCGAATTATGGCAATTTAAACATTTTTTTTCTGGAAGAGAATAGTACAGAATTGCATATGCTTTTGGGAAACATTATTTATTTATATAAAACCTACCATCTTTACGAACAACATACAGCATTTAATTATTTATTTATCAGTGCAACCGCTGGCACCACTTTGATATTTATTTATTTATTTATCTATGCCTTTCCACCACCATGACTGATGTACCACCTTAAATTATTTATATATTTATATAGCTTTTACCTCATGTGACATTTAATTAATTTTATTATTTATTTATTTATTTCAATGTAAAATCTACACCTCCCAATTTTTTTCAGGTGCAGTTGCGGGCTGCGTCCTTGATGAGGACATCCATCTTTGTTATCCAAGCAATGTTCCACGGTGGCACCGAACGCTGGCACACCAACAGCAGCATGTTTCGATAACAGTTCAGTTTGCTCATCCCGAGCAAGCCAGCGGGGTTATTTAACTCGCTGCGTGCACCTTCTAACCCAACGCATGATCTCTGGTTCTGGATCGACCCCGTTCTGCGCTGAAAACAGACATGCTGCTATTGTAACATCAACAGCATGGTAACTCAGTGGGAACTAAGGCGTGTTACCAACAAGTGCGGAGTCTGCGTCTTTGTGATCCATGTGAAACAGCTTGGTTTGGTTTTATTTGTCTAATAACCTGAGGCTCATGGAGCAGCTTAAGTGTATGGTATCAAGTGTTGTGAAAGGTGGCAGGATTTCAAATTGCTATAAATGACCGTCTTTATTGAGCTTTCTTGGGTATTTATTTCTCCTTCCTTCTGCAGGTTACTGAGTGGATAAGGTGCAACACTTTACGATTAAACAACACTGAATCGAAGAGCGTGTAATTACAAAATAGTTATGTCATCAATCCAAAGCACCATAAGTATGGATATTCTGTATCTACGTATTTTCAGAGCACCACAACCATCATTGCTCCCTTGGAATTTCATGACACAACAACTACCTGCACATAAGTCAATAACCTTTTACTGAGGTCACTCTGATTAAATGATTAACGTAAAGGAGGGTTTACCATGGGAGTTGTTGTATGCAGATGATCTGGTGTTGATTGCAGAAAGTATGGATGGACTGAAGGAGAAGATGAACAAGTGGAAGGAATGTATGGAGACAAAAGGTTTGAAGGTGAATATCGGAAAAACGAAGGTGATGGCAAGTGGTAAAGCATGTGGTGAGGTGGAAAGAACTGGGAAGTGGCCATGTGCTGTGTGCCGGAAGGGTGTCGGAGTGAACTCCATTCAATGTACAATGTGCGCTGAGTGGGTTCATCAAAAATGTAGTGGTTTGATAGGGTCATTAACCAGTGTGGCAGCTACATTCAAATGTAAGGTGTGCACAGAGGGAGCTGCAGATGGCGGAAATGTTGAGTTGGATCTTGGAGACGGCGTGAAGCTAGAAGGTGTGAAAACATTTTGTTACCGAGGAGACATGCTGAATGGAGAAGGTGGATCAGACTCGGCAACGGTTGCTGGAGTGAGATGTGCATGGAAGAAGTTTCGGGAACTGAGTGGCGTGCTGACGAGGAGGGGAGTGTCGTTGAAGCTGAAGGGAAAGGTGTATGCTGCATGTGTGAGAAGGTTATGATTTATGGGAGCGAGACATGGGTAATGAACGTAGAGCAGCAACGAAGGCTGGAAAGGGTGGAAATGCGAATGGTTCGGTGGATGTGTGGAGTATCATTGAGAAAGAGGAGAGACAAATGATGAATTGCGAAAGATGATGGGAATAGAGCCTGTGAAGGATGCTGTGTTGTTGAGGTGTTGAGGAAGGATGAAAGTGACCGGTTGAGAAGAGTGATGGAAATGAATGTAGAAGGAAGTAGAGGACGGGGAAGACCGAGAAAGACTTGGCTAAAGATGGTCGAAGAAGAAATGCGAGCAAGGGGGTTAAGGAGAGATGCAGAAAATAGGGCAAAATGGAGAAGATTGTCATGGGGACCGCAAGGCTAACCCCCGCTCTTGCAGGGAAAATGGCTTTAAAATGCCTGTTGTTGTTGTACTCTGATTAACCACCGTAGGCCTGATGACAAATGAAACTCGATTTTAAAACTTCCGTCAAAGTTTATATGTCATGCAGGGATAGAAAGGGGATATGATAGAGTTGCTTAGGATAATGTAGGGTATCGAGGGAATAGGTGATGAAATGCTTTTTCAGCAGAATGGCGAGTGATAGGATCAGGGACTGCAGCTTAAGAGTGAAGAATAGGAGAGGTGTCTTTTGTATACGTAGTCAACGCTCGTGGAAGAGCGAGAATTAGTACACTGAACGGATCAGGACACAACAGGACAAAAGAAAAGGTAGATAGAGGGGGGACTTACACTAACAACAGAGTTGAAGGCCAAGATGGAGAGCGACTTGGACAAACAATGGGAGTGGGGAGGAATGAGGTGTAAGTGAGGATGCACAGGGTGGACAAAATAGATAAAGAAGCAAGCTCTCGTTATCATGCTGAAAGGTGAACTTCCCTCCCAATTTCAGGTTTCTTGCAGAGGGCAACAGGTTTTCCTCTAGGATTTTTCTGTATTTTCCTCCATCCATTTTCCCTTCTATCCTGACAAGTGCCCCAGTGCCTGACAAGTGCCCCTGCTGATGAGAAACATCCCCATAACATGATGCTGCCACGACCATGCTTCACAGTAGGGATGGTGTTCTTTGGCTGATGTGCTGTGTTGGGTTTGCGCCAAAAGTAACGTTTTGCATTTAGGCCAAAACGTTTCATCAGACCGAAGAACGTTTTGCCACATGGCTTCAGAATCTCTGGAGTTGTTTTTTGCATTCCTCAAATGGGACTCAAGGTGGGCTTTTTAAAGTAATGGCTTCCTTCTTGTCACCCTGCCATACAGGCTGGACGTGTGGAGTGCTTGGGATATTCTTGTCGAATGGACACAGTGACCAGTATTTGCCATAAAGGCCTGTAGCTCTTTCAAAGTTGGCATTGGCCTCTTGGTGGCCTCTCTGATCAGTCTCGTCCTTGCTTGGTCATTCAGTTTGGAGGGACGGTCTGATCTAGGCAGGGTCTTGGTGGTACCATCCGCCTTCCACTTCTTAATGATTGTCTTGACTGTGCTCCAAGGGATATTCAAGGCCTTTGAAATATTTTTATACCCATCTCCTGATCTGTGCCTTTCCACAACTTTATCCCAGAGGTCTTTTGAAAGGTCCTTGGTGATCATGGTTGAGTGTTTGCTGTGAAATGCACTACCCAGCAGAGGAAGCCAACAGGAACAGCTGATGTTATTCTGAATTAATCAGAATGACTACAATTTAACAAGGGGGTGGGGGGGAAGGAGGGGTCTATTAACTTGGTGTGTGATTTTGAAGGTGGTTGGTAACACCTGAGCTAATTTACAATTGCTATTATACGGGGGTGGACACTTATATGGTTTTGGTGGACCAAGATATTCTACTTCTGTTTTTTTGTTTTTTGTTTTCTGAAATTTGTAGAATTTGTTTTTCACTTGCAAGTTGTGGGTTACAATGTTTAAATAAAGGTGGGGAAAGTCTGATTTAACACAATTCAATTCTAGGCTATAAGTATAAGGCAACAAAAGGTGAAAAAGTTCAAAGGGGGTGTTGACTTTATATAAGCACTATACGTCTGTGGTCCACGCGACCGTACCAACTGAGGCTCGCTGAGAGCCCCAGGTGAGGCACGGTGAGCCAGCAAATTTTGCAAACATTTCGACGCTTTACAGAATTCAAATTCTCGCACCTCAATGCCGAACCTGTAACTTGGAACTTACAGCCGCGCCGTCGCTCAGTACGGTCCCAAAGCAAAGTACGTTTCTCATTGGCCTCCGGAATACCTTTGAGTTTCCCAGCATGCCACATGCTCCTGTTTGCCCGCCCACTCTCTCCGGGACATTGTTGGCCGCAACCATTGGTCAGTAAATGGACGGCAAGGCCATTTGCACAGTTCAATCCTTACCTTCACTTGCGCTTCCATGCGCCACTGGAAAATGCTCCTCATCATTGTCGATAGATATGGCAGATGCAACCAAACAAATTTTCCGCCAACCAATAGTGCCACTTGGGGCGGCCACCCATTCGCCCTCACTACGCCAGTGGTAGAGAGCATAACTCCACCAGGCTGAACAGTTTACGTTTTGTATCTCACTGAAAGGCCGCATCTGGATCCGGACCTGAACCAAAATATAATCGACTTGTTCTTGAAGCCTCACTAACTCATCCACCTAGTTTTGTCATAAATCGTCCACAACTTCTTGAAATATCATGTTGTATGTTGTCGTTGGCCCAATCACTCAATGGTGAAGAATCACTTTAAAAAAAATTGAATTCTTTGATCTGGATCCAGATCCGTACAGTCACCAAAATCTAATCGATTTGTCCTTATCTAGGCAGGGTCAACCTGTCCACCAAATTTCGTCCAAGCACAGCTTTTTTAGACATCCAGTTCACAAACAGACAGACAGGGGTGAAGACATATCCTCCATATACCTTCGGTGGTGGAGGTAAATGCTTTACTTAATTTGTCACCGTCCACTCTCTGCCGCTTCATATCTCAACCATCAGATCGACAGGCAGCAGCCTCCTCACTCTCTGCAGACCTGGATAAAATCACAAACTGGTCAAACAAATGGAATGTGTCTTTCAATCCTGACAAATCTCATACTCTTACTATGTCTCTCTGAAAAGACCGTCAGGACAACCCTCCCATCTACTTTCTGAACAATCCTCTTGAAGAATTTCTGTCACTCAAACTTTTGGGTCTCACTATCTGCCATGATCTTTCCTGGGAAAACCACATTTCCAAGCTGGCCTCCAAAGCCAGTCGCCGTCTGGGCATCCTCCGTCGTGCGAAGTCCTTCTTTGGCACACCTGAGCTCCTCACCACATACAAGGCTTTCATCCGCAGCTCAATGGAATACTGCTCTCCCCTCTGGGCTGGTGCTCCTGCCTCACACCTAGCTCGTCTTCACGCTGTTGAAACCAAAGCTTTCAGAATCATTGGAATCTCCCACGATGAAGCTAACTCCAAGGGCGTTTCAATCACTCACCGCAGGCAGGTTGGTGGTTTTTCGGTCTTCTACCGACTCCTCTCCGGCCTATGGGTAAGAGTGCCCTGCTCTGTCTGTGCTCTGTCCCCCAAATATTCCTTCAGGATGCAGATCTGCCAGCAACCGTCTACTGGTGAAACTGCCAAATCAAGACTCTCTGCTCACCTTCACTCTGTAATTCCTCTTTACTCCCGCCTCTGGAACAAACTCTCTCTCTCGCTTCAATCCCTCTCCTCCCTCCAGGTCTTTAAAACAGCTGTTCACCAGCATCTCTTATCTTCCCCCATCCAAAACCTTGATCTTTTATACCCCCGTTAAAACACCCCAAATCCACCTCTTTCAACCTCCGACTTCTTTCCTGAAATTCCTAGTAGTGTTCATTTGCTTTATACCGAAAACCCCTCCCCCACCTCTCCCCCCTCCCCCACCCCTCTTCCTTCCACACATCTACCGACGTCCCTGTTCTCTGCTGTTGTGCTAGTATGCTCTCCTCTCTCTCCCCCTCTTGTCTCCCGCTCCCTTTATTGGATGTTTTATGTGTCCATGCATGTTTTCATGTTTAATGTGTTAGCTCTTACACGAGCTTTGACTCTGTATACAATATATATATATATTGGTATCTGTAATCTGGTTCTCCAACCTAATGAGCGAACGTCGTGACGTCATCGCCATGCATGTCCGCATTGCCTG
Organism: Myxine glutinosa; assembly: GCF_964187855.1. Taxonomy (NCBI): domain Eukaryota; kingdom Metazoa; phylum Chordata; class Myxini; order Myxiniformes; family Myxinidae; genus Myxine; species Myxine glutinosa. The sequence goes on from NC_136273.1 coordinate 82,306,939, forward strand.
CAAAGCTCCAGGGGAGCCACCCAGAAGTGCGTCATTATGGATTATAAATACAGATACTGTCACAAGTGCGTGCAAAACTCACAGTTACGGACCTGGTTTCGCCCTTGTTGGGGCTTCATCAGGGCAACGCAGTGAGCCTTCCATACACTTGCAACAGATACCAATATTAGTAACTCCCAACCGCATCCAGGTCGACTCCATATGATGAGTGGATACCAGAGATAATGTTAGTGTTACCGTGTGGCAGGCGGTGCTTATCGCTCCCAGTAAGGTGCAGCAGTTGCTGTATGGGACACCTTGCTGGCAGTTCCCCACTGATGATATTAAGGTCGCATAATGACTGATATATATACAGTGTGTATATATATATATATATATATATATATATATATATATATATATAACTGTCAGCCATTAGGGTTTTAGCCCCATGACTCAATTGATCATAACATCTGAAATTATATATCGTGCTTCAAAAAACTGATTTGAACTCAGCTGCAGGCAGAGGCGAGTGGACAAAAAGTGGTTTCGAGGCTCGACGTGCAGGGTGGATCCTTAGCCTAGTAAATTAGTCCTTGAATTATGTGCCAAACAGTAGATAAAATGTTCGCGACCCACGTACAGGAAAACATGGCGCCAAATGCCTCCTTCACGAAGGGAATAATTAATTATATATCTTTGTAGTTTCAGTATGTCTCCTAAAGCAAGGACGTAACCTAACACCTCGGAAGAAATATAGACATTACATATACTTGATTGTAATGGTATTCGGCATGTGTATCCAATCATTCATCTACCATTTAGCCTAGTGTATAAGAATATTTACTTCGGCCTGCGCTCGGGTCTGATATGTTTAGATAGATAGCCAAAAAAAGCGTAGCCTATCATTATGCTTACATCTTGTTGTCTAAATTTGACCTTCTGTAGGACGGGACAATGGGAGATGTTGTCCTTATGGCCTTGTAGTGCTATGTCTTTAGCGCAGATTCTTGTCTAATATTTTGCTATAAATGAAATGCCTTTCCACTTATTTTTTAGCGAGTGTCTTGAGGAATTGCCCGCTGCGTGTAGGCGGCGCATTCTCGAGCCTCGCTCCACACGTGTGTATATAATCGATTTTATTAAACATTGTTGTTCTTCTTCCTCTGATTCTTCTTCTTCTTCCTTCCCTTGAGGTCTTCGATCTCGACATATATATATATATATATATATATATATATATATATATATATATATATATAACTGTAAGAAATAGTAGAAACTCCAAAGTACGAGCAGGGCGTCTCATTTGTGTTGAATAAATAATCGTTAGATTAAATAAGACGCGGACGTAGCTTCAGGACGTCGATATTTAATTGTCGACAAGCTTTCGACCAACAAAGGTCTTCTTCTGAGTCGGCCCCAAGTTCCGTTGAACCCCAATTGTCGACAAGCACTTCCGTTGAACTTGGGGCCGACTCAGAAGAAGACCTTTGTTGGTCAAAAGCTTGTCGACAATTAAAGATCGACGTCCTGAAGCTACGTCCGCATCTTATTTAATCTAACGATTATATATATATATATATATATATATATATATATATATATATATATATATATATATATATATATATATACACACACACACACACACACACACACACATACATATGCCCTGGTCTTGGGCTAGCGGCTCGGGTGCCAGCTTAGGATTACCTAGGATCCTGGTGTTCGAATCCCGGTCGATCGCTGAATTCACGCCAGGGGGGTTGACTCAGCCTGTCATCCTTCCGAGGTCGGCAAATTGAGTACCAGTTCACTGGTAATTCCCTGTTTGTCGTAAAACGGCGACAAAAAGGGTTGGCAGCAGGAAGGGCATCCGGCTGTAAAACATTGCTTCAAAAAGGGGACCAAAAAACAACAACAACCACGGTCCCTGAAAAAGGCCAACCCCCGCTTGCGGGGAAAAATGGCCTCTAAAGGTGTTTTTTTAAATTTATGTATATGTATATATGTATATGTATATATGTATATGTATATATGTATGTATATATGTATATATGTATGTATATATGTATATGTGTATATGTATATTTATATGTATATATATTTATATGTATATATATATATATGTATATATATATGTATACATATATATATATATATATGAGGGGCAGTCATCAAGTAACCTTAAAAAAAATTTCACAACTTGTTTATTGCATGTACGTGTGTAACAACTGTTATTTTTCAACATAATCTCCATTGCGTACAATGCATTTTTTCCAGTGCTTTACTGTGGCCTGGATTCCTCTAGACAAAATCTATTTTGGCTGCTTGTGTCGCCATTCGTTCACCGCCTCTTGGACCTCTTCGTCGGATTGGAAAGTGGTTCCACCCAGCGCCTCTTGAAATGGCCCAAAAATGTGGTAATCTGAAGGGGTGGGGTCTGCCGAGTAAGGTGGATGAGGAAGACACTCCAAATGCAGGTCCTCGATTGTTGCAGCTGTAGCGCGGGCAGTATGAGGCCTAGCATTGTCATGCTGCAGCAAAACACTGGTAGTGAGAGGTCCACGACGTTTTGATCTGATTGCTGGTTTCAGATTATTTTTAAGGAGGTCGCTTTATGATGCACTGGTGACTGTGGTCCCTCTGGGCATGTAATGCTCTACACGTGGGCCTCGGCTATCCCAGTAGAGCGTCAGCATCACTTTTCCAGCGGAATTTTTTGTGTGGAATTTTTTCGGCTTTGGTGAAGTTGAATGGCGCCACTCTTTGCTTGCCCAAATCATTTCTGGCTGAAAGTAGTGGACCCAGCTTTTATCCCCAGTCACTACGTGCTGCAAGAAAGCATCACCTTCTGTTTCCTAACGTCGCAGAAGTTCTTCCCATGCGTCCACTTGCCGCTCTTTCAGTTCGGGTGTGAGTTGTCTAGGAATCTCCCTTGCAGACACTTTGCGGAACCCCAGCACATTGCGAATGATATGGTGTGCTGAACCATGGCTAATGTTCAATTCGGAGACCACTTCTTCCACTGTAACACGACGGTTTTCCCTTAGCACATATTCCACTCCTGCAACCATTTCTGTTGTGTCGGCTGTGTGAGGCCGGCCCGAGTGAGCAGTGTCTGCCACACTGGACACTCCACTTTTAAACCTCCTGTCCCTGTCGTACACCTGCTGCAGCGGTAAACATGCGTCATCATATTGCATCTTCATTCTGCGATGGATTTCACTGAGATTCACACATTCACTTCCCAAGAAACGGATGACAGAACGTTGCTCCTCCATGGTTTATGCTTCTAAGGGAGCCGCCATCTTGGAACTGCTCTACTGATGTCATACGCTCAACATTGCCAGATATAAAACAGGCAAAACATGACTTACCCATATATACAACATATGTCGTCTACAACAACACACATTACATTCTCGAATTTATATCGCCATTTTAAGGTTGCTTATTTACTGGCCCTCGTGTGTATATATACAGTCACGTGAAAAAGTAAGTACACCCCATGTAAAGTTTTGACTTTTTCAACATATTTCAACATACAGCTATTTGATCTTCATTTCAACAATATTGATCGATAAAGGTGATATAATATAACAAATATCATGAAACATTTACATTTTGTAGTCCATTGTATAATTTAAATAAACATAAATGCAAATTTCGCATGTGGAAAAAGTAAGTACACCCTTGGCTCTAATAGGTGGTATTGCCCCCTTTGGCAGAAACAACCTCAAGTAGGCGTTTCTTATAACCGTCTACCAGTCTCTGACATCGACTGGGAGAAATTTTTGCGCACTCCTCCATGCAGAATTCTTTCAGCTGTGCGATGTTTGAGGGGGTTTCTTGCATGCACAGCTAGTTTCAAATCCCCCCACAACATCTCGATGGGATTTAGATCCGGGCTTTGACTTGATTATTATTTTTTTGTATTAGTGACTGTTCCTATTCACCCGTAAAACGGGGTGAATAGGGACAGCCATAAAAAATCCTATTTATTCCTATTTAACCCATATATGGGGTTAATAGGGACTATAAGTTGCTTTTTAAAAAAACAAGAGAACCCTTTCAACCCAAATATTATCAAATCAGTATAGTTATCAATTTTCAGCGAAAAAAGTTTCCGAACTTTTTTTCAGTTTGTGTCCCTATTCACCTTGCTGTCCCTATTCACCCCATTTCACGGTATCCTGCTATGTTTGGTTTTGGCCCTATCTCCCAATGGTGAAGAATCACTTAAAAAATTATAGTAGCCGGATCCGAATCCGGATCTTCACCAAAATCTAATCATTTTGTCCTTGTGACATACGCTACATCTCTGCCAAATTTCGTCCGAATCCATCCACAACTTTGAGATATTTTGTCCACAAACAGACAGACAAACAGACAGGGGTGAAAACATAATAGAGGGGTCAATATATGGTTGAACCCCAAAAAAATTGATACAAAAGGTTTTTCAATGGACTCTGGTACCATTGGGCATGCTAAAATAACATACTAAAAATCTAGTAACATCTGACTTCCGGAAAGGGGTCATTTTCAAGATGGCATCCAAGATGGCCACGGGGAGCTTAAAATGGCCATATCTCAATTATTATTCAACCTAGAAAGGTGGTTTTGGTGTCTAACCCTAGGTTTTAGGGCCCAAGGAATCCAATTGAATCAATAAAATTACCATCAGTTAATTATTTATTGACAAGTCCAAGATGGCATCCCAAGGTGACATCCTGATCCACTAAAATGGCTCTGTCGAATAGTAGTCAACCTAGAGAGATTTTTTCAGTGTGTATACCTAGGTTTAAGGCACCCAGGAAATCATCAAAATTACTTAAATAAGCACAAAGTAATCAGGTAATCCAGTAAGCCAGGTTTACCAGCCCATTAGGCATTTGTTGTCTTATACAGTTCGTCGCTATTCATCGTCATCCTCCGACTCACCAGCTAATGAACCAAGTGTGTGTTTCAGATTGGAGATCAGAGTGTAATGTGTCTACACCACTGCCACCTGTGACTCCAGTCCACAGTATTCAGTGATCATTACAGACAAAGGTTTGTACAAAGCTTGAGAGGTTATGGCAAGGGACAGACTATTTTATATTGGGGAGGGGGTGGGGGGAGGGGGGGGAACTGAAAAATCTGACAAACAATTTATTTTCATCTCAAAAGGAATAAGTATATTATTTGGTACATGTATGCATAAACAAAATCCATGTTTTTTAGACATTTCCAAAAGAAATGTCCACAACTTTTCCCAGCTATAGCCTGGGGGGGGGGGGGGGGGCACTCCATGTGTTCAGGGTAGTAGGACTGTGCCACCCATAAGGGTGGCTTTTGGGCAATTTGAGTATATTCAAGGGTGTGGAAAATTCCATGTGTTGTATATTCAAATTTTGTCACAGTTAACTCTCAGTTAACTGTCAGTGGCCATCTTCAGGAAACAAAAAGAATTTGGAAGTCAGAGTTTTGTACTAATTTTGGGGGGTTAGGTGGTTACTTTCCATATATTGACCATTCTAGAGGCTATTTGCATTTCGTTATGATTTTGTAAAGGCACTAATCATACGTGTATTCATTTCTTCTTTTTTTCTTCAAGGTACAAGATGAGTGTATCCTGCAGTGACCAGATCTGTCCCATTTGTCAAGGCAAATTGGAAGATGGAGGTGATGTAGGCAAGATTCGCCAAAAGAGTGCTGATGGGATCAATGAAGCTAGTGTTCGGAGAGGTGACACCATTGCTGTGACTGCTGGCTGTGAAGTGCATTTGAACTGTCGCAAAATGTACACAAACAGTATAGAAATTGATCTTCATTTAAAGAGGAAACAGAGTGGTGAATCCAGTACCACGAAAAGGAGTACTAGGGTTTCTGAAGGTCCGTTCAATAGCAAAACTGATTGCCTTTTCTGCGGCACTAGTGTTCAGGAAGGAAGTGCAGACTATAGTTATGTGAAAACTGATATCTTTGCAAAGAAAATATTGCTATGCTGTGATAACCGGCAAGATGAGTGGTCTTTCAAGGTCAAAGGTAGAATTGAATACTATCATGGGGATCTACACGCTGCAGACTGCGTGTATCATCGAGATTGTAGCAACCATTTCAGGTGTGGCCGTCATATACCCCTGCAATTTCAGACAGATCCTGATCCAAAGCGGAGGAAATCTGGAAGGCCAAAAGATGAGGACCAAGAACAAGCCTTCTCAAAGATGTGTGCATACCTTGCAGCGAATTATGAAGAACAGCTGACTGTTTCTGACCTTAGGTGTAAAATGAAAGAGTATTTGTCTAAGGCCGATTCCCTCCCCTATGGTAATCAATACCTAAAAAGACTGCTGAAGGAACGGTATGGGAACTGCATATATATTGCAGAAGGAGAGGGTTTAGATGACATAGTGACAATAAGAGAGAAAACGTCACACATCCTCAGATCATACTTCAACAGCACAAACCAGGTTCTGAAGGTGATGATCAGGTGATGAAGGTGATGAAGAGTCGCAGACGAGAGCAATACTTGAGACAGCTGCAAGGCTCATAAAAAGTGACATCAAGACAAATGTGCCACCCGTTAACGATCAGTACCCGACTACAGAGACACTCAAACTCCAGCCCGCTCTTGATTACATTCCAGAATCACTCCGCATTGTATTAAAGGCCTTATTTGTTGGTAAAGACACATGGCGAAAAGTTGCTAGCATTGGCCATGCAATCATACAGGCAGTCCGACCACGAGCTGTCCTTGCCCCTTTGCAAATTGGCCTTTCAGTGCAAATGCACCACTTAAATCGGTCTAGGTTTCTTGTGGATACCTTGTGTCAGATGGGGGTTCTGCTCTTCCTATGGCGAAATTCAGAGGTTTGAAAAGAATGCTGCAAATTGTGCTGCACCAAACATGCTTGGTAAGGATATTGATGTGTTGAACATGGCCTTGTTATTCGCAGCAGATAATGTAGATCATAACATTCTTACAATCGATGGGAAAGGAACATTTCATGGGATGGGCATGATAGCTGCCTTGACACCAGGACAGAAGACAGACTAGAGTATCCCTAGGCACAAAACAACAGAACTGAATGTTGTAGAGAAGTCAAAGGTTGCGATAATAGATCATCGTTTTGCCAAACACCTTCGCCGAGACATCACATTCACAGAACTTCCGAGTTTCACTGAATGTGACATGAAGGTTGATCTGCTTTGGGAGTTGTCGTTCAACTTCAAACAGGCCACACCAGGTTGGCAGGGGATGATGCACATTATTTATCAGGGAAACAAACACCCAGGCCAGTCTTCAGTCAGGTATCTACCGATGATAGACATGTACTCGGGGGACAAGATGTGCATTCTGTCAACATTGGAGTTCCTTTCTGGTCTTGCGTCCAAGCACCACCTTGCCCCAGTGGTTAAATTCGACCAGCCCCTTTATTGGAAGGCGACAGAAATAATCCTGGATTCACCACCAGACAGCCACCTAAAATCCATTGTCCTGCTGCTAGGCTGCTTTCACACGTTTATGAATTTGCTAGGAGCGATTGGTACACTGATGGAGGGCACAGGACTTAAGGACATTCTAGAGGTAGTCTATGGTGGAAATGCCGTAGCCCATATGATGACAGGCAAATCGGTTCAGAGAGCATTCCGTGGCCATCTTCTTGTAGACAAATGTCTTAACCGTATGATAGTGTCAGAGATGGCAGATGATAGTCCCGAATTTGCAGCAATGGTTGAAGAGTCTGAAGGGATGTATACTGCACTATTGAACGGTGAGATGACATTAGAAACTGGGTTCACCTCAGAGACCCTCGGTCGAATAAACGAAGAGCTGGAGAAAAGGAAGATGGAACTGGGTGCTAGGTCCAAGACAAGTCAATTGTGGCTGAATTACCAAAGCATGGTAAAAGTTGCTATGTCACTGATAAAGGCAGATCGAACAGGTTCTTGGCTGATGCACCTACGCGCCATTTCTGACTGCATTCCGATATTCGCCGCAGCTGGGCATTACAGTTACCTGAAATCAGCATACGTCTATGTCCAAGAGATGGGCCAGCTTGATATCAACCACCCAGACATATTCAGAAAATTCGAAAAGGGTTTTCATGTTATCCGTCGCAGCAGCCAGTTATGGGCAGGCCTCAGTTCAGATCTTGTGATTGAGCAGACGTTGATGAGGTAGTTGAAGACCACTGGAGGTCTGACACGCGGAAGTAGATGTCTGAAGAGCAGAGAGCCCTTTGGACCATGTCAAGCCCCATAACATCAGAGTACAATATCGCAATGCAGGAGTTCACAAACCTGTCATACACGACATCTGAACAGCACAAGGATTTGACGGAGTCAAGGATGAAAAGGGACGTTGCTGACCTGGAGGAGATCAGTTCAAAACTTGTAGGATGCTCACCTTTCTCGCCAGACTCTTCATTAAGGAACATTGTCACTGGCGTTGTGGCTCAGGAAGGTGTGAATGTGCATGAATATGAGTCTGTTGGATGCAAAATCATGCACAAAATGATTGGACAGTATGCATTCACATTCTCATTCAGTAGAAAGGATAAAGCCAGAACCCTTGGACAAACATCAGCTATAAAGGTCGCTCCTGATCGAACCATTGATTCTGCACTTCTTTTTCAACGTTTCCTGGTAGTCTCCCAAACTGGAGAGCTATCATTGCAGGAGGTTATGAGTTATGAGCTCAGTCCTTTCCCTCCTGCCCTCTTTGAAGCCAGAAACGTCTTCCGAAAGGCTGATAAGCCACAACTAGCTCACGCGATCTGTGATCATGCAAGTGATGCCATCCTAGATTCTGTACCAGAAACGGAGATCCATGTCCTTGATGAAGGTTCACTCCTTCACAGAATACCCTGGAAGAGTGGAGAAAGCTATGGTTAAATAGCGCAGTCGTATGCTGACTTCACCATCCAGCATTATGGTTCAGCTACGACCATTGTCTTTGATGGCTATGAAGAAGGGCCGTCCATGAAAGACAACACGCATCAGAGAAGAGGACACAATATTCATCCCATTGTCAGCTTCACTGCTGAGACAACGTTCTCAGGCAAGAAGGAGGAGGTCCTATCAAGAGATATCAATAAACAGAGACTGATCGGGATGATAAGTGATGAACTGAGAGAAAGGTATTGCACTGTGGTCAATGCACCTGGAGATGCTGACGTAGATATATTAAAGGCTGCAGTGGAGGCATCTCTTCTACACACCACTACACTGATTGGAGAAGATACTGATCTCCTTGTCTTACTCCTTTACTATGCGCAGGGAGACAGTAAGAGCCTTTATTTCAGATCAGACAAGTTCAAAGCTGATGGCAGTTTTAAAGTGTATGACATCAACCGTCTAAAAGAAATCCTCGGACATGACATGTGTTCTCAGTTGATATTCATCCATGCCATGACTGGTTGTGCCACGACTTCTCGGATTTTTGGTGTTGGCAAAAAGACTGCTTTCCAGAAGCTTGTAAAAGGAGACCCTGTCCTTCGGTCTTGTGCCAACACATTCACCATCCCAAACCAGACCACAGAGGTGATCGATGACCTTGGATGCCGAGTAATGGCTATCCTCTTTGGTGGCAAGTGCAAAGATTCCCTTGCAACAATGCGATATAACACCTTCAGCAAGAAGGTTGTCTCTGCTTCGTCTTTTGTAACACCCGAACGTCTGCCCCCAACTGAATCTGCTACCAAACTTCACTGTCGTAGAGCATACTACCAGATCATGGTGTGGATGGGAAAAGAAGAGGGTATGGATGCCATGAAATGGGGGTGGAGCCTGCAGGATAATCAGTTTGTCCCACTTATGTCAAGAATGAACGCTGCTCCAGACAGTCTCTTGAAGGTCATTCATTGTAACTGCTCCACTGCCTGCAAGACACTCCGCTGCTCTTGTAGACGATATGGACTACCATGTACTACTGCCTGTGGACCGTGCCAACTTGAAGAATGTGACAATCCACGTAACAAGTTTCTTCCAGAGGAGTCGGAGGATGATGATGAATAGCGACGAACTGTATAAGACAACAAATGCCTAATGGGCTGGTAAACCTGGCTTACTGGATTACCTGATTACTTTGTGCTTATTTAAGTAATTTTGATGATTTCCTGGGTGCCTTAAACCTAGGTATACACACTGAAAAAATCTCTCTAGGTTGACTACTATTCGACAGAGCCATTTTAGTTGATCAGGATGTCACCTTGGGATGCCATCTTGGACTTGTCAATAAATAATTAACTGATGGTAATTTTATTGATTCAATTGGATTCCTTGGGCCCTAAAACCTAGGGTTAGACACCAAAACCACCTTTCTAGGTTGAATAATAGCCGGCGAAGCCGGTGTTGTCAATAAACGAGTACGTATTATGTTGAAAACCTGATTATGCCTTGGCTCGAGAATCCGAAGCGCAGTGGACGCAGCCATCTTGCGGATGCGGAAGTATGCATAACAAATTTAAAACGTTCATTAGGAGTTTCTTTCACCCGTCGTCGTTTGATTCACAATCTTATGCACCTCCGATGTATTAATAAAATAATTTAAGACCAACATCGGCCCGCACGGGCCTGGTTATCTTCAACAAAACGCGTCACCAAACACCGGACCCAATGAGAGTCGAGCATTTGCAAAAATATTTCTAAAATGAAAGCGCTCAATGGTGGGGTGCGTGGGCACCATCGACCGGATGCGGAAGTTTGCATAAAACAATTGCGAAAAAGTTCAATAGGAGTTTGTTTCACCCGTCGTTCTTTGATTCACAATATAATGAAACCTCTAATTAGTAATTAAAATACGTTAAGACCAACCTCGTTATCTTCAACGAAAATCGTCATCAAACACTAGAACCAATGAGATTTGAGCATTTGAAAAAATATTTTTTTACAAGCTTATTACGCGTTTTGGACGGTGAAAACGGCGTCAAATATTCTAACATTGACGAAGAATTATTTTTTAGAAATCTCGTGGCCGTCGGAGAACCGAATCAGCCAATCAGCGCCCTCGATACAGGACATCTTACCAGCGCCCTCGACACGTCTGCGACGTCGGGAACGAGGTTGGTGCAAAACAACCGAATCACGCATAAGCATATGCTGCTCGAAATAGTTCTCATCATAGACTCAAATTTCCTAAGCTAAATCGTCATTGCTTTGGGCACTGTTGTCTGTTACGGAGAAAGAACAAGAACCGAAATGAAAGGAAAAATGGTACAACCTCCACCAGTGCTATCATCACTGAAACATGATTCGACAACAGTCCGTGGTAACTTGAGAGAGGTTTTTACGTTGCACCAAGTAAAGCCATCGGATGTGACACCATTGTCTTCTTTTTGGGAATATGCTGCAGTAGATGTCCCTGGTGATGGGTCATGTTGTTTTGAGGACTGTCTGCTCTTCTCTTTTACCAAGTCTTACCAGGTACGGTACCTACTACACCTACCTACTACCAACTACCTAACCTACTGATGCCATAGTGATGGGTAAAATAGTGGCAAGAGGCTTTGGCTTCGCCGGCTCATTGCGGCTTTGCAGTCGGTACTAGTAGCCGGCGAAGCCGGTGTTGTCAATAAACGAGTACGTATTATGTTGAAAACCTGATTATGCCTTGGCTCGAGAATCCGAAGCGCAGTGGACGCAGCCATCTTGCGGATGCGGAAGTATGCATAACAAATTTAAAACGTTCATTAGGAGTTTCTTTCACCCGTCATTGTTTGATTCACAATCTTATGCACCTCCAATGTATTATTAAAATACTTTAAGACCAACATCGGCCCGCACGGGCCTGGTTATCTTCAACGAAACGCGTCACCAAACACTGGACCCAATGAGATTCGAGCATTTGAAAAAATATTTCTAAAATGAAATCACTCACTGGATGGAGTGCTGGAGACAGCCATCGACCGGATGTGGAAGTTTGCATAAAACAATTGCGAAAAAGTTCAATAGGAGTTTGTTTCACCCGTCGTTCTTTGATTCACAATCTCATGAAACCTCTAATTAGTAATTAAAATACGTTAAGATCAACCTCGTTATCTTCAATGAAAATCGTCATCAAACACCAGAACCAATGAGATTCGAGCATTTGAAAAAATATTATTACGCGTTTCGGACGGTGAAAACGGCGTCAAATATTCTAAAATTGACGAAGAATTATTTTTTAGAAATCTCGCGGCCGTACGGGATAGTTTTTCACGGCCAGAAATATGGTATAAGCGGTTTACATATTTAGTTTAGAAATACGGACAGTTTTTCACGGCCGGAAATATCCGAAGTTGAGATGGAATTCACCGAATTAATCACTGCAAGCTAACGTCTTCTGGTGGACGAAGCTGCCGTGCCCGGAGAGTCAGAGAACCAGCCCTGGCGCCTGACAGCGACTGAAGTTAGAAGACTACACACTTACTGTGAAAACGTATGTTAAGCCCAGTTAAAAATAGGCCTTAAGCTAGCACATCGTATAGTTACTTCCTTAAGCTTCTTGTGACATTTATTGTATTGTATGCAGGTATTGCCATTGGGGAGGACTGTCTGCTCTTCTCTTTTACCAAGTCTTACCAGGTACGGTACCTACTACACCTACCTACTACCAACTACCTACCTACCTACTACCAACTACCTAACCTACTGATGCCATGGTGATGGGTAAAATAGTGGCAAAAGGTATGCAGGTATTGGGGAGGACTGTCTGCTCTTCTCTTTTACCAAGTCTTACCAGGTACGGTACCTATTACACCTACCTACTACCAACTACCTAACCTACTGATACCATAGTGATGGGTAAAATAGTGGCAAGAGGCTTTGGCTTCGCCGGCTCATTGCGGCTTTGCAGTCGGTACTAGTAATTGAGATATGGCCATTTTAAGCTCCCGGCAGCCATCTTGGACGCCATCTTGAAAATGACCCCTTTCCGGAAGTCAGATGTTACTAGATTTTTAGTATGTTATTTAGCATGCCCAATGGTACCCGAATCCATTGAAAAACCTTTTGTATCAATTTTTTGGGGGTTAGGTGAGTTTTTTTCGTATATTAACCCTACTATAACCTCCATCCACCTTTGGTGACGGAGGTAATCAGCTTGTTCAGTGCTCGCCAAGTGGCTTAAGCATTCGAGCAAGCACTCCGACGAAACGATTGATAAGGAACTGGCTTGGCAAGCGATAACAAGCTGATTGGTAATGGAACATGCCTGATTAAATTAATCCGTCTCGCTAATGACGTCATTTCATTGGGGGTGATGGGGGGTCTGCAGAGGATTTGGGGACCGATGAGAAGTGTGACAGGCTCAGATATATCACCAGGGTGTTAAAATAAAAATGGAATTTTTCGTGTTTTTTAAAAATTATATATATTTTTTGGAAGGGGGTGGGGGGGGGGGGGAGGGTTGCACAACACACGATCCTCCTTTCACTTTCTCGAACGCGCTCCAAACTCGTGACGCCCCAGTTTGGTCCACCTTGTGATCACTCACGGTAACTCGACATCACCAATTTCGTTTGATCAATGTAAACATTTGCTGAAGCCCTCTTCCCTGGACGTTTACACTGGAATTTCTGCTAAAAGCTCCATTACTTTCTCTTTTTTCACGTCCTCCGTTTCATTTGCAAGATTCTCATCACTCATCCGAGTATATCGTCTTGCACCTTGCAAATGCAATAATCACGGCAATGCGAAGCAAATTATGTATTTTTGTGCCTACGAATCATTGATATGACGTTGTGGGTTCAATAAGAGGACGAATTACCCGCAGAACCGAAATTAATGTGTGCGCCCAAGGTTAGGGTCACAGCAAGCGGTCACGTCACACATTTTCAGTGGAAGACTTTCAGGTCACCTCTTCCTGCGATCTATAAACACTCGCTGTTGCGGCCAAAGTTGATCTTGGAAAACCTATTTCGGGGCGCCCTGAGAGCACCTTTGTTCTATAAACACCAACCGGGGGTTGCATGATTTGTTTGTTTGGTCTTGGTTGGTGAAACCAAGTTATCTTCCATGTGGGTGTTGTTGGGTGGTGAGCCAAGCTAAATTGCTACCAACTTGGGGGAAAAACTACCTCTAGATAGCAAAACAATATGCTGTCCGTACCCAAAAGGTGAGGGCGAGACTACCGGAAGTAAGCTGTAACGTGCCCTTTTGTGGTTTGTTTTCAACGTATCCAATCACGTGACTGTTGTCGCGAAGGGTGCACTAACCGGAAGATACGTAGTTGCACGGGCGCCGATTGGCAACTTTGTGGCAGAAAGCAGGGAGGGTTAGGCGAATAAATTCAATTCGTAATCTATCCGCTGTCAGTTACAATTTACAGTTATATTTTCTCTGCAACCGTTGGTCCGATTGACAGGAAACTTTCACCATATGTGCACCTCCACCTGTAGAATTTTCTAATGATAATTATGACGTCATAGGTCACGTGGTACGGGCGCCATCTTGGAAAAACCGAAAAGATTTGTACCTCTATCTCTCCGAAAGCGCTGAATAGAAAAAATTGAGACATGGCTCATTGTAAAGAACACTCCACGTGGCATAACATCTGTTAATAATGATGTCATAGGTGCCTCCATGATGACGTCATCATTCGACAAGTACAAAACTTCATCCGATCAAGATGAAATTTCTTGAGCATCATCTTTGGTGGAGGTGGAGAAAGGTAATTGGTGGAGAAAAACATACATTGATGGAGAAAAAAATTAATGATGATGTCATTGGTCACATGGTTTGGCTGCCATCTTGAAAAACCGAAAAACTTTGCACCTCTATATCTCTGAAAGTGCTGCATAGAAAAAGGTGACATAGCTCATTGTAAAGAACTCTCCATGGGGAATAAAATATGTTAATGATGATGTCATAGGGGCCTCCATTATAACGTCATAATTCGACAAGTACAAAACTTCATCCGATCAAGATGAAATTTCTTGAGCATCATCTTTGGTGGAGGTGGAGAAAGGTAATTGGTGGAGAAAAACATACATTGCTGGAGAAAAAAAATTAATGATGATGTCATCGGTCACATGGTTCGGCTGCCATCTTGAAAAACCGAAAAACTTTGCACCTCCATATCTCCAAAAGTGCTGCATAGAAAACGTTGACATAGCTCATTGTAAAGAAATCTCCATGGGGAATAAAATATGTTAATGATGATGTCATAGGTGCCTCCATTATGACGTCATAATTCGACAAGTACAAAACTTCATCCGATCAAGATAAAATTTCTTGAGCATAATCTAGGAATAAATTAGTTTAGAAAAATAATAATGATGACGTCATTGGTCACGTGGTTCGGTCGCCATATTTGTTTTAACACAAAAGCCTTTAAAAAACAAGTGAATCCTCTTGGATTGCGCTGAGGTTCGGGCATGGAATTTCTAGGAGGAAGTATAATTTGTATGCAATGAAAGTACATGTAATATGGGATCGAGTAAGATCGAGTAAGCTTCACCAGTGCGCGTGCGCGAATTTACGTCACGTCGGCAGCGAGAAGGCGTTCCCCAACACGAACCAATCAGGAACTGCCACGCCCACTTATATGATCTCAGAATTCCTGTGACAGGAATTAGCGTTACACTGGCTGGAAGTCATTCGCTAGAGGCGCTTCCTCAGCGCCAATCACCAGTGCGCGTGCGCGAATTTACGTCACGTCGGCAGCGAGAAGGCGTTCCCCAACACGAACCAATCAGGAACTGCCACGCCCACTTATATGATC
>NC_136273.1:82327611-82432611 GCF_964187855.1 Myxine glutinosa
CCCTGTTGACCATTGACCATGGTTGATGCTCGTGATCCCCAGCCACACTCACCTGATTTTTTTGTGGTTTCATGCATCGTCGTTTCATCTCGACATCCCATCTTGCTGCTGTCCATATAAGTTGGTCACGGCTCCGTTGGAGTCGAGCTTGACGAGGATGATTTTATTAATCGGAAATGGAAACAGGAGCATTTTCCATGCAAACCACGACTTCTCGGGCAATTTCTGACGCGTCGTAGCCAGGTCAGGCTTTTGAACTGATACATCTTGATATATATATATTGCGTTAGGATTGCATTCTGAGTGCACTTTCTCTGAGCTATATTGACAAGTCCTGTGTCCTACCAAGCCTTACCTTTGACGTCTATCGGTTGGCTAAAATTTGTTGGTACAGAGTTTCAGAAAGTATTCGCACCCATTGACTTTTTTACATTTTGTTGTGTTACAGCCTGTATTTAAAATGGATTTAGTCGAGATTTTTTTTTGTCACTGATCTACAGAAAATACTGCATAATGTCAAAGTAGGATTTTAATGAATTTTTTTTTTTTAGAAAATTTTACAAAATAATGAAAATGAAATACAGAAATATCTAATTTACATAATTATTCAACCCCCTGAGTCAATACTTCGTAGAAGCGCCTCTGTCAGCTATTACAGCTTTCAGTCGTCTTCGGTATGTCTGTATCAGCTTTGCACATTGGCATTTGAGGGGTTTATCCCATTATTCCTTGCAGATTTGCTCGAGCTCTGTCAAGTTGGATGGGGAGTGTCAGTGAACAGCAATCTTCAAGTCTTTCCACAGATTCTCAGTGGGATTCAGATATGGGCTTTAGCTGGGCCACTCTAGGACTTTCACATTCTTGTTCTGAAGCCATTCCAGTGTTGCTTTGGCTGTATGCTTGGGGTCATTGTCCTGCTGGAAAGTAAATCAATACCGCAGTCTTTTGGTCTTTTGCACTCTGAAGCAGGTTCTCCTCAAGGATTTGTCTGTATTTGGCTCCATTTATTGTTCTCTCTATCCTTACAACCACCCCAGTCCCTGCTGCTGAAAAGCATCCCCATAGCATGATGCTGCCACCACCATGCTTCACCATAGCGATGGTTTTAGATGGGCGATGAGCTGTGCTTTGTTTCCGTCAGTTGTCGGGCTTTGAATTCAGGCGAATTAATTCAATTTTCATCTCACAAGACTACACAATACTTTCCCTCATCCTCTCAGAGTCTTTCACATGCCTTTCTGCAAACTCCAGGCATGCTGTCATGTGCCTTTTTCTCAGGAGTGGTTTCATCTGGCCACTCTCCATTAAAGCCTCGATTTGTGAAGTGCTGCAGAGACTGTTGTCCTTCCAGCAGTTCTCCTATCTCAGTCAAGGAACTCTGTAGTTCTGTCCAAGTGGTCGATGGGTTCTTGGTCACCTCCCTGACCAAGATCCTTCTTGCCCGGTTGCTCAGTTTGATTGGACGGCCAGCTTTAGGAAGAGTCTGGGTAATTTCATATTCTTTCCATTTTCTAATGATGACACTCACTGTGTGTGCTCTTGAGAACTTTCAACACAAGAAATTGTTTTATACCCTTCCCCAGATCTATGTCTAATGATAATTATGATGTCATAGGTCACGTGGTACATGCGCCATCTTGGAAAAATCAAAAAACGTTGCACCTCTATATCTCCCAAACCGCTCATTGGAAAAAATTGAAACATGGCTCATTGCCAAGTACTCCCCACGGGTAATAAGATATGTTAATGATGTCATCGGTACCTTAATTATGACGTCATAATTCGACAAGCATAACGTTTGATGCGATCACCATTAAATTTTTTTTCTCTGCAATTCTTGGTCCGATTGACACGAAATTTTCACCATAGGAGTGCCTCCTCCTGAAGAATATTTTAATGATAATTATGATGTCATACGTCACATGGTGCAGGCGCCATCTTAGAAAAACTTCACACATCTATATCTCTGAAACAACTCCATGGAAAAAATTGAAAGGTGGCTCATTGTCAACTACTCCCCATCGGGAATAAGATATGTTGATGATGATGTCATTGGTGTCTTCATTATGACGTCATAAATCTACAAGTACAATGCTTGATCTGATCAGTATGAAAAAATAATTCCTCTGCAACTGTTAGTCCGTTGGGGACAAAATTTGTACCATAGGAGCACCCCATCCTGTATAATATTTTAATGATAATTATGACGTCATAGGTCACGTGATACAGGGTCCATCTTTGAAAACCGAAAAACGTTGCACCTCTATATCTCCAAACCCGCTGCTTGGAAAAAATTGAAACGTGACTCATTGTAAAAAAAAATCCTCATGGGGAATAGGTGTTGTTAACGATGATGTCATTGGTGCCATAATTATGATGTCATAGTTCGACAGGGACAGCACTTAGTCTGATCAGTTTGAAATTTATTGAGCATGATCTACGCAACAATTATATTAGAGAATACAAATTTATGATGTCATCTGTCACGTGGTCTGGCACCCATATTGGATTAAATGAAAAAAACACTTAAAAAACAGAAGAGTTGGTTCGCACCAAGTTGACTGCGCAGGATAAGTATTCTATGAATACCATCTCGTTTCCTCTGCAACTGCTTGTGTGTTTGTCTGTCTGTCTGTGAGCAGCATATCTCAAAATGTTATGGACGGATTCTGACAAACC
This sequence comes from Myxine glutinosa, assembly GCF_964187855.1. Lineage (NCBI taxonomy): Eukaryota > Metazoa > Chordata > Myxini > Myxiniformes > Myxinidae > Myxine > Myxine glutinosa. The sequence goes on from NC_136273.1 coordinate 82,330,291, forward strand.
TTGGTGGACAGGTTGGGTGTGTGAAAATGATGAATTGATTCTATTTTGGTGAGCATCCGGATTCAGATCCGGCCTATCGGTGCGATACAAAACGTAAACTGTTCAGCATGGCGCAGGCATGCGCTCTACCAAGTGGCCGTTCTAGTTTTGTCCTGTATCTACCTTTGTCCTTGGAATTCATGGAAAATAACATTGATATTGACTTACGTCTTTGTCCTGTATGTGATTTATTTACAAGTTCCTCATTGAGCCTTGGATCAATGAAAGAACAGTTTACCCAATGGCCATTTCAAACGTGCTGACGCACACGTTCGATCACATCTTGATAGTCTCCTTCGCTCGACCATTTCAATATGTGGTGTCAGACAGAAGTTAGCTATCTCTCTATGCAGTGACGGCAACATTTATGTGTTCACTGATCTGCTTCTTGCATGGAAAAAGCAGCATTTCTGCCTCCAGTGCACTCATTTGACGACAGCTGGAAGCACGCTCACCGACCATGGTCTGGAAGGCGATGGCCTTGGAGCAAGGATAAAAACAATAGCTGCAGGTATTCGAATTACCATATAATTTTTTCCACTTGGAAGGAGCAAATGACGTGAAAAGCAATGTAGTTTCAGAAAAAAAGTAAAATAAATAAATAAATAATTCTGGTGTTGACATTACACAATATTGTCAGACTTTGACATATATATTGAAATGAAACAAGGTCTTCAGATATGCCTGTGCTCTGTAATGAAATTGTGTGGGCCAATATCTCGCATTGAGTGTCTCACTATAGTTTGAAATACACCTGCTTGCAAAAGGAAGTGCAAATGCTTAACGGATTGAGGAAGACATCCTCTTTCCTCTTTCACGACTAGTAGTGAATGGCACAGTAGTTTCAATAAATTGGGTTTGAAGCTTCATTGTTTTCATGAGCTTTGTAATGGTTGCTATACTGGCATTATCTGGGCTCAATAACACTTTTTGATGTGCTTGGATCTTTGCTGGAGCAATGCCAAGTAAATAAATTGGTTAAAACCTGTACTGACTGCACCTTAGTTAAGTGTCATATTTAACATGTCAACCTAATGTCGTCTCATACCTATTAAGCCTCGATGGATTCCGCTCACCCAGGCCTCAACCACTTCACTTACTTATTATCATGTCCTGCATTGCTTTTCAGACCCAAGATAGCCCAATTGTTTACAAAGTACATTCTGCTCTCCACAACAGGCTCTTTAAAACTCATCGAATTGTGCTTACAAAAAGATAGGTGACGGAAATGCAAAGTCCTAACTGTACTGTACACCAACCAATATGACTTCCTTCTGATGCACAATGTACTGTGTGCACTCGTCGGTTACTGATGGAAGTAGTGCTGTGCACACGCGTCAGCGTTCACGTGACCGAGACGACACTGAGGAGAGAAGAGGTGGTGGGCAAGGAATGGGTGTGGGGGCGGAGGATGAAGGAAGCAGTAAAGGAGCGAGAGTGCAGAACAAGGGATGAGGCCACGGGCATCGAGCATTCATGCAGAAAATGGCTCGGTGTCAGAGGAATGAAAACCCATAAATTTCATCACACAAAAATCAGTATGGGGCACCAGCATAGACAACTCGTGAACGAATTGGCAGGATACTATGTCAAAATGAGTTTTCAGCTTGCATAGATGGACCTGATTTAGTACACAGGCCTAAAGACGATGCCCAGATATGGCACCTCGGTGTTCTGGTTCCTTGTGGGACGTTATCCTATTTTCCATGCATTGTCTTCTATTATATAGATAATTGTATTTGTAGTTGAGTGGCGTATTCTCGAAATCCCACTCCGAAGACCAAATTGTCTTGCACAAGGGAAACATTTATTTATTTTCTTTATTTTTTTCCCCTAGCAAATTCAGCTTTCCGAACTTCAGTGAAGGCAGGTCAAGTCAGGACCTTTTGGTAGAAGCTCAATATAACTGAAGGCCTCATTGAGTCTCTCACCCATGATAAAAGATACAACCAAATCAGCCCTTATACAATCACACTTTGTTCTGCAATGGAGATTGAAGTATGGAAAAGTTTGCCTCACAAGACAGTGTGCTGAATGGGAATTTGATTGCGAGGTGAAAGCCAGTTTCATGTCGCCCTCCATTGCGGCGAAGAACTAAAATTTGGCCCCGAGTGTCTTGCTCCATCTCAAGGAACCAGTGAATATAGCAAGGTGGGGCAATCCTCTCCGGTCGGGAATGGTGTCGAGCAAAATGTCCCCCTCCAATCTAATCATAACCTCCTCCCTCAGTCCTGGTTTTATGTTCAGCACCATGAATGTCCACACCAGAGATCTCTTTGACGGTTTAATGTGCAATTTCGAATGAAAAATTGTCAGTATACGTAACTGAATAAAAGGAGGAATGCAGAAATTATATAGAGGAGTAATGGGGTTAGGGGGCATCTTTCACCACCATTCTTGCCAGAGACAACTTGCTCATCCGTGCCAAGGCTATTGATGGATCTCTAGTCTGTAACCAGTTCTGATGTTGTTGATGACAAATGGAAAAGTTGGTATATTGGTTGATCTTGAGGTCAACGTATTTATAGATATATATATTTATTTATTTATTTATGTAGAAGGCTCAAGGCACAGACTATGTCATCCTCATCGAGGCCAGGCCAAATAAAAGAGCTGCATTGACAGAAAAGTAAAGAAGGAGAGAATAGTCGAAGAGTTTTTGAGAATGACAATGACAATGACAATGACAATGAATGACAATGACAATGACATGACAATGTTCACTGCTTTTTTTGTTGAAATTTTATATCTTATATCTGATTTGTTTCTCGGCCAGCAATAAACTGCCATCCTGGTGTTTCACAGGCAGGGTGATCCATCAGTGTGTGTACCATCCCTCGGATGGACGTTAAACTGGGCGTCCAGTCTGCCGGCATCCATCGGTGACGTTCAAGATATACCATGGTGTCCTTCGCGAAGAACAAGCGAGCAATCACTGGCAATCTGAACAACTTACTAATTCCTTCTCTGTCCTACTAAGCTAAGTGTCTGCCAGTTCGTGAAAGATTTGGGCTTAAACCCAAGGTTAGAATGATTGTGGGAATGATTGTGACAATTAAAGATAGAAACATTTTTATCTATAACAAAGAAAATAAATTTCATTAATATTAAAATTGACGACCTCAATCAAAGCTCGGATCAATCGGATTAAAATTGATTATTTTCAGATGAAAATTGATGATATTAGAAGTTTGACCTAGAGTTGACCTTTGACCTTTTGACCTCAAAAAATAGTTGTTTTCCCAATTTAGTGACTCAATATGCAAATTCTGTTCAACTTTCAAGTCAATCGGATGGAAAATTACAATTTTAGAAATTAGACCTTAAGATGACCTTTGACCTCAAAATCAATAGGCCTCTTCCTTATGATCAACTCTACCATTTGGTGAAGTTTCGTGAAGATCGGTTTAAAATTGTGACCTGTAGGCGATTGACAGACAGACAGAATAACGCACAAGACCAAACAATATATTTGAAAACGATTCGATTTTCCAATAAAAAATACAATTTGAGATGCCCTGTGTATGCTCACTCAGTCCACATAACTCATGAAACATCCTGCTCTCCCTGCATTGTGGTTTATATAGACGATCGAAGCTCATGGAAAAGCAATGCGATGGAGGGTTTGAGCTGACAGTGGGGCAGTGGGGTTACTCTTGGACACAATGGTGATGTTTGTACCGTCCTCCAAACTGATGACTCCATTTACATTTCACTGTCTGACAACATGGACCAAGTTCTATCCACTTGTCCCAACTCTCTCTTCCTCATATGTGGCGACTTCAACTGTCATCATGCCAGCTGGCTGGGTGTGGGTACCTCTCTCACCAGCCATGGCATCTCAGCAAAGGACTTCTGTGACTCACTGGGATTGACATAATCTGTCAATTTCCTGACCTGGATCTCAGTCAACGGAGCATCGTCTCTTCTCGACTTGGTTATGACAAACTTCCGTGCAAATGTCTGCTGCTCTTCTTCTGCTCCAATCGGATCATCTGATCATGTCCTTGTTAAAGGGGACATCTCTCTGACCATTCTCAGAGAGCCTCCTCAGCGTCGACGTGTCTGACATTTTACCGACTGGCACTGTCTTCAAGCAGCCATCAATCATCTGGACTGGTCACCCATCTCTACTTCCTGTGATATCAACTCTTCCTGGGAATTCTTTCAAAGTAAACTGCTCTTTCTCATGCACAGATTTATCCCATCTTGTCTTCAGTTGTCATACCCTTCCTCCCGTCTATGGTACACTGAATCTAGGGGTGAGGCAGTTGCCATGAAACAACTTGTCTTTGCCTCTTGGAAGGCTAATCCAACTGAAGGCTATTTCAGTTCCTTTCACAAAGCTCGGAACAAGTGTCTGTCTACCTGTAGGAGAGTCAGGAAACACTATCTCTCAACTCTCAAGACTGAACTCTCAAACCTATCTCCCTCCTCCAAATCCTGGCGGCGTCTGGTCAAATCTGTTTCTGGTGTTTGTTCCCCCTCCATCCCCTCCATCCCCTCCCTTACCTCAAATGGCTACACAGCTGACACGGCACATGACAAAGCCGAATGCCTCAACTCTGTGTTTGCCTCAAAATCTTGTGTCCCAAACCCATCTCTCTCTGTACCCACCTTAACCAGTCGAACCCAGCTGCTCCTGCACTCTGTGTCCTTCTCTCCTGACAAGGTGAAGAGGTTTCTGTCAAACCTCGACTCTGATTCTGCAACTGGACCTGACGGCATCAGCCCACAGGTCCTAAAATCCTGCCCTGCCGCTCTTTTACACCCTCTCTCAATTCTCTTCACCCTCTCTTTTGCTCAAAGTCATCTGCCATCTGCTTGGAAATCAGCAAACATTACCGCTTTACACAAGAAAGGTGCAAAAACAGATCCTTGCAACTACAGACCAATCAGCCTGCTCCCAATAATCAGCAAGATCATGGAATCGATCATCGCTTCTGACATCAAATCCTTCCTCTTCTCCAATGGCCTGATTGCAGGTCATCAATTTGGATTCAGACCAGGTCATTCTACTCTGGACATGCTGCTTCTGCTGTCTCAATAATGGATAGAGGTCATCAATGCCAAACAGGAAATCAGAGCTGTCTCACTTGACATATCTCGTGCCTTCGATATGGTCTGGCACCCCGCCCTGCTCACCAAACTCTCCTCGTATTGCATCCATGGAAACCACCACGCATGGCTTGCAGACTTCCTTTCTGGTCGCAATCAACGTGTGGCCCTGAATGGGTTTCTCTCATCTCCCCTTCCTGTTCAGGCTGGAGTTCCCCAAGGCAGTGTTCTGGGCCCTGTGCTTTTTCTGGACTTCATTAATGATCTCTCTCTTAATGACCCAAAAGCTTAAGTGACAGAACTTCTTCAAGCGGATTGTTCAGAAAGTAGATGGGAGGGTTGTCCAGACAGTCTTTTCGGAGAGACAAAGTGAGAGTGTAAGATTTGCCAGGATTGAAAGACTTGTTTGACCAGTTTGTGTTATTGTCCAGGTCTGCAGAGAGTGAGGAGGCTGCTGCCTGCCAATCTGAGGGATGAGGAATGGAGCGGCAGAGAGTGGAGTCATCAGCAAAGAGATAGAGAGTATTTTCCAGAGAGTCGGAGAGATCGTTTTCTCCGACCTTTTCTCCGATTTTCCGATTTTCCGATCTCCGATTTTCTCCGAAATATATATTTTTATTAATGATCTCTCCGACTCTCTAGAAAATCCTCTCTATCTCTTTGCTGATGACTCCACTCTCTGCCGCTCCATTCCTCATCCCTCAGATTGGCAGGCAGCAGCCTCCTCACTCTCTGCAGACCTGGACAATATCACAAACTGGTCAAACAAGTGGAACATGTCTTTCAATCCTGGCAAATCTTACACTCTCACTTTGTCTCTCCGAAAAGACTGTCTGGACAACCCTCCCATCTACTTTCTGAACAGTCCTCTTGAAGAAGTTCTGTCACTTAAGCTTTTGGGTCTCACTATCTGCCATGATCTTTCCTGGAAAAACCACATTTCCAGGCTGGCCTCCAAAGCCAGTTACCGACTGTGCATCATCCATCGTACGAAGTCCTTTCTGGGCACTTCTGAGGTCCTCACCACATACAAAGCTTTCATCTGCAGCTCAATGGAATACTGTTCCCCCCTCTGGACCGGTGCTCCTGTCTCACACCTAGCTCGGCTTCACGCGGTTGAAACCAAAGCATTCAGAATCATTGGAATCTCCCGCGATGAAGCTGATTCTGAGGACCTTTCTCTTTCTAACCGCAGGCAAGTAGGTGGTCTTTCTGTCTTCTACCGACTCCTCTCCGGCCTTGCTCTCTCTGTTTTGTCTGTGCTCTGTCTCCCAAATATTCCTACAGGACGCACAATATCTGCCAGCATCCCTCTTTTAGTAAAACTGCCACAATCAAGACTCTCTGCTCACCTTCACTCCTTCATTCCTCTTTTCCCCCACCTCTGGAACAAACTCCCTCACTCTCTTCAATTCCACTTCTCCCTCCAGGTCTTTAAAACAGCTGTTCACCACCATCTCTTATCTTCCCCCATCCAAAACCTTGATCTTTTCTACCCCCGTTAAAACACCCCAAATCCGTCTCTTTAAATCCCCAACTTCTTTCCTGAAATTCCTAGAAGTGTTCATTTGCTTTATACCGTGTACCCCTCTCTCCTACCCCAGCCCTCCCCCTTCCACAGATCTATTGACGTCCCTGTAATCTTTGTTGTTGTGCTTGTGTACTTCCCTCTCTCCCCCTCTTGCCTCCCTCTCCATTCATTGCATGTTTTATGTGTCTGTGCATCTTTTCATGTTCAATGTGTTATCTCTTACACGAGCCTCGATTCGGTATAGAAAAAAAAGAGCAAGCAAATGGATAAACAAGAAAGAGGGGAGTGTGGAGGGAAACACTGCAACCAGCAGGTAAGAGGGTTGGGTTAAGAAAGGGATCGAGAGATTGTGGGTCAGGATGGGTGGTGTCCTGAGCTTGCGGTGCACTGTTGCTGAAATATCATTGTTCTGTTTTCTGATCCGTTCCACATGTGTGGTTATCGATTGGTGCTGGGCTTCAGGGCCATTAATCATTGAAACCCTTCAGCACCCAGCCCACATTGTTCCTGATCATGAAGTATTTTTGGAGGGGATGCTAAACTGACTATCCTGTCTGCTAGCTCTTGTGTGCTTCTTAAAGACCTCGCAGTGTCTTTTGTAAAGAGTTGATTGTATCCGGATACTCTGTCAAGGTCAGTCTATTGGCACTGCTAGGTGCAGATTTCTTCGTGGGTGCAACTTCTTGAGAAACTTAAATCCCTTTATGTTTATTTTGATCCTAAGAGTGCTCCCACCATCTTTACTTATGGGCTCTTTGATATACTATCAACTCTTCATGAGATCTCCCATCTTAGTTTCCTCCTCCCCTAACACTCCACCTTCCCTCTCCTTTCCCCTCCCCTCACCCCATGGTCTTACAACTACGGTAAACCCTCCGTATTCACGGCTTCAGAGTGTTCACGGATTGGTAAATGTGTATACCAATTCCTAATTCGCGACACATATGGATTTCAAGTATTCGCGAGTTTGTGAGTCCCTTCATCTTTCCCCCGCGTTGCCACCAAATCACACGACCACCAACATTGGGGCCGCAGATGTTGAGACCGAGGGGGAGGTGTGCAGATGCTTGTACTGTACAGTATTGTATTTGGTTTGTCTTTGCAGTGTGGGCACTCTACCCCGGGTACCCGCCTTGTCCTTCCTGCTTACAGCAGACCATCTCGCTGTGCGTCTCGACTCGCTATCGTGAACTTGTGCTTTTTTTGCTTGTTAATTGGCCATTAAGATGGCCTCTAAGCGTAAGATGAGTGGGGAAGGTGAGTCTACTGGAAAGATCAGAAGAAAGCGATGAGTTTGAGCGAAAACGTGAATGTGTTGGACAGGATGGGTGTGGGTGAGTGCATCCGCAGTTGGCATGAATCATCCTTCTGACTTCATGTCCCTCATCAACATCATTGTCATCTTCTAAATAAAAGTTATTGTGTGTGTGTGAGTGTGTTTGTGTGTCTGTGTGTCTGTGTGTGTGAATTGTCTCCAGCCGGCCTACGAAAATATGGCTACCAAATTTGAACTTTCAAAAAGAGAACACTCCGGAGTGTTCATGTATTTATTGGTGTGTGTTCGTGAGGGTTTCCCCCAGCCAGTACATGTGACGACTTAGGCAGGGGACATCACTCTGGCCAACCCAACGGGAACGTCGGATTAATGGTTGTGGATGTTGGGGAAAGGGAGGAGTCTCCTTTGGAATTCTCTGGGAGAGACATTGTTGAAACATTTTCTGCAGTCGGTGCACCACCATCCCACCCCCAATTTCGCCATGCTTTGGAGGTGGTGTGACCATGTGATGCCTTTTTTTAACGTTTTGTGAAGGCCTATCAGGGTGTGCCGAACATCTCGGTGGGTGCGTCACTCCAGGTGGCGTCCGCCCTCTCGGGCAGAGTGGTGGTCATGGGTCGCCATTTCTTCCCCGGTTTGGAAGTGTCCCCTTGTGTGAAAATTCCAATGCTTGCCTGAGATGTGCATTTTGAAGAGGTTTGTGATAAAGAAAAATGTTTTTTTTTGTGAGTGATTTCATCGTGTTGTTGTCTTATTCCGAAGCTTAAAATGTACTTTGACAACAAGTGTGGTTATTTGAGTCCTCTAGTGGATGATGTGTTCAGATCCTGGTGGAGTGATGCTGTACATTATCCCCAGGATTATTGTATTCGATTAGAAGGGTTCTTTGTATTCGGGTGGAAGGACTCTGTGGCTGGAGTTTGAACCCTGCTTGCCGCACCCTCAGGAATGTGTAGTGTGGAGTCCAATGTTTGTTGGTCTCGTCCAGCCACACCTCCCTCCCTGCCTCCTGGGTTCAGCCACTGACCCCACCCCGGCAGTTATCATGCACGCCACCCACCAGTTCTCCTACCACAGTGAGTATACTGTCCTCCTGACCCGCTGGCTCTCCTGCCCCCACACCCCACCGGCTCTCCAGCCCCACACCACACCGCTCTCCTGTGCCACATCCCACCGGCTCTCCTGCCCCACACCCCGCTGGCTCTCCTGCCCCCACACCCTGCTGGCTCTCCTGCCCCCACACCCTGCCGGCTCTCCAGCCCCCACACCCCGCTGGCTCAACGGCCCCACACCCCGCCGGCTCTCCAGCCCCACACTCTGCTGGCTTTCCAGCCCCAGACCCCGCCGCCTTTCCTTCCCCACACCCCACCGGCTCTCCTGCCCCACACCCCGCCAGCTCTCCTGCCCCCACACCCCGCCGGCTCTCCAGCCCCACACCCCACCGCTCTCCTGCGCCACATCCCACCGGCTCTTCTACCAAACACCCCGCTGGCTCTCCTGCCCCCACACCCTGCTGGCTCTCCTGCCCCCACACCCTGCCGGCTATCCAGCCCCCACACCCCGCTGGCTCTCCAGCCCCACACCCCGCCGGCTCTCCAGCCCCACACCCCGCCGGCTCTCCAGCCCCACACTCCGCCGGCTTTCCTGCCCCACACCCCACCGGCTCTCCTGCCACCACATCCCACCGGCTCTCCTGCCCCACACCCCGCAGGCTCTCCTGCCCCCCATCCAACCCGCTTCTCAGGTCTTTTCCCCGACTGACCTTGACTATATATAGACTGACCTTGACTATATGTGTCGAGCAACACCGGGTACCCCTACTATTACCTAAATAAAAACTGTCCACTGTAATCTATTTATTACTTGGCAGAAAAACATTTTTTGGACAAGTATGTTGATCACTCCGGTGTGTGTGTGTGTGTGTGTGTGTGTGTGTGTGTGTGTGTGTGTGTGTGTGTGTGTGTGTGTGTGTGTGTGTGTGTGTGTGTATGTGTGTGTGTGTGTGTGTGTGTGTGTGTGTGTGTGTGTGTGTGTGTAACCGATATCCACGAAACTTCACCAAATGGTAGAGTTCGTGATCCGACAAAATCTTCTATATTTTTGAGGTCAAAAGGTGAAAAGGTCAATATAGGCTGAAGGTCAACCACTTCTTTTTCAAATTTATAAAATCCTCAATTTTCATCCGATTAACTTCAAATTTGAATAGGATTTACATATCGGCGAACTGAATTCAACCACCAACTATTTTTGAGATGAGCATAGGCCAAAAGGTCAATATAGGCCAAAGGTCAACCATTTTAAAAAAAAATTCTAAAATCCTCAATTTTCATCCGATTTACTTGAAATCTGAATAGGATTTGCATATCAGCTTACTGAAACCAACCACTAACTATTTTTGAGGTCAACATAGGCCAAATTGCTAAAATTGTCAATTTTCATCCAATTAACTTAAAATTTGAAGACTATATGCATATTTAGTCACTGAATTCAACCCCCAACTATTTTTAATGTCAACAATGGCCAAAAGGTCAACATGGGCCAGATTTCTAAAATCCTCAATTTTCATCCGATTGACTTTAAATTGGAATTGGATTTTCATATCTGCTAACTGAATTCAATCACCAACTATTTTTGAGATAAAAAATTGGCCAAAAGGTCAACATAGGCCTAAGGTCAACCACTTTTCCCAAATTTCTAAAATCCTCAATTTTTATCTGATTGACGTGAAATCTGAGTAGGATTTGCATATCAGCTTACTGAAACCAACCACCAACTATTTTTGAAGTCAACATAGGCCAAAAGGTCAACATAGGCCAAATTCTAAAATTGACAATTTTCATCCGATTAACTTAATTTGAAGATTTGCATATCAGGTCACATAATTCAACCGCCAATTATTTGTGAAGTCAAAAATATGCTCTATCGAGTGCCATTCTACTTTATTCTCTTTTTCCAAGTGTCGCTCTATGAGTGATTTTTCATTTCAATCGTTGCTCTTCAACATTTATCATTACTTCCGCCACCAAAGGTGGATGGAGGTTATGTTTTCACCTCTGTCTGCCTGTTTAACTGTCCATTTGTCTGTCTGTTTGTGAACAAAATATCTCAAAAATTTGTGGACGGATTCGGACAAAATTTGACAGAGATGTCGCGTATGTGACAACGACGAAATGATTACATTTTTGTGAAGATCTGGATTCAGATCCGACTACTAGAATTTTTAAAGTGATTTTTCACCATTGGGAGGTAGGGCCAAAAACTATACATAGCAGGATATCTCAAAAAGGTATGGATGGATTTGGACGAAACTTGGTGGACAGGTTGTGTGTGTGACAAGGAAGAATCGATTAGATTTTGGTGAATATCCGCATCCAGCTAGTAGAATTTTTAAAAGTGATTCTTCACTATTGAGTGATATGGCCAACCAGGTGGAGGTATGCTCTCTATTGACTGCTGTTCTAGTTTCCCTCCTTTGTTGAGTCTGACATTGGAGTCTAACCCCCTTTTCCCCATTAAACGAATGTATCCGTCCGTATTCGTGAATTTTTCATTCGCGAGGTTTTCCAGGAACATATCCCTCGCGAATATGGAGGGTTTACTCTTCCAAATACCAATAAGATTAGTTCTTCAATCTGTTGTTTAGATCGTCATCATCAAGCTGTTCAATTTTCAATTCCCTTTGCATCATGCTGAACAACAGAGTTTCCTCCACATTCAATTGGCTGATACAAACACATTTTTGTTACACAGTTTGCAACAAACTGATGGCTTGAAGGAAAAAAAAATCCATTTTATTTATAGTTTGTGTAAAATTGTAAAAATTAAAGTAAAAAAAAAAAAATGTTATAAAAATGTTAAAATTTCTCATGGAAGTTGAAAATCCACACGCGACTTAACCCGACGCAGAGCGGTGCGTTTTGAAACCCTCGGCGGTCTTAACGAGGAGTTGTAGGCCTACATTTAGATTAAAATCCCATCTCCTTGGCTTTTTCTCATTCAACATGTACGCCAGGAAAATATAGGTAGAACATCCGAAGCACTTTTCGAAATTGAAAAGTTTGATGTAAAAAGCACATGCTTGTCAGAGCAAAGTGGCTTCTTTAAAAACCGTTGACAAATAGAAGATTTGTCCAAGCAAATGTTGTACGTGTTACCCTTAAGCTGTCAGGTCCTCGCATTTGGTGTCCAATATCGTAGGAGCATACAGACGTTGAGAAGATGTCTTTAAAATATATAATTGCGATCGAGCTTTGTACACTGAGCCCGCCGTATCCACGGACACGTGTAAAATATACAGGCCCCACATTTGCCAATGCTTCTTTTATTGACCCTGCGGAGCGCTGCTATTTCACAGATCATTCATCCATCCGTCAAGTGTAATTTTGTCCTCCATTTGCTCATAATTACCTTCTCTGTCGACGTTTCTGATCTCCCCGGCTGCCACTCAGAGGCTGCAACGTGAATGGTCTGGGGGAGCCTGTGGCTCGTGGTAGATTCGCACCGAAGGAGACGGGCCTAAAAAGGAGAAAGCGTGGATTCTGGAAAAGTTAAAGGGGGGTTGCGGAATGACTGATTCTTTCGCTGAACCTCCATCAGCAGTTGAATTAAGGTTTCTGCGGCGGAGCCAGGAAAGGTGCCTTAAAAGCGAACCCAGTGGGCACCCAGGGATGCATTTCCAGAGCATTATATGAGCAAGAAGGCCATCACTGCAAAAGGTCTGCTGTTTTAATTAGTGCAATAATAAAACCTGCAGTGCACCCTTGTTTCTTGCTGTAATTTATTGGTTGTAAAATGAGCCACGGTCAAGCTTTTAGTGGATTATTACCCTGATGCCCACTCTCCCAAGACTACAGGCCTAACAGGCCGGAGGGTGTGTAATATGGCTGCCTCTCCGTGGCTCTGATGTCTACATTACTACTGGCATGCACTTTTCTCCCAGATTTCCTTTTAAAATTCCTTTGCATTAAAGGATCTTTGCATCGGTTTGCAGTTCCGAAGGCAGAAATTATTCACAATATGGCCGCCATGATCCGTATGTGACAGACGCCGCATGCGTGCAAAGATGGCAGCTGCCTGAAGTTTTTCTAATTCCATCGGTCGGTGTCCGCGGACACCGTCTCCACTCCGTACATGTGTTCAATGGGAAACACGAAGAGACCGGCGTTGGATGCACACCTTTGACCCGGATAGTATTGGATCTTTTCATGGACATGCGAGCTCGTTGCATAAATTTCATAACAGTTGCGCTGCCAGAGCCACATTCACATTCAAAACTGGAATGGTCATTTGTCATCATAATGGAACTGTGATGGGGCTTCTTTTTTTTTAAACCAATGCAGACATTGAAGGACAGCTGTACTAGACTGTTTGTCTGCCAAATAGCCTTCACTCCCGATGTTTCTCCTTGTGTGGAGACAGCGCCATCAGAATAAATTCAAGTGACACGAAGGCCTTGCTCACTTCCCTTTTTAACAAGATCTTTCCGTTTATTTTTCCATCGAGGATTTTCCTTCCGCTGGGCAAAATGTGCAATGACCACGACATTGCGAAATGAAGAGATATTGTGTACTAGTCGGACGATGTACTTATTTAATCGTATTTTCCAGACATCGGGACACGCATGAAGACCATTGCAGATTCCATGATCCTTCAAAGAGAGCAACAGTATTTTCCTCGGAACAACTTCCTAAAACCCACAGAAGCCCCAGACGGCATTAATCAGTGTCCGAGAGGACTGATAGCCCTGTATCCTTTCCTGATCGCATGACCTACGACTTCCCTCGAGCAAGGCCTTTGAAGCCTGATGAGATTGACATGGCAGACAATATACTTGCACAATGTTTGGAACCTTTTGATGCCTCCCACCATGTCAAGAGCCTCGTGTCGTTACCGACTGGTGACAACCACCCGAAGGACTTTTGAAGAGCGCTCGGGGCATTGCCAGTTGAAACAATATGCTTCGTTATTTGAATGGAACACGGTTAAGAAGGTTTGCAGATGAAGGCCCATTTTATCGTTCATCCATCTTGTATGTTTTGCTGTTCAGTCTAACGAAACCTATGATTCCGTGAACTTGTGTGTCACAAAACGACGGCACCATAAACGGTTTCATCAGATCAAATGCAAAATGGATGCCTTGTAAAAGCATCTTCACCGACAATCAAGAGACCATGGTTTGACTGAACATGAGAGAAAATTGATCTTTTCACTTCCTCGCTAATGCAAATGATCAAAGAAAAACTTTAAAAACAATCGTTCCTAACATATTATTTAGGGGTGCTAGGATAGCCTAGAGTTGTTAGGGTTAGGTTGGGGTTGTTAGGGTTAGGTTTTGGGTTAGGGTTTGGGTTAGGGCCTTGGTTAGGGTTTGGGTTAGGGTTTGGGTTTGGATTTGGGTTTGGTTTAGGGTTTGTGTTCGGGTTTGTGTTAGGGTTTGTGTTAGGGTTTGTGTTCGGGTTTGTGTTTGGGTTTGTGTTGGGGTTTGTGTTAGGGTTTGTGTTAGGGTTTGGGTTAGGGTTAGGGTATGTATACAAGCCTTTGCGCTGTATAGACTGGATTTGAATCTCAGTTCAGCTATGAGTCTCGGCCCAGCCACTCCGATGGACGTTTTAATTGGTTGTCCCATATACTCGTCCGTTAGCATTAGTTGGTGTGTGATCCCACGGTGTTCTTCGTGTAGAGTAGGTGAACTATCGCCAGCAACCTGAAACAAATTTCAATTTCCTGCCTCAGTTGAGTATTCCGCGTAGGAGTGACGAGCCATCTGGGATTTTAACCTGAACCAAAGAAATTGCTTTGGCAGAACCAAAGCGTTGTGCAGATGATGGTGCACAAGAAGTAATATCGTCTCTCTTACAGATTCATCTTCTGATTTCTCATGAGATTTTATAGAAATCTGATGAGAATCTCTGTATCTGAATGAAATTTTTTAACAACGTTTCATGTTCCATCGAAATGTGTCATTTTCATTTGTTTTTGCTGCTTTTTAAGCAGTACTGCTGATGCATGCCAAAGTATTACCATCTGTTGCTCTCCAAGTATAAAAATGAATAAATAAATGAAATGGCAAAATATTGGTCACCTTCTGCCCATGTGAAAATTCTATTCTTTTGAGAGCTTGCTGAGTTGAAGTTGGGCAATTGTTAGAATGAAAACAAATCGGAATTCTTCAGAAAATGGGTCACGTGTCGACCAAGGATCAAGCCGAAAAGCCAAATCCGTAATTCATTCGCGCAGAATTTACTGAAGCATCTTGTTCAAATTTCAGAATGACATTCATTCTTTTTTTTCTCCCTAGGCTGTCGTGCGGATTTTGGCTTGTCCGAAGAGAAGAGGCTATATCGGTTTGTGTCGGTGGGTTGTTGAGGGAGTGAGTGAGTGTGTGAGAGTCCATACACAAATATAATCTGTATTGTAAAACAGGAGTGTCTGTCTGTCCCGAATCTACTCCCTCCGTTTTGGGGCTAGTTCCGCCAAACCTTTTGTGGAACGTTTTTGGGGTCTAAGCGGATGTTGTAAGGTAGGTAGGAGGTTTCATAAGTTCCTCAGTAAAATTCTGATTTTGAAATTGGCTCGATACCGAGCTGCCCCGAATCCGGAAGTGAACACATGATGATAATGAGCTGGTTAGATAATGTCTCAATGCGATCGTCATTTAACAAAGTATTATGTTATAGTATCAATTTATGATTGTAATGATGCTGTTTGGAATGGAAATAGAGATGTTGAGTTTAAATATGAATGAGGAAATGACGTCAGGGTTTATACTTTCTAACCGTGACATTCGCGGATTTGCCATATGCAGATTCGCCATATGCAGATTCGCCATTTCCCGGGGATTGAACCATTAAGACTGGGTACGTTTTTTGCCCAAGTCCTTCACGAACCTGCTGTCAATGTCTGACGTTCGACTGAAGGTGGCACAATAATGTAGAATTCATTGGTTCCATGGTTTAGCATTCACCGTTTCCGCATTGTTTATTTGCTTTTGCCTTACCACCCGTGCATCGCACAGGTACCTCGCTCGTTTATTATAAATCGCTTATCAGATTGAACTTGATCGACGTACCCCAGTAACACTATTTTAAAAAGTGGTAGAGCGCTTTTGATTTCTTTTTTTTTTTCATTAATGAAAATGTAACAAAATTGTCTGATTTAACCATAACAAGGGAAGGATGCACAGATTCTGTACGCCTTTTTGCGGCCACAACACATTGTATGTCAAGAAAACATTTGCAGCGTTTGGGCTTGGTAGGATAGCCTAGAGGTATGCACACTCAACTCTGAGCTACCTGGCCTAAGTTAGACTCTTGGCCCAGCTCTAAACTCCCATCATGGTGTTTTGTAAGAAGGGTGACGCATCAATATATGTACCACCTCACTGATGGACGTTCAACTGGATGAATGTCCTATCTGTTGGCATTCGTTTGTGGACGTTAAACATCCCGCAGTGTCCTATCACCCTGGCTAACTTCCAAATTCCTGCTCTAATCTATTTAGTCAGGCCCAGCTGTTTCGTTAAAGACTTTGGCCACAGTCTTTCCCCAGCCAACCTTTCAAAAAGGTGGGAATAATTATGGCCGTTAAGGAAATAATTTGCAGCATTGTAGATGAAGAAGAAGAGGTACACAAACATGTTGATTCAGCATGTTTGATTGTTGGTGAAGAGGATTCTGCTGAACCTAGTGGTCCTGCCCCAGATTATGCAACCTCCAATTGGAGCGCTGAACGCTGAACAGACTCATCCAACCAAGCGCATTGGGAGGTGATGATGTCAGGAGTGATGATGCATCCAATCAGAATTGGTCTTGTTCATAGGTGGCCTATATAAGTTCTTTTTCAATGTCTCATTCACAATTCACTTCGTGCAAATATCAGGTGAGTGCACAATGAAATGCTCTGTGGTTCTTTTTAAATTCTGTTTTTTGGAAATGTTCTTAATATGTCTCTGTTTATGTCTATATTAAAATTTTGTAGTCCTAAGCATCTTTTTACTTTTATTACTATCCTGCACTCGTGAAGCGAAAAGCAGGGTTAAGCGATTGGTTACGTGCATGTGTACGTTAGCATAAGTGTCAACATTTTAAAAATTCATTTTCTTGGCAACCTTTCATCCATTTGACACAAAATTTTACCACAGGAGCACCTCCGCCTGCATAATTTTTTATTCATAATTATGACGTCATCTTGGGAAAAAGTTACACGTCTATATCTCCGAAACTGCTCAATGGAAAAAAAAAACATTGAAGCAGAGCTCATTTTCAAGTACTCCCCTTGGGGAATAAGATCTGTTAATGATGATGTCATCGGTGCCTTCAATATGACGTCATAATTCGACAAGTACAACGCTTTATGCGATCAGTATGAAAAAAAATTCTTTCCCTCTGTTAGTCCGATGGACACGAAATTTTCACCATGGCAGCGCCTTTCACAAGTGACATTTTCATTGTACTTTCTTTAATAGTGTTATTATTGTGTATGTGAGATTTCTTAATACAATTACTTGTTTTGTTCTACAATTACATTGGTGTGGTTTTACCATGGTTTATTAGAACACTCGGAATAACAAATCTTTCTGCCATGTTCCAGCTCGAGACTCTGAGGGGCACCGTAACCGGGGTTCGGGGAGGAACACGTAACAGAAATTGGGGGCTCGTCCGGGTTTGAATTCCCTAACATTCTCATCTGGGATAGAATTTCACTGACATTCCAAAATTTATCATTCCCTAACATTCCCAAATTTGACAATTTTTGTGTGAAGGTTAACAGGCTTGCTAACCAATAGTCACAATGGTGTTTGATGTGGAAAATTTTGTGACGTCCCCTAACGAGGCACAGTTCCAGGCGTTAAAAAGATCGCAAGTTAGGATGTTGACCAAATACTGTAATTTGGAGGTCCGAGTTAATTTGAAGAAGGCAGAGATTCAGACGTTGGTGGTAGAATATTTAGTGGGAGAGGGAAAATGGGAAGATGTAGTATTGGATTGGTTACCAGAGGAAAAAGGAAATATGGATTTCCGGAAAATGGAGATGCAACTGCAGAGCCAGGAAAGATTAAAGGAGTTGGAATTGGAAGAGAAGAGGCAGCAACAAAAGGAACGAAAAGCAGAAAAGGAACGAGAACTCGAGGAGAAAAGAGCAGAAAAGGAACGAGAACTCGAGGAGAAAAGAGCAGAGGAAAGAAAAGCAGAAAAGGAACTCGAGGAGAAAAGAGCAGAGGAAAGGAGAGCCAAAAGGGACTTAAAGGAACGGGACATGGAGTATCAGAGGGAAATTAAACTCAAGGAGCTTGAATTACTGGGAGGATGGAGAGAAATCTTATCCGTGCCGGATAGTTCAACAACAAGTCAGAACTCTTGGGATATTGGTAGCCATGTAAGACTGGTTCCACCCTTTAATGAAAAGGAGGTAGGCAAGTTCTTTTTACACTTTGAAAAGGTGGCTCAGATGTTAAAATGGCCTGTGGAGTCATGGACTATGTTAGTACAAAGTGTTCTGGTGGGTAAAACTCAAGATATCTATACGGCTTTACCGATTGACCAATGTGCAGATTATGAGACAGTTAAGAAAGTCATTCTCAAAGCCTATGAATTGGTTCCTGAAGCTTACCGACAAAAAATTTAGGAATGTCAGGACGCGGGAGAATAAGACCCATGTGGAGTTTGCCAGAGAGAAGGAAACTATGTTTGATGGGTGGTGTGACTCGAAGGAAATTGGGGAAAACTTTAACTGTTTACGACAATTGATATTGGTGGAAGAATTTAAACAGTGTTTCCATGCGGACATTTGGATGAAAGAAAAGTACCTGAGTTGTATGAGGCAGCAACAGTGGCAGATGACTATGCCTTGACACACAGGATGGGGTTTCACAAACGTAATTTCCCTCCTCGAGGTAGCCAGGGGAGTTACATAAAACCAGGTATGGAGAGCAAATTCTCATGGAGAGACCATCATGGATCAAAATCATGGATTGACTGTCATGGAGAGGCCGTCATGGAGGCGGCCCAGAGAGGAGTATCGAGCAAAATCTGATACCTCAAATTTTAGTAATCAAAAGACTGACGGTCCAAGGCAGACCTATCTTCAAAGGGGCCCGAGGCAGAGCACGGGATTTTCCTCCGGGCCTTCTTGCGCTTTTTGCAAGAAACCTGGGCATTTTATGGCCCAATGTTACGCCCTGAAAAGGGGAAATCAGGATCGGAGTCAGGCTAGTTCAACTCCGAATGCGTTGGCCAGTGCGAGAAATCGTCCTTGGAGGGCAGTGAATTGTGAAGGTCCCCGTGCCAAACTTACTGCATCAGAGAAAGACCTTGTCCAAGAGGGTTACAAACCTTTCATTTCCTAGGAGTTTGTGTCACTGGATGGTGACTTAACTAACCAGAGACCAAGTTTATTTGGGATGACAAATGTCAGGCTGCCTTTGCCCAAGTCAAAGTATATTGATGAGCTCTCCTGTCTTTGCAGCCCGGATTTTCAAAAACCTTTCAAGTTGGCCATCGATGCGTGATGTGGTGGCTGGGGGCAGTTCTTCTGCAGGAAGGTGATGATGGCATTGATCACCCGGTGTGTTACTATTCGAGGAAGTTTGACAGACGTCAGAAAAATTATGCCACTGTGGAAAAAGAGACCCTTGCTCTCCTACTAGCTCTACAGCATTATGAGGTGTATCTGGGAACTACCAGCTTTCCGATAAATGTTTTCACTGATCACAACCCTTTAACCTTCATTCAAAAAATGAAAAATAAAAATCAGAGGTTGATGAGATTGAGCTTGTCTTTGCAAGAGTTCAACTTGGAAATTAGGCATGTAAAGGGCAGAGACAATGTAGTCGCCGATGCTTTATCCATAGTGAATTAACGTTGAGGATTCCTGTGCGTTGTTTGGAATTTTTGTTGCTTACTGGATTTGATCAGCCATAGTTTTGATTTATAGTTGTTGGGTGTGAGTATTACTTTTGGGTGTTAAAGATACTTTTTGTATGGAAAGAAAGTTTTCACTGTGTTCAAACTTTCTTCCTTGAAGGTGGGAAAGTGTTACGGATCCGTCACTTCCGCCTTTGTTGTTCTTATATACTTGTAGGATTTTTAGTTTCAGGTAATATTGTTGTTGAGATTTTTGTGTGAAATGGAGATGACTTTAGTAAAAGGTAAAAAGAAATGTTTGTGGAGGAAAAGGACAAAACATGGCAAACAAACTGGAAGAGAGAGAGAGAGAGAGGGAGGAGACGGCCATGAGAGAGATACAGCCGTAGAGTCGCATCGAGGCTGCGAGCGGACTTTTTTGATATTGGTCGTGAATGAGTTGAGGCTTCCTGGGAAAGGGATTGTCTGCGACATCGTCGATATTGCGATTGCAATTAAACCTGCGTCAGGTTTTATTACCAAGCATGAGTTATTGTGGAGGGGGAGCAAGCGCCTTCATTACAGGCCGATACGCCATTTTGTCCTCGAAGATGCCATCCGCTTGGTGCATCTTGTTTTGTCATTGGGATTCCCATATCGACATCATTGTGTTGATCGCCATTGGTTTTCCATATCGGCTTCATCGTTGGTGGATGTGAGGCGTGGATTACACTCACGTTTTGGGGGATTGTTATCCCGTGCCGCCGGCTGCCCGACCTCCCACCTCGTAACTCTTCGTCTTCACTCTCGCTGATACCTGCCTATTTCTTGCCGTCCTGCACGACTTTGAACTTCACCCAGCGTGTGGATTAGTGCACGGACTTTGGGGAATGTTATGTTCTACTCATGTTTGGCGTATCGTGAGTTTATTGATTTGAGAGCATTGGGGAATGATGGTACCATCATATGTGTTGTTCATTTGATGCGAGTGACATTTTCATTGTACTTTCTTTTGTAGTGTTATTATTGTGTTTGTGAGATTTCTTAATGCAATTACTTGTTTTGTTCTACAATTACACTGGTGTGGTTTTACCATGGTTTATTAGAAAACTCTTTCTGCCGTGTTCCCGCCCGAGACTATGAGGGGCACCGTAACCGGGGTTCGGGGAGGAACACGTAATACATGTAAGTCGCCATGATAGCGGCGCCGGTATTGTATGTACAGTCTGAAACGAAGCGCACGATTGGCTGATTAGCGCTCACGGCTGCTTGTGGCCTATGTTACATGTGCTGTGATTGGACAATATTTATTTAAAAGATTGTCAACATTGTATCGTGAGTTTATTGATTTGAGAGCATTGGGGAATGATGGTACCATCATATGTGTTGTTCATTTGATGCGAGTGACATTTTCATTGTACTTTCTTTTGTAGTGTTATTATTGTGTTTGTGAGATTTCTTAATGCAATTACTTGTTTTGTTCTACAATTACACTGGTGTGGTTTTACCATGGTTTATTAGAAAACTCTTTCTGCCGTGTTCCCGCCCGAGACTATGAGGGGCACCGTAACCGGGGTTCGGGGAGGAACACGTAATACATGTAAGTCGCCATGATAGCGGCGCCGGTATTGTATGTACAGTCTGAAACGAAGCGCACGATTGGCTGATTAGCGCTCACGGCTGCTTGTGGCCTATGTTACACGTGCTGTGATTGGACAATATTTATTTAAAAGATTGTCAACATTTTGGGTGTTTTTTTCACATTTTGAAAATATGTTCAAGTTTTGTGCTTGAGTTTCAGATATAAATTCTGTAATATTTTTACACAACATCTATCTATAATTCCAGTAATCTCTGTGTGTCTGTGTGTCTGTGTGTTTGTGTGTTTGTGTGTTTGTGTGTTTGTCTGTGACCGCTGTTTCTCGACAACCACGGGTCCTATATACTTGAAACTTGCCAGGTATATTGCTGGGGACCCGAGGATGTGCCTTTTCAAGGTTTCATATTAATCGGACAAGTAGTTACCGAGCTATGGCGATTTCTTTACCAAACTCCGCAAGCCGTTCGCTTTGGACCAAACCATTTCATGTAAATAGAGGGGGGGGGGGGGGGGTTCTGTGGTCGTTGCGAATGGACCAAACCATTTCATGTAAATAGAGGGGGGGGGGTTCTGTGGTCGTTACTGCCACGTGGTTTCAAAGTTTTTTTTTGTTGTTGTTGTTTGCACGCATGCTTTTTTGCACGCACGTACGGGCACCCACATACGGGCACGTCCTAGTATTATAAATGCAGGTAGATATGCGAGGTGGGTCACAAAAGTAAATAAAACGGGGGCTTGGCACACGGTCCAGAAGGGATAGAGTTGGGACGGGAAGTTGAGGCTTTGTGGGGGGAGGAGAGGTTGAGGACTGTCAGATTGGTGCTTCACAGGCAGGGAGTTACATCATAGTGCATCATCCCTTGGATATATGTTAAGCTGAGTTTATCAACTGCTCACATTAGTTGGTGTGGACACGATCCCACATTAAGATTTTCATCAAAACTAGCCTTCAGCCTAAATCACCCACCATCCATCAGTCCGATGGTGGGCCTGGCCAGGCCTTAATAGTTACACTTTGGCCAAAAAACACAATTTCCCTGGCTGAACCCACAATGATGTCACAATAACTGGGATTATTATAGAAGCCTCTCAAGATGAAGTTGAGTCTAAGGGCCTATTATCACTTTCACATCACAGACAGGATGGTGATCCTTCTTCTACCACCTCCTTTCTGGTCTTGCACCTTCTACTCTTTCTGTGCCTCCCCTGTAGTTTTTCCTTCATAAAGGTTTGTGGTTGTATCCATCCTCACCCCTGGTGTCCTCTCCTTGCCCTCGTTCTTTCCCACATCCCTTATTTCTCCAAGTCTTTCTACTGTTCCTCTTGGCTATTACGTCCTGATCCATTTTATGTCACACCTCCTCCATGAGCCTCGACTTTGTATGCAAAAAGTACTACGGTCATTGTACATTCTCAATTGAAGTCCCGCCTTGCATATGTAATTTGGAGACAGACTCTTAAAAATATTTTTGTCCACATTCATACGTATGCATGATGTAGCCTTTTTGGATGAGCATATTGTTTTTAAGAGAGACAATTGTACCTGCTCATAAATACGACAAGTAATAAGCATTACGAGCTTTTATTCCGACTTTCTTTGTTGGACAATTGATCTAGATGCAGTAAAAATGTAAACCAATTGCATATCAATTATTTAATGACTGCATATCCATTATATATCTATATTGTATTTCATTGCTTTCTTTACGATCAGGTACACAAGTTTTGTATAATATGAACTTGGTTTGTCTTTCCTTTTTAGGGGAAACATCTCAATCCATTGATTGCAAACGCTTTGTCCTAGCAACAATGACATCACTGCTATATATATATATTACGATATCACAAAATGTTGTGGACGGATGAAACTTGATGGACAGGTTGGTGTGTGACAAAGACAAATTGATTCGAATTTGGTAAAGATCTGAATCCGGATGAGGCAATCAGTGGGAGATAAAACATAAACTGTTCAGCCTGGTTTGTCTATCTGTGAACAGGATATCTCGAAAAGTTACTTACAAAGTCGGACGAAACGTGATTGACGGGTTGGTTATGTGATGAGGACGAATTGGTTAGGTTTTGGTGAAGATCCGGATCTAGCTCCACAACCAAGAATTTTTAAGTGATTCGTCACCATTGTGAGATTGTGCCAAAATACAATATATAACATGATCTACCGTATAAAACACAATGTCAGTTTGTGTGTTTGTACTGATGTCTGTCCCCCTTCATAAGGGTAGGTTTTAAGGGCCGATCATTTAACATGAAAGTGTGTTCACTAAGGTCTATTTTTGAGGATAAAACAAACTGGAAAAACATTTTCCATAAAAGAGTAATTATGTCTCTTCTATTGGATTTGTAGATGGTGGCTTGCAAACGAGCCTCAAGGGTGGTGTACAGAAATGTTTTTTTTAATTACAATAAATACAAGGTGCAGGGAGGTGAAATTCGCTGCACATGATGTGCAACACGTGCAGAGTAAAACGAGTGTTCATCTACATCCGTATGATGTCTGATAAATAAAGAAGATATAAGCACACCTGACACTAGGCCCAGGCTTCTGACTTTGGCATGCTCATGAGGCTGCACCTTCAAATAAACTGTTCCAACCCATCATTTCTTACGGGCCTTTATACGACTATGTCATAAAGTTGTCGACGAATTATGGCAAAACTTGGTGGACGAGTTGGTTAGGTGACGAGAACAAGCCGATTCGATTTTGATTAAGGCCCGGATGCAGATCTGGCCCATCAGTGGATACAAAACATAAACTGTTCGGCCTTGCAGAGGGATGCACTGTTCCGAGTGCCATTCTAGTTGTATTTATGTGCTTGCTTATGATTAAATATTGTGCCCGTTTGAAAGTTACTTTTCCTAATCATGTTATATCCTAGCAAAAGTACTACCCGTTCTCAGTGACGGGGAAAGTTTTAGTTAATCTATCAATTTAAATTATTTCATGGGCTTTAAAAAGGTTAATCATGTTGCACTCATGGTTTCACTCAAATAACAGAGGCTCTGAGCTACTTATTCCACCCACACTGCCAATTGCTGGTGATGCAATTTGGATTAGTTTAAAAAGTGGGCAAAATATGGTTGATTTTAATTGGGTGCTACTCCATGAAGATCTGTATTGAATCTACTTTAATCCAGATGTTCATTTTGATTTTAAAGATTGCTGGAAGAGACAATAAAAGAGTGAATGTTGAGCTTTGCCTGTATCCGCAGATTTTCTAACATCGCCTGGGAAGTAGCCACCCTCAACGCCAGACAGTTGAGCACATGGACAGGCACCACAATTCGCGATATATACAAGATTATGAACCATGTTCAACTCACATTCTTTGATTTCCAGAGATTTTGACTGCGAGAGAATGACTTTCATAAACAACCTGATTTATTTGGCTGTGCCAATAACTTTTATACCATACTACTGCACATTCAGGAGCAGCATTCCTTGCCGGCAGGAGCAGCATTCCTCTCTGCTAAACTGGAAAGGACCAGATTCTGATCTAACACATGGAACTTGGCTTTTAAACCAGGGAAAATATTCCTGTCTCTCCAGAAGGATTGTAAAACCAACCGATCCATCTTATTTCAACAATCATCCCCTGGAAGAAGGTCAATCTCTCTACTCGGTCTCACCATCAGCTGTGAACACTTCAAAATATAGGTGCAGACTGGGTGTCGTACATCTTCCCAAGTCCTTACCCTGTATATCAGAAATACTCAGTCTGCAAGTCCATTGTCCATAGCTCATGGAGTACGACACTCCAATTGGAGCTGGCTCTCCTGCTTTCACACCTGTCACACATGAATGCTGTGGAATTTGAGGCTTTCGTCAGCAGTGGCATCTACCACAAAGAGCAAAAGCACATTGCAAATTTTTTCCCTCTTTTAACACACTTGTGGAACCTCCTTCACCAGTCTGTTCAATCCCACTCTTCCATTCAAGGCTTCAAGTTAGCAGTGCACCCCCACCTCAGGCCATTGTCCATCCTTACCCATGGTCAAGGCCCCATGTCTTACCTCTCCCCATCTGCTTGCAGGTCTGTTTTCTTTTCTATTCTATCTTCCTCCCTTGTTGTGTCTGCTAGTTTGTCTTATTGCACTGCTGATAGTGTGTTCCCTCCTGTATGTCACATTGCTCTTTGGTGAGCCGAGACTTTGAATATCTAATATACTAGCGAAGTACCCGTGCTGTGCACGGGTGGGAAGCCAAAAGCAAACCATGTGGAAATGGTGAATGCTAAGCCATGGAACCAATACATTCCACATTCCTGTACCACCTGCAGTTGAACGTCACACATGGACAACCAGTTCGTGAATGACTTAGCCCCAAAAAACTGCGAATGGGAAACTATGAACCAATAAATTCCACGTTCCTGTGCCACCTTTAGTCGAACACCAGGCATTGACAGCCGGTTCATGAAGGACTTGGACAAACAATGTACCCCGTCTGAATGGTTCTATACCAAGTCGATGGCAAATACGCAAATGTCATGCTTTGAAAGTAGAAACCCTCACGTCATTTCCTCATTCATATTTAAACTCAATATCTCTGTTTTTATTCCAAACAGCATCATTCCAATCATACATTAATACTGTGTTAAATCACGATTGTATTGAGATATTATCAAACCAGCCCATTGTCGTCATCTGTTCACTTTCGGGTTTGGGAGCTGGTCCGTATCAAGGCAATTTCAAAATCATAAGCTTATTGAGGAACGTATCAAACCTCCTACCTTCCAACATACGCTGGGACCCCAAAACGTTCCACAGAAGGTGTGGCAGGGCTAGCCCCAAAAACTGAAGGAGTAGTTTGGGACAGACGGTCAGACACTCGTTTTATAATACAGGTAAAGCGCACCCCCGCCACTGACTGACTGATTGACTGATATTAATGTTCGGTACCTTCCGGGTGTCCTAGAAAGCTGAAATTTGACGTGCCAACGGACATCGAAGCTGGTTTCACCGGGAAAAAAAATAATCCTAGAACCGTCGGAGAGCGTCCGTAAATTAAAATGTACGTAAACGTGTCAATAAAAAAAAAACCTCAATCGTTATCTAGCATTTAAAAATTGTAATTTCTATAACTGTAAACTGTAAAATAAATATCTCAATGAAAATTTACGTAAAAACCATAAACGCATCCGTAAAATAAATAAATCTAAATTGATATCTCGCAGCAGGTCGGTGATGCTTGCCTATAATCATAAAACTTCTTTTTATTATGTACCTACATACGAAGCATGGTTTGTTATTGCTTGCACAATGCGTAAGCATACCCCACTTGTAAAAAAAGAAAGAAACCCTCTCAAATGCTTAACATCGTACTTTTATTTTTGTGTGAATGTTGTATTAAAGCCATGGTGGAGTAATGAGTCATAGTGTCAGGTTGAGCCTTTCCCGAGTTTAACAACACAGATGCTTTGTAATTATCCCAGTTAATGTCTGAGGCAAAATGATCACTCATCGTTGAACATTGAATAACATTTCCTATCATCAGATGGTTTTAATCTGTTTTCTGATTTGCTGGTTTCGTTTTCATTTTTTGGGTTTAGTTATGAAAGTGAAGCTCCTTAATGTCAGTTTATTTCTCAACCAGTCCATTCATCTTCCATTTCAACACCACAAACTTTCCAAGCACCGTCACCAACACAATCTCCGTCAACTGAAAAAATTTGCCTTCAAATTGGGTATAAAGAAGATATACCAGTACTGACAAATGCAGATTCTATATCAGGAAAAAGATGACAAAAATATGACTCCTTCCAGCAAAGGTGGCTTACAGAATTTTCCTGGCCCACCTATGATCCGAGCGGCTCAATTCTGCCAGGTGGGTTGGTTGTTGCGCTGCTCTCACTGGTGTGGGGTTGATTCCCATGGCTGCTCAGCCATGCAGGAAATGGCAAACCACACAGGGTTCTTCCTGGCCTTGAAACTGCTTCAGTGGATCCAACCCTCTGTGGCAGAGTCTGGTGTTTGAGGAGTAGGGAGATCTACAATCCTGAAGGCAATGTAATGTTGTGCTGAGATTGCTGAGGATTGAAGATCAGGCTTTGCTTGATACAAGCTTTCTAAACTTTTAGCAGCATGAGAACAAAGTTTGGTCTTGTGAGTGAAAGTTTTTCGGTCACTCCGTCATGCTTGTGTGACCGAGTATTGGAGGGGGGACTTTGCTTTAGATCCATGATAGAGATTATTGTAAAATTTTGATTTACAGTGAAATTAATAATAACATTTTATTTATCATTGTCTCATCAAGAATACTCTGAGACCACAGCTGTGATCTCTGTCCAAAGACAATTGAATCGATTACTTTGTTACTTTACAAGATGGTGATCGAACAACATCTTCGATTCCTTTCCGGCATTGGAGGATCTACTGTATGTAGACAGCAGATATCAACAGAAAACAAGATGAAAACTAGAACGCCACTCAGTAGAGCGCATACTCCCGCCGTGGGTTTAGTTGGAATAATACGTTTTGTTTAACATCCCCTCTCCCCAAAACAATAAATGAAAAAGAAAGTAAGCCCTAACTGTCAGATAATTTATTTTGATATATCTCGGAATTAGAGGAGAAAAACATCATTTAAGAATAAAAATAAAAGCTTTAATGCAGTCAAACAGGAAAAAAAAAAAAATTCCCAAAAAAATTCCCCCCAAAAATTCCTGGATCAGGAATAATATCCTGAGCTTCACAAAAAACTAATTAATTCTTCCTTTTCCCAGGGGCAATCATCCCACCAACTTTCATCCAAATCCGTTCAGAACTTTTCCAGATATCTTGTTCACAAACACATGAACACACATACGCACACACACACACACACACACACACGGACGGACGGACGGACACGATTGAATGCATTACTCCCTGGCGGGAGTAAAAAACAACAACTGTGCTTTAAAAAAAACCAAAACCTAACTTTGGTTTGTTGTTGTTGTTTTTCATGCAAATTGAAAAATAATCTTTCAACCTAACTCCTTCAAATCACATTTTCCAAACTTCATCATGATCTTAGCTTTGCAAGTGTAAAAGCAACTTCCTTGCTTGTTTCACCTTTGGTGTTATGCGCACAGAAGTATGAGTCGTTTGTGTAAACGTGAACACCCACTGAATTCCTCGTTTATTTTATAAATAACTGTACAAAACAGCCATACTCGATAAATAACAGGTTTAAAACATCAAATGAATCTTCAGAAGCAGCTGCAAAATAAATAAACAGATGCCACAACGTTGCCTTCCAACCTGTAAATTTTCCTGCAAAATAGAAAACAAGAAAAAGGAACATTATTTGACATCGGTAAATATTCACATTTTGTGAAATCATTTGCTCAGCATTTCGACAATTTTAAGAAAAATGTTTTACGACCTGCAACCATCAAAACTGTTTCGTTTACTTTAATCATGGAATTTATTTATTAACATTTTAAAATTGTAGTTTCAGCAGCGCAAATATATATATATATATATATATATATATATATATATATATATATATATATATATATATATATATATATGTCAAGGATGGCTGTCTGTTCATCCGTTCACTGTTACGCTGATTGGCTGTGTGAGGCTAGGTACACTGTGATTGGCTCCTGGCACGATTATTGTATAGGCTTATTAAAAGCTGATATTCAAAATCTGATTCGAGATTTTTTATGAACGGAACTCATGGCATAAATAATTATGTCGAAATATAGAGTGAAAATCGAAAAATAATTCGGAAAAAAAACAATAAAAAAAACAACAACCTGATATATAATTAAATAATACGCTACATGGGACGTGAGACAAAACTGCTCCAAACCGATAAACAAAAGTGTTATATTCACAATCGCCATGAGTTCCCTGTAACTTTTCTCATCGGTGTGAAAAAGACCAACAGCGACTATTAATAGCATCATCAAATGTCAAAACGTTGCAGCCCATTGGCGTCAGTTTGTGTAGGCCTCATGCTTCAAGACTTCCGGTCTATAGGATAATTCCTTTATGGCCCAGTAGAATAGGAATCGATCCAAGCTATATAAACACGATGTATTAATATATACACAAAAGCAATTGCAATGTTTTGGCTTCATTACATAACCAGGGTTTTTTTCTTTTTTCTTTTTGAGGCATCAAGCAATCAAACCAGCGTTCTGAGCCTCCTATGCACCGCCGGCCTTAAAAAAAAAAAATTCTCTGAAGAGAATGAGGCTGTTCTTGTACACTGAGGCTTGTGCATTTCATATTTATGGCTGAAGCACACCAAATAAATCCCACCTAACGTTTTGACCCGTTCATGTTTAGAATCCCATTTCGACCCGTTCCTGTTTCTCATTTCCTTTTTGCAAATAATTAATCAGACGTAATCCATAATTTTGTGTATATAATCCTGTGTTGTGTTGAGTTAAAAGCTGATATATATGATTATTTGATTTTATTTGACACCATATTTTGATTTTAATTTATTACCGTCCAGGGACACCAGCAGTGATCTTTTTGGATTCGGATTCTACTTTTTGTGTCAACTTTTGTTGCTCCCATAAACGTCATTGTCTGTTCTGTGTTCTTGCTCTTCCATGAGCCTTGATGTATTAAAAAAAGAAATCCAGTATTCTTTCACTATGAATCTCTTTATTAATATTAATTGTTTGTTAATAAAGTAGTGCCACAAGTGCGTAAGATCGCTGTCCATGAGGTGACTGTTATTGATACGGGTCCCAGCGGAGTGTTTCTATGCATGTCTGCACACTTATAACCTCTTCTTCTTCTTTCAATGGCAATGGATGTCACTCCCAAAAACGTCTGTTTGCGGTTTTGAACATCCAACCCCTTCCATGTACCTTCACCCAATTAAATTATCTACAATTGGAAAGGCAGTCATCGATTTACTTGGTTGATAAAACAATTGGCATGGTGACGTATTCCGTTCAACACACGTGAAGATGAGAGTAGAAACAGGGGAGGGAGAGGGGAGACAGGGGAGGGAGTGAGGATTAGGGGAGTGGAGGAGAGTGGGGATCCTATGCTAGCTTTTTCCATCAATTGAGATGGTTAGTCTTTCTACTGGTTAGAATTAGCTAAGCTTTTGGTTTTAAAATAACATTTTCCTTTTCTTTTTATCTCTGCAGCAGCTGTGTGATAATAACATCAATTCCCTTACAAATAACGTTAATGCAGAAGGAAGCCATTAGGCCCATCAAAGCCCGCTCCAGTGTTGCCAACTTATGGTTTTTGTCCATTTTATATCCTTTTAAGTGCTGAACATCAAATGAGGAAGCAGCATGTACCATTTTAAGTCTTTCATATGATTCGGCCATGGTTCGAACAGTCAACCTCCAAGATGCGGACCAAACACTCCAACGAGTAAACCACCTCCTCAAGGCTGAATCCAAATGACCCCATCACAAGATGAGTAATGTTTCTACATTTGGTGGTCAAATATACGTTGTCATTGGCGAAACTGCAAATGCCAAATCCACGAATTTGTTTACATGTGGAGAAATATCGACGTCATACGGGTGTAAATGAGAGACAGAGAATGAGAGACAGAGAATGAGAGACAGAGAGAATGAGAGACAGGGAGAATGAGAGACAGAGAAAATGAGAGACAGAGAGAATGAGAGACAGAGAGAATGAGACAATGAGAGACAGAGAGAATGAGAGACAGAGAGAATGAGAGACAGAGAGAATGAGAGACAGAGAGAATGAGAGACAGAGAGAATGAGAGACAGAGAGAATGAGAGACAGAGAGAATGAGAGACAGAGAGAATGAGAGACAGAGAGAATGAGAGACAGAGAGAATGAGAGACAGAGAGACAGAGAGAATGAGAGTCAGAGAGAATGAGAGACAGACAGAGAGACAGTGAGAGAGACTGAGAGCATGTGCAGTTTCTTGAGGGTGGAAACTCAAAACCATAATTGTATTGAGAAATTTATGAAACCCCCCACCCACCTTGGGACACCCGCTTGGACCCCAAAAGGTTCCACAGAATGTTTTGCGGGGCTAGCCCCAGAACTGACAAAGTAATTTGGCGATGGAGATGCTTTATTATATACACTTGGGGCACCTGAGGGAAACCCACGGTCATGGACGTGGATGACATTTGGACATATTGAATTAGATGCTGCACATAGTTTTACCAAATGGTTACAGGCAATTCATCAGATCCAGAAATTATGTAATCTCCACAATTTATTTACTTCACATCTTATGTAAATACATGTCCATGCACATGGGAAATTCAATTTGTAATGTGGAATTCCACATAATGTAGCATGTGACTTCAAGACTTAAAATCTTCCCCCTCCCCCTCCTCTAACCACTCACCCCACTCATCACGCACACTGCATGGGAGAGGGGGAGAGGATCGCACACAGGGGAGAGGGAGAGAGGATCGCACACAGGGGAGAGGATAGCCCACAGGGGAGAGGGGGAGAGGATTGCTCACAAGGGAAAGGGGGAGAGGATCGCCCACATGGGAGAGGGTGAGAGGATCGCACACAGGGGAGAGGATAGCCCACAGGGGGGAGGGG
Source organism: Myxine glutinosa (assembly GCF_964187855.1). Taxonomy (NCBI): domain Eukaryota; kingdom Metazoa; phylum Chordata; class Myxini; order Myxiniformes; family Myxinidae; genus Myxine; species Myxine glutinosa. Next base: position 82,362,168 of record NC_136273.1, read on the forward strand.
GAGAGGATTGCCCACATGGGAGAGGGGGAGAGGATCGCACACAGGGGAGAGGATAGCCCACAGGGGGGAGGGGGAGAGGATTGCCCACAAGGGAAAGGGGGAGAGGATCGCCCACATGGGAGAGGGGGAGAGGATCGCACACAGGGGAGAGGATAGCCCACAGGGGAGAGGGGGAGAGGATTGCCCACAAGGGAAAGGGGGAGAGGATCGCCCACAAGGGAGAGGGGGAGAGGATCGCCCACAGGGGAAAGGGGGAGAGGATCGCCCACATGGGAGAGGGGGAGAGGATCGCACACAGGGGAGAGGATAGCCCACAGGGGGGAGGGGGAGAGGATTGCCCACAAGGGAAAGGGGGAGAGGATCGCCCACATGGGAGAGGGGGAGAGGATCGCACACAGGGGAGAGGATAGCCCACAGGGGAGAGGGGGAGAGGATCGCCCACATGGGAGAGGGGGAGAGGATCACCCACAAGGGAGAGGGGGAGAGGATCGCCCACAGGGGGGAGGGGGAGAGGATCGCCCACAGGGGGGAGGGGGAGAGGATAGCCCACAGGGGAGAGGGGGAGAGGATCGCCCACAAGGGAGAGGGGGAGAGGATCGCCCACAGGGGGGAGGGGGAGAGGATCGCCCACATTGGAGAGGGGGAGAGGATCGCACACAGGGGAGAGGATAGCCCACAGGGGGGAGGGGGAGAGGATTGCCCACAAGGGAAAGGGGGAGAGGATCGCCCACATGGGAGAGGGGGAGAGGATCGCACACAGGGGAGAGGATAGCCCACAGGGGAGAGGGGGAGAGGATTGCCCACAAGGGAAAGGGGGAGAGGATCGCCCACAAGGGAGAGGGGGAGAGGATCGCACACAGGGGAGAGGGGGAGAGGATTGCCCACAAGGGAAAGGGGGAGAGGATCGCCCACAGGGGAGAGGGGGAGAGGATCGCCCACAGGGGAAAGGGGGAGAGGATCGCCCACAGGGGAGAGGGGGAGAGGAGCGCCCACAGGGGAGAGGGGGAGAGGATCGCCCACATGGGAGAGGGGGAGCGGATCGCCCACAGGGGAGAGGGGGAGCGGATCGCCCACAGGGGAGAGGGGGAGAGGATTGCCCACAGAGGTGAGGGGGAGAGGATCGCCCACAGAGGAGAGGGGGAGGGGATCGCTGTGTACATATATATATCGCCATGTATATATATATTTATATCGCCATGTATATATATATATATATCGCCAAGTCAGACTGCTCCCATAAATTTATCTCTCTCAAATTTATTCACCATTTATTTATTGTGTTAAGGCAAAGTGCCAGTAAATAATATCTAATAAATTAAATAAATGTGGATACATATCTTCAATGAATGAATGAAGGAATAATCGTTTTAAGGCCATTTCTCCCCGCTGGAGCGGGGGTTAGCCTTGCGGGCCCCATGACAATCATGGTTCCTTGTTTGAGGCAATGTTTTTATGGCCGGATGCCCTTCCTGACGCCAATACATATCTTCTTCAATATCTTCAATATTATGATATTATGATATGATATGATACATATCTTCAATATTATGACAAATTCGTGTTTGAAATCGTTAGTTGAGAAAGCTTGGCATTGATTTACATGAACTTGTAACTTTTCACTCCACTGTATATAAAAGGAGCCATTTTCCTGTGTAACGCTTTTTTGCACGCAAGAAGAAAGAAAATGTGAACTTTGATGCGTCTGGGATTGATGCGCATCTGCTAGCTTACGAGTCGGTGGCTTTATCCACTCGACCATGAGGATTTTAATTTTATTATGTGATAAAAATCGGTTCACTATTATTGTTATTATTATGATTATTATTAAGAGCCTGTCCATATGGTTGGGAGGCAGAAGAAGCAGGACTTGGAGTGCAGCTGTGAAACAAAGAAATAAACAAACACAAGGCACTTTGCGAATCACGTATTGAATTATAAATGAGGAAATATTTACCTAAATATACGATGGATAAAAGTACTGTACTGTATATGGAAGGAGTGTACAAACAATAACCGCCAACAACAACAACAACAACAACAAAACAATGTGTTGCAAAAGACCCTTTGTTTTCTGAGGCTGCTTCACTTCAATGTACATTGTCATTGAAACTCTTGTATCTTTAATGATTACTGGATGTTTCCCCATCCTGGAATGCACATAACATCGCTGCACAAAATGTGTTACTGAAAATACCACATCACACTGTGCAATCGTGCCATTGTTTTCTATAGATGTTTCTTTACCTATCCCTAAACTCTATATATCCACAATCTTAACTTATCTTTTACCTGGCCCTTTTAACCCCAAGCCAATTACCCCACACACTCTCTGAGAGATATGACATTTGTTTTACACTAGGGCGTGCCCGTACGTGGGTGCAAAAAAACATGCGTGCAAACAACAACAACAAAAAAAAACTTTGAAACCACGTGGCAGTAACGACCACAGAACCCCCCCCCCCCTCTATTTACATGAAATGGTTTGGTCCATTCGCAAAGCCAAAGCGAACGGCTTGCGAGTACGGTAGAACCCCCCCCCCCCCCCTCTATTTACATGAAATGGTTTGGTTCATTCGCAAAGCCAAAGCGAACGGCTTGTGAGTACGGTGACCATACCTTGGGAACCACTTGTCCGATTAATTTCAAACCTTGAAAAGGCACATCCTCGGGTCCCCAGCAATATACCTGGCAAGTTTCAAGTATATCGGACCCGTGGTTGTCGAGAAACAGCGGTCACAGACAAACACACAGACACACACACATACACACACACATACACACAGAGATTACTGGAATTATAGATAGACTAGGACGTGCCCGTACGTGGGTGCCCGTTCCTTGCCAAAAAAAAAAAAAAAAATGTCTTCGCCCATGCATGCATGGGCGTGCCCATGGGCCCATGGGCGTGCCCGTAAGTGCGTGATGTGACCGTACAATGAATGTATCGTCCCGACGCCGCAGCTCGGATGGCGCTGCAGTTAATCGGGCCTGTATCGGCAGAGTTATTATAAACGTGTACTACAATCGATCGTACCTTACAGCGTCTGCTCGCCACGTTCAGCATCAGTACGTCGTCACTATGACTATCCGTAAGTCCGGAAGTGACGTCCTCATTTGACTGTCCGGAAGGTCGCATATCGCAGTTACGATGAATCGCAAATTAGTTTTAATTAGTTTTAAAACATAGTTTAACGCCAACATAGCGCCAACATAGTTTGCCAACGTGAAATAAATGAATACACTCTCAAATGTGCCGTCCGAGGCAGAGTCTGTTCGCCACGTTCGGCACACGTGATAGCTCGCTGCTCTCTGATTGGTTGAATCGTTTTTTGGACATAGCTCGGTAACTACTTCTCTGATTAATATGAAACCTTGAAAAGGCACATCCTCAGGTCCCCAGCAATATACCTGGCAAGTTTCAAGTATATCGGACCCGTGGTTGTCGAGAAACAGCGGTCACAGACACACATACACACACACATACACACAGACATACACACAGACACACACACAGAGATTACTGGAATTATAGATAGATGAACGGCGTTATAGTAAACGCGTGCTCTGAGTCCTGCTTCCTGTTCCTCCCTACCTTCCATAAGGACGGGCTCTTTGCGAGTTTCAATGAAAAAAAAACTGTAATAAAATCTCAGTCGGTTTAAATTTAACTTGTACAAGATAAATAAACCACGTTTTAAATGACCAAACATTTAACTTTTTACAAAAAGCCAATAATACACCATTTAAATGAGGGTACATTATTTGTAATCCAAGTAGATTATATGTACAATAAGTGTTGGTCATGAATCGTGATAACCATAGGTGTTATATTATTTAATGTTTATTTGCAGCAATCATTATGTAACTGGGGAGACTAAAATGCAAGTTAAGTCGTACGTGCTTGAAAACTTCGCGTCAATGTTCTTGGAATTCAAATAAATGTAAGGCAAGGGTACTTTTACTTTGACGACTTTAATTCAAGAAGCATCTTACTATAATTCACCAAATGTCCGTCTGTCTATTCGAAGGTACCGTAAAAACTGCTGAAACGATCACAAAGATATTTTGGGTGGGTAATCCTGGGGCCCCTGGGAGTAAAATAGGCTATTTAGTTTTCCCAATTTCAGCTTTAGTCTCCAGCATTCTCAGGTTTGGACTCCAGCATAACATTCGCGTTCGCACAACGTTCATTGTGACGATGTTCTCATTGTGACGATCTTACTATAATTCACCAAATGTCTGTCTGTCTATTCGAAGGTACCGTAAAAACTGCTGAACCGATCGCAAAGATATTTTGTGTGGGTAATCCTGGGGCCCCTGGGAGTAAAATAGGCTATTTAGTTTTCCCAATTTCAGCTTTGGTCTCCAGCATTCTCAGGTTTTGACTCCTGCATAACATTCACGTTTGCATAACGTTCATTGTGACGATGTTCTCATTGTGATGGTGTTGTGACGATGTATGTGTTCATGGTAGTGTTTGACGTGACGGTGTGAACGTAATTTCGTAATGTTTTTCGTTTCGTAATCCTTTAATGAACTTTTAATGTTTAATGAACGTTTCATGTTTAATGAACGTTTAATGCCCTTTGATGTCCAGGGCCACACGTGTGCTACACTGGACGGGCCAGCGTGTACCTTGCCCTTCGCCATCAGGCTCGGGTAAACCGCTGAGCCCCATCCGTGATGGACTGCGGCTTGAGACAGTGTCCCACGGACGAGGAATTCCCAGTAAGCGCGAGTCATCATCTCGCGTTGATTAAGTCCCTGCCCTTTGTACACACCGCCCGTCGCTACTACCGATCGGACGGTTTGATGAGATCATCGGATCAGCCCCTGCACGGGCCGTTCTCGGCTCGTGTCAGTGCACCGAAAAGATGAGCGAACTTGACTGTCTAGAGGAAGTAAAAGTCGTAACAAGGTTTCCGTCGGTGAACCTGATAACCATATGATCATTATTATCGGGACAACATGAGAGCGAGCGAGACGCGAGACGTACGTGGTACGTGATCGTCCATGTACTGTTTAGATTTTGATGATTTACGTGTGATATGATTTGACGGATGTTTATATGAATCGTTTAAAATAAAAAAGCCTTCAATTTCTGATATTTTACCTTTTCATTTGGGCTTCCCAATTGAAGCCCCGCCCGTAGGGCGGGTACTGTTGCTAGTGGAGGTAATTTAGGTATAATTACTCTGGATAAATAAAATATTTCAAATTGATGCTTGTTATTTATTTGATATATTTGAAGATTAAGATATTTAGTGTATGGTGAGTAGACTGAAGGTAGAACTCTAAGTTGACTCAGCCTGGATAATATATATAAGGCAATCCATAGTATGTCAGCGCTAATAGACCCATTGAGGAATATTTACACATATTCTGCAAATGTAACTTACACAATTAAAGTTTTATGCAATTTACTTTTCAAAAACATCATCCTAATTTCAGATGGGTATGTGGCTGAAACTTACCATTCCAACATAAATATTTTCTCTCTTTTTTTTTTTTTACATCTGCTATCGGTGCCCTGCAAAAAGCAAGAAGTTGCATATTGCAAGTCAAGTTTCCAAACATGTAAATTGGAACAATCATGAACCTTTGACATGCATTGATACCATCCTTGCAAGAAATTCTAGACACTTATCAATGTTACAAACTGCAGTGGTTTTGAACAACAACAACAACAACAACAACAACAACAACAACAACAACATCAACAAAAGCACTTGATGCCAGCAACGTTTTAATAAGTTCATTAAATGCCAAGTCGAGAGTTGGCAAGTTACTCATATCTGCAATAAAAATAGGATGGGTCCATAATGACAAATCCATGAAATGAATGCTTTCTAGATCACAAGCAACCAGGCAATAATACTTTTCACATCTTTAAACCAAAATGATTAAATTATCAAAGAAAAACAAATTCCTTACTGTGCACAATTCCTTCAGGCCAAACAGGCTTGCTTTTAGTGAAATGTGGATAAAACATATTTGGTTACAAGTTAGCTCACTATTATGCAAAATTATGTTTGTTTGTTTTTTTCTTTTCTTGGTACTGACCAGATATATGTCTCATTTTTATGCATGAATTTTATTTGCAGTTTTAAAATCAGACATTTAAAAACAATTGAGACTTTTAAAGTCTATATTTCTTATGCAGTGCACTGAAGCAAATTTTATGCGTATTGCGTACAACATATAACCGAGGAAATTATTTAACACAGCTTTCATTACCTTTAAAACGTTGGCGTGCGGAATGCTTACTCATCCTGTGCTTCAGTAGTCTTGTTAGAATCAGAGATCAGTAAATCAAAATCATCAGCAATGATCCTGCACACTGCTTACATCACACTTGGCGTATATCCACAATTGATGTTAGAACAATAATTACATTGGATTAACATGCTAACTTGTCATGAAAATTCCTGGTCACATCACATAAGGGCTGTATTTTAAAAAAGTAAACCTTTGTTTTCTCTTCTCTGTGCACAACAATGTGTTCACAAGCATTTCATGTTGAGTTAAGATTATGAGACTTTTTAAAGTGTCATTACTTTCCCAAGTTTGGCAAAGTCATTAGTTTTTTTTCTTTCTTGTTATGTATATATGCATATATATATATATATATATATATATATATATATATATATATATATATATATATATATATATATATACATATATATATATACATATATATATATACAAATATATATGAAAAAAATTTTTTTTTTGAAGAGATAAATTGGAAATTCTTTCCTTATAATTTGATGTTTATATTTAAATTCAGCAATCCTCTTTAAGAGTGAGAAAATGATAACTCAACAGTCTTTCACCAACCTGTGTATGTCATTATCTATGACTATTAATGCAATTTATCACTGCAATTTCATTTGGGATCATGATTAGTTGATCAAGCATTTGGGTTTTTCGAAGACATTGTTTATGTGCAAATGTTAGAACAGACAACACTTATGAAAAGCACTCAACATTTTCATTGAGAATTATGTTTGTTTATTAGAAATGTTAGTTTATGTCCACAGCACATTTACCATCATATTAAGCTCATACATTAAGGATTTTACACATTATAGCAAGTGCATTTAAATGACCTGCGTTTAATCATCTGACCTTTTGTATAATATTGATCACACATACGTTTTCAAAGTATTTAACACTAATTTTATTATTCTCTAGCAGAAAAAGATTATATCATCGGGTTTTGTTCCTGCAGAAATGTTCATTTTTAATGCCATTAGAATTTTAATTAACGTCATTGGAAGTTGTTATTATTATAGTCGAACCTATTTCCTACAAAATAATAAAAGCACATTCCTGACACATGAATAACAGCAAGCAATTGGCATGTCATTCCAATGATAGATTCAAAAATACTTTACATTTGCTTTGCATTTTGTTTCTTTAGAAAGTCATGAATATGAAAAGCAATTTTTTTCACAATTTCCACACAAGCACATCAAAACTAAAGTTCACGTTACTGGGAATGGAAACTTTTAAGGTAACACAATGGATCATTCCTGTGTGCTGGCTTTAGCTGCATGTATGACAGTTGTAAGCAACATAGGATTGACTTTTAGATTGCATGCCAGCCTCACAAAGCAAAATACACTGCAGCAAACTTCACAGTGAGATCAGGGAAAGTCTGCAGGAGCTAGAAGCTTCAGTAAATACCATAGGGGTGTTCTCTGTATGTTCCTTTCATGGCCCTCGTTGGGATTGCCTTCAGATGACTGTTGTTCTTCGACCAACCATTTTGCCCTGCAGAGAGTTGTAGCTCAAGGTTTCGTCTCGTTTGCAAACATACCACATCCTGCAGCATATTCTAAGACATGGCCACTTCTACCAACATAAACATCCTTTTCAGTACAGTAATACTGTGCTATTTTCAAAATCATGAGTTTACTTTTGTAGATATCAGGTGGTTCATCATAATAATATTAATAACAACATTAATCGTAAAAGAGATGTAATTTTTTGTTGGAATTGCAGGTGAACATGGCTGTAGACGTACCGTAGAGGTCATAATCTCCGACACCTGCAACATGTCCGTATTCATAAAATTCTGAAACGCTGCATGCACACATTACACATATTAACCAATGATCAAATAGTTATTTGTAATACATGACATAGAAAATGGATATTCTTGATTTTTACCTCTCTGACTGCAAGGCGCAGCTGCCATCAAAGGTTTCATCATAACCATTTTCATATCCATCATCATAGTCCTATGATAGAAGAAAGGAACATGTACTAACCAAACTGTTATATGATTCGACAATTACAATGCAGGCAGGTTGTAGAAAATTTAAAAAAATTAAAAAAATCGATGGTTATTTTCACGTTTTGAAAGTTCTGATCATCAAGGTCACTATATCAGTTTTACGTCAAGTTGAATCCTTATGATACTCGATAGTCCTACATTTGGGCCAACAGATCGTTTTCGTAGGAAGCTGGCCCAAGAGAGTGTTCCTTTGGGAAAAAGGGGGATTGATAAGTTTGAGGGATAATAGAAAAATTAAAAGAGCAAACCTTTCATAATTTTTGTTCTTCCAATAATTTGAAGTTTTATCTTTCTCAAAGTCTAATTACAGTATTTTTACTGTGATAGGCCCTGAACCTACTGGTTGACTCTCCCTTAATGTGCTGAGGCCATTATTACACTCTCACAGCAAACATGAACTGTTGTGAAAAAAGGATACATTTGCTTGGGTCGTCTCTTGATGTTATCCTATGTTCTAAGTCCCATTATCTTACTCACTAACCCCTGTCTGAGTCCTTCCACTTCCTTTACGTCCCCCATCTCTCCCATCAGTTTGGCCTTGCTTTCCTTAAAATCTTTCCAAAAACTGATCTTAAACCCCCTTACCTCTTCCGGTACAGCCTCAATTTCCTTGCCCAACGTTTTGCCATTCTCCCGGTTGATTTCACAACACGTTGCGTCCATTCTCGTGCCCATCACTTGCATTTCTCTGTTCATTCTTTCACTCATCAACTCCATGTGTGCTTTATATAAAAGAGCCCCATATTGAGCAGTGATGGCATGCTACCTTGTGGTGTAAATTCCATTGGTGCTGCATTTTGTTTTGTATACAGGATCGAGGCTCGCGAAAGAGCTAACATTTATCACACAAAAAAATCAAACAGACACACAAAACATATAATAAACATATAATAAGGGTAGCGGTAGACAAGATGGGGAGAGAAGGGGAAGCACACAAACACAACATTTGAGAGCAGGGACATCGGGAGATCTGTGGGAGGGCTTGGGGGGAGGAGGCATGGGAAGGGGGGAAGGGGTGGGAGAAGTATAAAACACAAGGACACTGCAAGGACTTCCAGGAAGGAAGTTCGTATTTCAAAAAAGTGAATCTGTGGTGAAATTAGCGGGGGTAGAAAAGATAAAGGTTTTGGATGGGGAAGATAAGAGATGGTGGTGAACAGCCGTTTTAAAGACCTGGAGGGAGGAGTGCGATTGAAGAGAGTGGGGGAGTTTGTTCCAGAGGCGGGAGAAAAGAGGAATGAAGGAGTGAAGGTGAGCAGAGTCTTGATTTTCGCAGTTTAACCACAAGAGGGTTGCAGGCAGATCTTGTGTGACCTGTAGGAATATTTGGGGGAGAGAGCCCAGAGAGAGCTGGGGGAGCAAGGCCGGAGAGGAGTCGGTAGAAGACAGAAAGACCACCAACCTACCTGCGGTGCATAAGTGAAAGGCCCTCGGAGTTAGCTTCATCACGGAAGATTCCAATGATTCTGAAAGCTTTGGTTTCAACAGCGTGAAGCAGAGCTAGGTGTGAGACAGGAGCACTGTCCCAGTGGGGGGGCGGGGGGTGGGGGGGGGGGGGGGAGAACAGTATTCCATTGAGCTGCGGATGAAAGTCTTGTATGTGGTGAGGAGCTCATGTGTGCCAAGGAAGGACTTCGCACGACGGAGGATGCCCAGTCGGCGACTGGCTTTGGAGGCCAGATTTGAAATGTGGTTTTCCCAGGAAAGATCATGGCAGATAGTGAGACCCAAAAGCTTGAGTGACAAAACTTCTTGGAGGGGATTATTCAGAAAGTGGATGGGAGGGTTGTCCAGTCGGTCTTTTCGGAGAGACATAGTAAGAGTGTGAGATTTGTCAGGATTGAAAGACATGTTCCACTTGTTTGACCAGTCTGTGATTTTGTCCAGGTCTGCAGAAAGTGAGGAGGCTGCAGACTGCCGATCTGAGGGATGAGGAATGGAACGGCAGAGAGTGGAGTCATCAGCAAAGAGATAGAGAGGATTTTCCAGAGAGTCAGAGAGATCATTGATGAAGACCAGAAAAAGCACAGGGCCCAGAACACTGCCTTGGTTAACTCCAGCCTGAACAGGAAGGGGAGATGAGAGAAACCCATTCAGAGCCACATGTTGACTCCGACTAGAGAGGAAGTCCGCAAGCCAAGCGTGGAGATTTCCATGGATACCATAGGAGGAGAGTTTGGTGAGCAGAGCGGGGTGCCAGACCGTATCGAAGGCACGTGATATGTCAAGGGAGACAGCGCTAATATCCTGTTTGGCATTGAGGACCTCCATCCATTGTTGCGACAGCAGAAGCAGCATGTCCAGAGTAGAGTGGTAGTCTTGAGTGTCCAGAGTAGAGTGTTGAACCATTCCTGGGTGCTTTTTGAAGTGTGTTTGTGGTCATTGCCCTGCTGCAAGACCCCCATGACCTTGGACAGACACCCAGCTTTCTGATACTGGGTTGAACATTGCGCTCCAAAATGCCTTGGTAATCTCCTAATTTCATGATGCCATGCACACATTCAAGGAACCCAGTGCCAGAAGCAGCCCAGCAACCCCAAAATGTCACTGAACCTCCTCCATGTTTCACTGTAGGGAAGGTGTTCTTTTCTTTGAATGCTTCATTTGGTTTTCTGTAAACATAGAGATGATGTGCTTTACCAAAAAGCTCTAATTTGGTCTCATCTGTCCACAGAACGTTCTCTCAGAAGGATTTTGGGTTGTTTAAGTGTGTTTTGGCAAATTCCAGTCGGGCTTTCTTATGTCTCTCAGCAGCAGTTGGGTCTTCCTGGGTTTCCTTTCATTGAGTTGTGACGGATGGTGCGAACTGTCATACCCTGTGTCTGAATATCAGCTTGAATCTGTTTGGCAGTTGATCGAGGTGCTTTCTCCAACATTCGAACAATGCTTCGCTGCAAACTTCGATCAAGTTTGCACTTGCACCCACGGCCAGGGAGGTTGGCTACAGTGCCATGGGCCTTAACCTCCCTGATGACATTGTGTACGGTGGACACAGGAACATCAAGGTCTCTGGAGATGGACTTGTTACCTTGTGATTGTCCAACCTTGGCTACAATCTTGTGTCTGACCTCCTCAGACAATTCTCTGTTTTTATTTATTTTCTCCATGCTCATTGCGGTACACACAGTGACACAAAACAGCAGAATGACTCCTTTTCTCTATTCAAACTGGTTGAATGAGTGATTTTTATATTGCAAGCACCTGTAACTCACCACAGGTGAGTTCAATTCCAAATAAAGGGGAATCACCTGCTTGATATCTATTTATTTCTAACAACTTCTAAAAGGTGCCAATAATATTGTCCGGGCTGATGTGAAACTATGGATAATATCTCCGTGCAGTGCCGCTCCTCCTGTTAGACCGCAATGCAATGAGCAGAAAGAGCTCTATTTCTTGACTTTTGCAACCACCATCTGGCAACTACTTGAAATTTTGTAGAAAGATGAGGAAAAATACATTGAATAAACACACAAAGTCGTCAAGGATAAAACTTGCACATTATTTAGTAATAGTAATTTAAAATTTCAGAACTTCTGTTTGTCGCCTTCTTGAGTCCTGTTGGGGGATTGTATAATAATACATGATACATTGTATAATAATATACATTGTATAATAATACAATAATACATGTGTCCCAGCAAACTAGACTCAGCAGACTGGTTCTAATGATTACTTATAAGTTGTCACGTACTATGTTTGACTTTATGGATTGTTTCTCTTTTCTGGCAGATGCAGAAGCTTTGAAGTACTATTTACTGCCCTAAAACAAATGATCAATCTCTATTAACATCGTTACCAGAAAAAGAAATGTGTTCTGTCTCACAAGCATTTCAGTGATTGGTACAGTATGTAAATGCAAGCAGTGTTATTATTAACAATGTTCTTCCAAGGAGCTTAAGAGTGAGCGATGAAATCAATTGCCTATTCATCTTCTGCATTATCAGTCTTCTTCAATGTCATCCATGTCATTTTCAGTAGGGACTGAATTCTTGCAGTCTATACATTTGCATAGATCTGTACAAGGTATATTGTGGTGTCTACAAGAGCAGCGGCCCTTTCCTCCTCCTTTGGGGTCCTCACAGTTTGTCTTCTTGCAACTACAGTGTGTGAGCTCCAACAGAGTGCTTGGTGCAGGAGGAAGATCACCCCACACAATCTCCAGTTCGGTGTCGTTGGTCACTTTCCATCCATGATTATGTGGGCTCGGGATGGTGGGAAATTGTTCCAAACATTTAGTGTGCACAGCAGCTTGGTAGTTAGCTCTCAAAATATGTTTTTGCAAGGAGTCCCTGGTAGGGGGCATGTTCATCTCAGCTTTGACACCCATCAAAAAGTTATTGTATCGAGCTGTGTTCACGTCAGTGCAATCTTGATCATACAACTTGCACACAAACCTCTCCATCATGTCACTCAGACTGGCATCTAAGGTAAATGCATTTCCCAGCTTTTTGAAGGCTTCTTGGAAGTCTGTAGATTCACGCAATCGTTTCATTGCCTTCTTCTTTGACCGCCCATAAAAGGAGCTCACAGAGTCACATCCAGTGAAGCAGTGAAGGCCAATGAGAGCATCTGTTATATTTTGCCCAAGATAATCTTGTATGACACTCAGATTCAATGTGCGTTTCCCATTTCCTCTGCCAGTATGAAAGAGAAGCTGTGCACTAATCTTGTGAGCTTTAGCCACACCAATAACAAATACATCAGTATCTGGGCTCTTGATGATGACAGAGGGGCATCTGTTTGAAGAAGATGGGAGAGAAGCAGCAGCATACTGGCAGTGTAGGAAGAGTCTTGTGTCAGCTTCCTCGTGGTTGCATTCAAGTTCTCTCACAGCAGTTACTTCCAATGCACCAGCAACATTACTGACAGAATGACACTCTCCATCATGTGCCATCACAACGGTTACATTTTGAAGGACATGTCCAGAGCTTTCACTCCACAGCTTGAAAAGAAAACGTACCAGGGCTCCCTTATTTTCATTGCATGACAGAAATTTCTTCCATTGCTGTGGGACTTTTTGATCTGCTGCATAGATCTTTGTGATCTGACTTCCAGTAGCTGCACGTCTTCCTCTCTCTGTCCCTTTGATGCTGAGCTGTCGGTAAGTATCCACTACAAAGTGAATAGCATCACTGTGGGCACTCCTTGCCAGGTCAATAAGCTGCTTGAGTATGTGACTGGCAAGTTGGCCAAATGTGGCTGGAAGAGCTCTTTGTGGTAACTCGTGCAGCATTGCCATACCATCTATAATCCACACACTTCCAAGTGGGATGCCTTCCACCACAGGAGGTGGCTGAACACTTGCTTCGATGTAATGTAGCAAGCTGGACTTGGTAGTCTTGGTCAATGCTCCATCTACACAAGAAAGGGAAAGCGGCAGAGGACCCAAATTGTAGGACATCATGTTCTTAATGTCTAGCTTTCTCACACTGGCAATGATGAGAAGCCTTTGGAACAAGTTTCGATCAGCTCGTATTGTAACCTCCTTCCCCATCACTTTTGACTTTGCAGACTTGCTCATCGATGCAAAGGTTTTCTTTTTTTGCTTCTTCAGAACTTTGAAGATATCTCCATCACCCTGTAGTCGTTCTTCACAGAAAGTTCTAAAAGCTGCATCGCCACTTTCATAAGCTGTTATATAATCATGTGTTACATCAGTTGATGCTGTGGCTCCGGATGCAATGTGAACTAGCCCTTCATTACTTTCTTGGAAAGGGTTGATCATGGCTTCAACAGTTTCAACTACTGAACGGATATTCCTCTCATCTTTCATCATACGTGCAGTACTGAGATCTTTCTTCACTCTACTTCTGTCATCCTTTCCTGCCATCTCTTCACAGAGCTTGCTGATGGCACTCCGTTCATGCTGGGACAGTATCCAGCGGGAAACCGCACCCTTGTTTCTTGTGAAACCAACCATGCCTCCTTTCGTCTTGGAATCCCTGTTGCAGGTTTGCTCAATGGTCTGGTCACATGCTGTTCCACAGAACCCATGGTCAGTATGACGCTGTACCGCAAACTTCCCTTCCATGAAGGCCTCGTGAACTGCTGGATGACTATCGGGTAGCTGACACATTTCCAGCCAATACACTGGCAGGTATCTTGCATAATTTGTATGATCATATGCAAAAAACCAGGGTATGAAGCTGTGAATGGCTGACAGATGGAGTCTCCAATCGCCTTGCCTTGTTGCACGCACAAACAGAAGTACGAATTCCATCATCTCAATGTATGATGACCACAGAGCAAATGTTGGCTCCTTTGCCGACTGATGCGACACAAAATTGTCATAAGAGGTAGCCACAACCTGGAACTCCTCCGATCTTAGGTACTCTTCAAATGATGGACCAGGAAAACACGAGTTAAGCTTGAAGAGGACATCACATGTCACTGCGTGTTCTACCTCTGAAAGGGAGCTCATGTACGCTTGCCAACGTAAACGCTGCATGGCCTCCATAACATACTTATTAGCTCTTATGCTGCGATTGTAATGGTGTCCGCTAACAACTCCATTAATTGAGCCTTGAGCTACAATGTTTGACTCGATCATCACATTCTCCACCCCGGCATCTCTGAATCGTTTTCCAATGCATGCCAACATAGAGAGCACAGTATGGAATGCCCCAAGACGAACAATGATTCGATTGCAGTACGTCTCATTTACCCATCGAATCTGTTGTTCCTTTGAATAAATTGCCTGATCAAAGACAACAACAACTTCTTTCTGCTCAAGTGCATCAGCTATGGAAAGACTCTTGGCTAAAATGGTATTGACTGTGTCATACTCTGTTGGGCTTAGATCGATGATGGGCAGGTAACCAATAGCAGACTGTTGTGGAACTGTTTTGCTTAGCATGATATTAAATCCAGTCCATCCTGGGAGAAGTTTGTCACCTACATCAACTGTCTTCATCACCATATATGATAAATCCAGATTGCGTGGATGATTCTGGGCTATCATGTGTTGTTCTCATCCAAGGCTGATCTTCTCACCAAATGGCTTGGGTCCAGTCTTCTTGCTGCCAAAGAACGTCTTGATGTCAGTGGGGGGAGCTTCGAATGATCGCTTACGGGACTTGGGTATGGTCACCTTTGGCGTTACAATCCCTTCATGCGGCTTGGTGGAATGTTGGATGATGATCCCATTCGTATTATGTGTTGAACCCTTTCCAGAAATGGTTTCTTCACCAAAGTCATTGTTGTCAAAAACAAGAGTAGTGAAGATTGACTGAACTCCAGCTGGAAGAAGGTCATTTCCTAGCGCAAGTTGTCGTTTGGCAAGGGCAGTGTCATGATCTAACACCATTGTGTTTGATACACAGTGACCCAGTCCATTCAGGATTCCTATCAGCTTTGCTGAACCAGTGGAGTGTCTCACTGCCATGGCCAAGGAGGTATGCTTTGGCAGCAACACTCTACCCTTTGTCTTTAAGTACACAATGTCCTGTGCAATAGAGAGCAACCTTCTTTCTTCGTCACTTGTAACTGTGACCCTCTCTGCACCTACAGGATCTTGGCTAAGACCTGAAGACCATGCAAGGAAGTTGAAAAGCTGATATGGAATGATGTGATTGGTGGTCTGAATATGCAGGTCTTCTGCAGTTGGAGGCCATGTCGAACTTGTTTCAATGCTGTCCAGAGAACACTTCAAGATTTGTGCAGCAGAATACAAAGTTCTCAAACCATCAAGATCTACACATTGACTCGGTGTCATTTTTTGTCAAGATCTACACACACACTCGGTGTCACACACTACACAAATCGTTTTTTCTCATTTTCTCTCTTTTGTGCAAGTTATATTCTTGACGAGTTTCACAAACTTACTGAAATATATTTATATACATCATGTTAGGATATTATGTAGTTGCAGCACGGTGGTCACAAAAGTGAAAGATTTTCGGGGTCAGCATGCAGTCTATGTGCTCTGATTAAAGATGCAGTTCGTTCTTCATCCACTCACAGCTTATAAAAGCACCGGTTGAAGGGGGAAGGGTTTTACACTGCAATTGTCTTGGCTTCAAGTTGGTAAGAATGACTGTTAGTATGCCTTATATCTGATACTGCCTTAAAGTGGTTGTGAATGCTTGCTTATTCATGTATTGTTATTTTAATAGATGTCGCTCCGGAGACCCAGGAATATCGCGCAGTTTGCAAAGCGCCATGCTGCCGGTGCTCATTGAGGGGATTCCGGCCGAGGCTTTGGTGGACACCGGAAGTAGTTCGAGCTTCATCAGTCAAGCATTGGTGCTACGCTATGGATGGCCCGTGGGACAAGTTACACGTCGCATCTACCTGGCTTCTTCGGGGCTGTGGGTTCGCACCAAGGGCTTGTGTACACTTAACCTGGTGTTGAATGATGTGTCGTATTTCGACGTCAAACTTGCGATCACGACTGATTTATGTGCGGCCGTGCTTCTCGGACACGATTTCCTGCACCGACATGGGCGCTTAGAAAAGCATTTTGGTCAAGGAGAAAATACACTTTCAGTGTGCGGCCTAGCTGAAATGGCCATCGAACCGCCCGCTCTTTTCCCTAGCCTGATGGCCGATTGCAAACTCCAAACTGTGAAGTCCCGACAGTATACTCATGCCGACACTCAGTACATTATGGATGAGACTAAGCGCTTGCTACGGGAGGGTATTATAGAGCCAAGTCGATCTCTGTGGAGAGCCCAGGTGCTAGTCGTGCACACTAACAACCACCGGAAACGCTTGGTCGTCGATTACAGTCAGACGATAAACCGATTCACGCAATTAGATGCGTATCCCCTACCAAAGATGGACGATTTAGTAAGGGAGGTGGCTAAGTACTGCATCTTCAGTACTCTGGACCTAAAATCCGCGTATCATCAAATACCTATAAGGGAGTCAGACAGGCCATATACGGGATTTCAGTCCGGACAACGATTATATCAGTTTCGGTCATACCATTTGGGGTAACGAACGGAGCGGCATGCTTTCAACACGCAATCGATGACATTTTGGCTAAGGAGCAATTACAAGACATCTTTGTGTATGTGGATAACGTGACGATTTGCGGACATACCCTGGAGGGACACGATGCTAACTTCAAACGATTCCTGGACGTGGCACGATGGTACAATCTGACCTTCAATGCGGATAAATGTCACTATGCTACCAAAACAAAAGACCTCCTGGTGTACACGGTGTCCGGGGGAAAGATAAAACCTGACGCCGAGCGCCTCCGGCCCTTGCTCGAGATGGCGGCTCCGTGTGATCGGGTGTCCCTGAGGCGTGCCTTAGGGATTTTCGCACAATATAGCCGGTGGGGCCAAGGTTACTCAGAGAAGATAAGGCCTTTGGTGGATTACAAAGCCTTTCCTCTGACACAAGCTGCCAAGGACGCCTTTCAACATCTGATGGAAAATATCGCGGGAGCGTGCGTGATTTCCATCGATGACACAATACCATTCCTCGTCGAGACAAACGCCTCGGACAGTGCAATCGCAGGGACTCTCACGCACAGGGGCAGGTCAGTCACTTTTTTTCACGCACCCTGTCCTCGAGTGAAGCAGGCACTCTGCGACCAAGAAAGAGGCGTACACTGTCATCGAGTCTGTCAGGCGGTGGCACCATTTGCTTCTGGGCAGGAAATTTGATGTCATGACTGATCAGCAGTCGGTCGCTTTCATGTATGGCCATTGGCACCCTCAGCGCATAAAGAATGAGAAAATTTCACGATGGAGGGTGGAGCTGGCTGACTATTGATATGACATAGTCTATCGGCCTGAACGTAAAAATGTAGCTGCTGATGCGTTATCCAGACCGGTTTGTGCACGCATGACCTCTGAGGACCTGAAGGTCATCCATGAATCGTTGTCATCCAGGGGTGACACGACTTGCTCATTTTGTGCTCTGCCGTAATTTGCCCTTCTCGGTTGATGACATCAGACGGCTATGTCGGACATGCCCAATGTGTGCGAAACTTAAGCCGAGGTTCTACAAGCTGCCGCCGGGAACTCTTATTCAGACTGGCTGAACCTGGGAGAGACTAGGCATTGACTTCAAGGGACCCTTGCCGTCATCGGGCTCACTACACTATATGTTGACGGTCGAAGATGAATACTCTCGCTTTCCCTTTGCGTTTCCGTGTTCGGACATGTCCTCTGCCATGGTAATTTTGTGCCTTAGTCAGCTGTTTCTCCTGTTTGGGTAACCGGCTTTCGTCCACTCGGATCGAGGTGCAGCTTTTATGTCTCAGGAGGAAATTTTTTTCCTTGTGGAGCGAGGGATTGCAGCCAGTCGGACGACTCCCTATAATCCCCAGGGTAAAGGACAGGTGGAGAAATTTAATGGAGTGGTCTGGAAGGCCGTGGAGATGAGATTGCGTACGGGGTCATTGGGACTGCACCAATGGCCTCAGGTTTTGCCCGAAGCTTTGCATGCGATCCGTACTTTACTCTGAACGGCCACTAACCAGATGCCACATGAATGCATGTTTCACTTCCAGCGTCGCAGCGCAAGCGGTCGATCTCTGCCAGGGTGGTTGGCTCAGCCGGGACCCATGCTTTTAAAGTGTTCGGTTTGACAAAGCAACTACAAGCCAGCCGTCCATCTCGTTCAAGTATTGGAGGCGAACCCCGAGTATGTGACCGTACGGATGCCCGACGGACGTTTAGTGACCGTGCCAATCCACCATTTAGCTCCGTGTGGAAAGAGCTCTGGGGATAAAGGGCCGAGTAATGATGTGGGCATCGCGGGCCCGACTGCCGAAAGCAGGGACCCATCCGAGCTGCTTGTATCCCCAGCGCCGGCACGTTCAGCTCCGGTCACAGATCGGGCCGCCATGGGTCCGGCGCTACCTGATGGAGACACGACTTTTGGGCCATTAGGGAACTCTGATGAGGGGGTTTCGGATTCGCCTCGCTCGACTGCCTCCGAATGTGGGCCTGTTAGCTACCGGACTAGTGCCAGGCGAGAGTGTCGCAAACCGCAGCGCTTGGGGGTGTAAGGGAATCCCGCAGCGCTTGGGGGTGTAAGGGAATCCCTGGGATGTTAAACTAGAAGCTGTAGGGATGTTTTATATATTTCATACCTTTATATCTCCAGACAAGTGTGCTAGCTGAAACTTAACTGGTGGGTAAATTATGTGAAACTATGGATAATATCTCCATGCAGTGCCGCTCCTCCCGCGCTCTGATTAAGGGTGCAATTCGTTCTTCATCCGCTCGCAGCTTATAAAAATACCGGTTGAAGGGGGAACGGTATTACACTGCAATTGTCTTGGCTTCAAGTTGGTAAGAATGACTGTTTGTGTGGCTTATAAGGGGTGTTGCAAAACGTTTTACCTTTTTTTCCCCCGAATGAGTGCACAACCGTAATGGGTTCTCGGGGGGAAAAAAAGGTAAAATGTTTTGCAACACCCCTTACCTGATACTGCCTTAAAGTGGTTGTGAATGCTTGCTTATTAGTGTATTCTTTTAATACATGTTGCTGAATTCAAGTGGATTAAAGCTCATTATCTGAGTTTGGTGTGGACATCAGGTGATTTTCACTACATGGGCCATTTTAGGATTTCTGTGTGGAATAAGCTTAGATTTAGTGTTTTTTTATTTTAACTTTTTTTGTTTTGTTCCACTGCAAACCAAATAAATAACGATGTCGATACCAAAATATATTTTTTAATTTCAACAATTTTCTGGAAGAAATGGTGCATTATTTGAAAAAAGTGCAAGGGTGCCAATATTTATGGCCACGACTACGCACACACACACACATATATATATACACACACACACACTCATATATATATACAGTGGGGGTGGGGGACATATTTATGGGTCAACTTGAATCGACCCCAAGCTTTCTTAAATCACAATTTCAAACACAAATTTGTCATAATAGTGATGATATGTATCCACATTCTTCAATTTACTCATAGTTATTATTGACTGATACCTTATCTTAACAGAATAAATGAAGGGTCAATAAATATTAGAGAAAGATAAAATATAAAATAAACAGCATTTGTAAGTGACCCAGGTTGCTTCACCCTTTGAACTTTGGAACAAAATAAATAATCTGAATCAAAATGTCATCACATTGGTAATTATTTACTTACAAACTGGTTTGCTGCATAATCCGTTGCTGTTCATCCGTCCGCTTATCTAATGCGACCTGGAGTGTGTGTGTGTGTGTGTGTGTGTGTGTGTGTGTGTGTGTGTGTGTGTGTGTGTGTGTGTGTGTGTGTGTGTGTGTTGTTTTCTCCATTTTCAGTATAAGGTAGGACTTGAATCGATAGGATCATATAAACTGTTCAACAGAAATAGAACTCTGTCATAACTCTACTTGAAATAGCGCTGTGTTCACTTTCCTTGTTTCTGGCCTTCTCATAAAATGGCGAAACTTGCTCATTCCAACACAGATAATCTGAGTCAAACCTTTGATTGATCAAATCGATGTGCTCACAGAGACATGCCTCCTGAAAAAAAGGTGACATTTTCCAGCTTTTTGTTGCCCAGCAGGTTTCCAAAAACAAAAAAATATTGCAGTTTATTTGTGAAGTTCATCTAATGTGTAAGCGCATTGATTTTAGTGTTGTTTTGTACTTTATAAAGGCTTCAAATGTCCCTACCTCATTTTATTTCTTCATTGCACTATTTACTGATTGTAGTGGATATTTCTGTAAACCGTTCATCTTTGGAAGAAATGGTGTTCGCTTGATGATAATTGGTCCACGTTTTGGTGCTAGGATGTATGTTGTGCACGTCTGTTCCGGTGAAATCCCAAGTGGTTTGGGGTTCTGTACCAATTAAGATGACCACACACTGCCAACATTTCTTCGGCTGAACATATGGGGAATTGAAAAGTCCCAATGTGTCACCTTCACAGCCATCATACCGACATTTCTGTTGCTCCATGCCAAACATCAGCCAATTAAGCCACATCCCACAGTGACTCATATTAAGTGATGGTAAATTATTTGAACATGTCAAAAACGAACTCACAAATTCATTGTAGTTGTCCTGAGCTGGTACGGGTGGTAAGCGGGAATGGGGACGTTGTGGGTGGAAGTTGGCTAGGACCCTGGGGTGTGGTGGAAGGGCACCTCTCCGCAGAGGAGGCAGAGGAGGAAGAGGAGGGACGCCCCTAGTGGCTGGAGAACCTTGGGGTGTCGCAGCACCCATTGGGATTGAGGCAGCGCCTACCCGGACCCTAGAATTCAAACATCACATAATAGACTAAGGGGAGAAGATAGGCCTCATGCTTACAAGCAGAGCAGAATGTTGAATTGGTCATCGGCACACAGACAAAACAATAAACAGATTGCAAATTTATATTGGGGATTGCAAGGATTGTTCTATGTGAGAAGATCATGACGCGTGAAACGTAGGCCAGATGAGCGTTAGATATTCTCCAATTTGACATAAATATCCTTTAAACAGGTTTAGTTTAAAAAAAAAAATCTTTTTGGAAGTCACCAACCATCTGCAGTAGGATGTAATGAAATTCTACTCGAGTGGCCACAATAACTCAACCCCAAGCAGGAGGTTACACCGATTTAATAACCGGGCCTCTTGTAACACAGGTAAACGTCACTCTACTCCTTTGGGATATTAAGACTGAATAACATTTGGCATATATTGCAAGTTCATACAAAACTACAGATTTTCTGATTGTAAACATATAAATATTAGTAGCTAAGACATTTTAGAAATGACAATTACGTCCATGACAGTCGAAGACTCACATAAAAAAATCCAAATGTTGTTTGATCATTTCACAGCAATTTAAATCCGTTATTTTAACATTAAATAAACACATTTCCATATTAAACAAAAGTTCTCCCACCCTCTTCCTAGCAGCGGGTCACTGGTTCCTTCCCTCTCCTTTTCTCTCTCTCTCTCTCTCTCTCTCTCTCTCTCTCTCTCTCTCTCTCTCTCTCTCTCTCTCTCTCGGTCTCTCTCTCTCTCTGTCTCTCTCGGTCTGTCTCTCTGTCTCTCTCGGTCTGTCTCTCTGTCTCTCTCGGTCTGTATCTCTGTCTCTCTCGGTCTGTCTCTCCGTCTCTCTCGGTCTGTCTCTCTCTGTCTCTCTCGGTCTGTCTCTCTCTGTCTCTCTCGGTCTGTCTCTCTCTGTCTCTCTCGGTCTGTCTCTCTCTGTCTCTCTCGGTCTGTCTCTCTCTGTCTCTCTCGGTCTGTCTCTCTCTGTCTGTCTCTCTCTGTCTCTAATGTTCATCCAATCTCTTGCTTGTTGTTTCCGCACGTGGTGTCGCTGCCTCAGTGCCTCACTGTCACTGCATTGTCTTATACCCTCGTTTGCCTTGGTCTTCCACAAACCGAGACCTTGCATACCAATTGCTTTTTAAATACATCCAAAGCTTTAGTGTGTGCGAGTGTGTGTTTTGTCTAATTGCCAAGTGGGGGGGGGGGGGGGGGGGGGGGGGGAAGAAAAGTTCTAGAAATATCATATAAATGTTTTTCTTTACAGACAGCGACTTCCTAAAGTGCAAAGAATATCGATGGTTTAGCTTCGTGGAGTTGAAAATCCATCACTTTTACATCACAAGCTTCCATGTGGCGATTGTCGTGTTTCGACTTGGTATTTCTTCATGTAAATACCTTTGCGGACATTCGGTTGTGGACAGCCATCATTGAACGGTGGAGCGTCATCATATTCAGAAGCAAGCATGTGCTGGTGGAAACCAATTTGCCTGTTTGGTACTGGATGCTTATGTCGCAGTGATCACTTTGTCACGGTAGATCACTCTTTTGCAAATGAGACATATGGTCATGGAAATGGCGACGAGCAACGCACACTTTTCTGTTGTAAGGTAAGGCACTTCCTGGGTATACACCAGGTAGTATAGCCGTGGCTTCACTGAAGATCAGAAATACAGGCTGCTGTCAATATATTATGTGGAAAGGGACGGAATCCATAGCTAGATTGTATGGAGACTTTAGTATGTACTGTGTGATCACGGAGTTTAGGTTTACGCCGTGTATTAGATATTTGCCAGAGGTAAGTCACCTTGTCAAACATGTGCTGAGGGGGCAGTGATTGTAAACCTGTAAAAGAGCATAGAGTAAGATTCTATTGTGTAAAACTTCCTGTCTTCAGGTGAGGACTTGTGGGTATAAAAGGCACAGAATGTGTAATGCACTTTAAAGGAACCACCATTACAAACTGTTTTGCCAGTGGACTGTAAACCAAGGAGGTGAGTTTGGCTGCGGAGCACTGGCAGGGGGACAGGACACCTTTGTTGAGGGCCATCCCATAGAGTGGGGTGGCCCAAAAGATTGACATTACCCACAAGCAGCAGGTGGCCAATCACAGAACGCACCACCTGTAAAATAAAGAACCCACCACCTGTAAAGCTGTGGTTGTGCACATTATTTGTAGCTGGACCTTCAAGGGAGAAACATATCCCTTCTCTTTCTCCCTCTGCTTAGTCGCCATCTTCTCCTCTCTGGCCTCTTCATCATCTTTGTCATTGTTCACCGAGCCATATTTCGCCTTTTGCCGCAAGCCCGCGCCTGCCCCATTGTTCATTGTGTGAGTTCAGGATTTGGTGCCAATTGTTGAGGTTAGGCCTTATCTCTTCTGTGTGTGTATGGGATTGCGTGTTCCTTTCATTTCCTCTACCAGGGAAGGTGGATGGATGTTATGTTTTCACCCCTGTCTGTCTGTGAGAAGGATATCTCAAAACGTTTTGGACGGATTTGGATGAAATTTGGTGGGCAGGTTGGGTGTGTGACAAGGACGAAATGATTAGATTTTGGTGAAGATCTGGATCTGCATCTGGATCCGGCTGCTATAATTTTTCCGTGATTCTTCACCATTGAGAAATAGGGCCAACAACAGTATATGGCATGATATTTCAAAACGTTATGGATGGATTCGGAATAAACTTTGTGCACAGGTTGGGTGTGTGAAGAGGAAAAATTAATTAATTTTTTGTGACGATCAAGATTCAGATCTGGATTTGAGAATTTTTTTTAATTTTGTGATTCCTCACCAATGAGAGATTGTACCAAAATGACATAGCATGTTATTTCAAAGTTGTGGACAGAATATGACAAAACTTTGGATGAGTTGGTTCGGTGACGAGAACAAGCAGATTGGATTTTAGTGAAGGTCTAGATGCAGTTATGACGCAAAACGTAAATTGTTCAGCCTGGCAGAGACAATGCACCCTCTAGTTCCTATCTGTGCCGCACCATTTATTAATCGTCCTATCTTTCCTTATCCCCGTATTGCATTGTAAATACCCCCAACCTCCCCTGCAATTATGTATTTTCTGGTTTTCTTGCTTTCCCATACAAACACTGCCTGGTTTGGCTTCATTTGGGTGATCCTTTGGGAAACGTAGTATTGCCACGCATCGTGAATTTAAAAACCGTTTCGGTCATTCATGGGGGTCTTGAATCCCCGGCTCAGTCAATCCATGGTAAGTCAATCCCTGGCTGGCTGATATGACAATAGTTCAAACTGTGACTGAAAGATATGTGGGGTGAAATGCTCAATGGTCAAATGGACAAGAGGTGTCAATGGAGAGTAAAAAGGAGAACACCTCGTGTTTAAGGGAAAATACAAAGCTGTTGCCAACAACGAGGTGGCAAACGATCTCATTAATATAATCATACAGTCATGGCCAAAAATATTGGCACCCTTGCACTTTTTTCAAATAATGCACCATTTCTTCCAGAAAATTGTTGAAATTAAAAAATCTTTTGGTATCCACATTTGTATTTCTTTGGATTGCAGTGGAACAAAACAAAAAAAAGCTGAAAGAAATACTACATCTTTGCTTATTCCACATAGAAATCCTAAAATGGCCCGGACAATATTATTGGCACCTTTTAGAAGTTGTTAGAAATAACGACATTTCAAGCAGGTGGTTTTCCTTTACTTTGGAATTAAACTCACCAGTGGTGAGATGCAGGTGCCTGCAATATAAAGATCACTCATTCAACCAGTTTGAACAGAGAAAAGGAGTCATTCTGCTGTTTTGTGTCACTGTGTGTACTGCAAAGAGCATGGAGAAAAGAAAGAAAACCAGAGAATTGTCTGAGGAGGTCAGACACAAGATTGAAGCCAAGCATGGACAATCTCAAGGCTACAAGTCCATCTCCAGAGAGCTTGATGTTCCTGTGTCCACCGTATGCAATGTTATCAGGAAGTTTAAGGCCATGGCACTGTAGCCAACCTCCCTGGATGTGGCAGCAATAGAAAACTTGATCCAATATTGCAGCAGATTGTTCGAATGGTGGAGAAAGCACCTCGATCAACTGTCAAACAGATTCAAGCTGACCTTCAGACACAGGGTATGACAGTTTCAACTCACAGCATCCGTTGCCAACTCAATGAAAGGGGGTTCTATGGTAGGACCCCACTGCTGAGAGAGACGTAAGAAAGTCCGACTGGAGTTGGCCAAAACACACCTGAACAAACCAAAATCTTTCTGGGAGAATGTCCTGTGGATATATGAGACCAAATTGGAGCTTTTTGGTAAAGCACATCATCTCTATGTTTACAGAAAACAAAATGAAGCCTTCAAAGAAAAGAACACCTTCCCTCCAGTTAAACATGGAGGAGGTTCAGTGATGTTCTGGGGTTGCTGTGCTGCCTATGGCACTGGGTGCCTTGAATGTGTGCATGGTATCATGAAATCAGGAGTTTACCAAGGCATTTTGGGGCGCAATATTCAACCCAGTGTCAGAAAACTGGGTCTCCGTCGAAGATCATGGGTCTTGCAGCAGGACAATGACCCCAAACACACTTTAAAAGCACCCAGGAATGGTTCAAGAGAAAACGCTGGACCGCTCTGAAGTGTCCAGCAATGAGTCCAGATCTAAATCCCATTGAACATCTGTGGGGAGATCTGAAAACAGCAGTTGGGAGAAGGAACCCTTCAAATCTGGGAGAACTGGAGCAGTTTGCACAAGAAGAGTGGGCCAAACTGCCAGTAGAGAGGTGTAGGAAGCTCATTCATCGCTAAAGGAAACACTTGACTGCAGTTATTTTGTCCAAAGTCTGTGCTACCAAATATTAAGTCTGGGGTGTCAATAATATTGTCAATGCCATTTCTTTTTATTTTCTAATTTAAAAGGATATATTGAGTTCTCAATAAAAAAACAAAGGTTCTGTAATACTAACAGTGAAATTAAGAATTGTGGAGACCAAATACTTTCGTCAATTTCAACTTCTTTTTAGAGAAAATTATGAGTTATTTGAAAAAGGTGCAAGGGTGCCAATGTTTTTGGCCACGACTGTATAGTTTGCAGTTGACACAATATCAGTAGCATTTTGTATAGATCACAAGTCTAAGTCTAGGCCTCAGGCTGATCTACAAGGTGAATGTAAATGATATGGAAGTATCAGCTCGAAAAAGGAGTTCAAACATAACTGTTTCCTGATGCAGGAGAAAAATGCCATATTTCCCTTGGAGGGCTCGTGCGAGCCATGTCGCAGCTCCAGCACTAGTGATCTATAATTATCAATGATCATCTGGCTGAGATTGCTGTGAACTAAAACTGTTTGCAGATGACACAAAGCTCTATGAAGTTGGTGATACCGAAGCTGAAGCCAAAGCCCTACAGAAAGAGATGAAAGCAGTCATGGACTAGTCTTGTAAATGGCAGCTTTCATTCAACAAAGAAGTGCAAAGTGGCCCATTATGGAAGGAGCATACAAAAGTTTGCGCACACATTGGAAAATGACTCTGCCCCGAATGAAGTGAAAGCTGAAAACGAAGAAAGACAATCGGGTGTTCTGTTTGATTTGAAATTAAACTTCAGCTCCCATGTTGCACAAAATCATATTCCGAGCAACATTGGATTACTGTAACTCGATGTGGTGCCCAAGTACAAGAAGGATGAGTATCTCCTTGGAAAAAAAGTCCAAACAGACTGGTAACCGAACTTCCACACTTGAAATTTCCTGACAGATTGAAGTTACCTACATTGGTCCATAGGAGACAACGTGCTGAAGTCATCCACCTCTTTAAATCAAATTGATGTGCAGAGGCCTATATTCTCTATGATGGCTGAGGATTCGAACTAGAGGCCACAACATGAAGATATGGAAATGGTAATACTGCAAATCCCAAAACACGACAAAATGTCTTCTCTCTCAGAAGCGTCAAATGGAATGCACTACCGGGATACGTTACCAATGCTACGACTATCATCAGTTCAAGGCCGCACTGGGGAAACATTCGGTTGCCTATCCACTGAAGTACGGTCGTTACCAAGGAGATTCCAGCAGAGAAACCAGGGAGAAATAAACAATGCTTCACACCGACATGCAGTAAATTCTTCCTGCAATGTGCGTTCATCCACTACTCATGACTATGGTTTCTAAACTTTCCTTGTGTTGAAGATTACAAAGTTTTATTTTGACGTCATATCAAGCGCCTTATTGAAAAAGGGGTAAGCATCTGGGAATCACGTCATTCCAATTTAAAGTTTAAAAAAACGACTGTGAAATATGTTATTCTGTACTACTTTTTTTTCTTGGAAACAAGATCTTGTCAAAAGAGATGAGTGGCCAAGAATGGAAGAAGGAACTTGAGATGACCATAATGGAGGGAAGCGAAGGACGCAGTGAGCGAAGGACTTTAGGTACGTGAACTCTCCTCCAAGATGAGAGACGAGAGACGAACAAAAGAAGCTGCATTTGTTGCAAAGTTATTCTGGCGAAAAGTCAGGAACTGTGAAGGTTATTATTTCATCGTTATAGTTCGGACAAATTACAAAATATAACCTCAGAAAACTTTATGACTTTTACTTCCCTGAGAAACGTTAAACTTTAGAGATGGCAGCATAAATGTCTCCTTTTTAGGTCATCTCAGCTGGATTCTTGAAGAGGTGAACTTAACAATATTGGTTGTAATGGCCGGATGTCTGTCCATCCGTCAACTTTTTGTTCTTTTTGCTATTCCTCCCTCATCACCCGGCTGATTATTCTGAAACTTGACGCATGAATACAAGACCGTAGCCCGCACAATAACTCAGGCTTCGGTTGTTCGATTCCGGATCATTGGGGCTCCCAGGGGGTAGGTTACCCCCCAAAACTTCAGATCCCTACTCGTCCCTCCTTATTTACCAACCCATTGCTCTGAAACCCGATACACTCCTTCTACCTGATGGTCCTCAGGATCGCTCGGTCTTGGATTTGTCGATTTCGTATCAGGGGCCTCCCATGGGTATCCCCAAAAATCATAACTACAACCTCAAAAGATGACCGTCAGCCAACTCGGGGCAATTGATTACGTATTGATTGACACATCTTCCCTCACCACCCCCCAATAATTTATCGAATGGGATTAAAAATATAATTGCAAATAAGTAAGAAATTGGGATTATTAAAGAGAGCTAAAGTGCAAGCAATCATCAGAAGCATTGTGAAAAAGACCCATTTGTGAATCGATTTTTGTTAAAAATGATAAAACGATTCAAACACTAACCTGGGCAATCTTGTGGGCGATGAACCCTTTAATGTTATCTGAACATGTCGTCGATATCCTCCTGCAGTAGCTGAAGCTACTTCATATAGACTGTTATTGGTGATGAGAAGGCTGGCAGCTTTGATTGGAGGTTATGCGCATTCGCCCTCGAGTTGTCTAACCCGGGTTCAAATCCCGACCCAGTTATAAACTGTCATCCTGGTGTTTTGCATGCAGGGCGAGGTATCAATGGGTGCGGCGACCCGAGGATGGACGTTAAGCCACAGGACTCATGTGCCTGCACTGGTCGTTGGTGCATATTAAAGATCCAACGGTGTCTTTCACAAAAAGGAGGCGAGCTATCTCCAGCACCCTGAACAATTTCCTCTTGCATCAGAGTGGCAACTCATCCATGGTAGATTCCTCCCTCGAAACGTTTTTCAACTTGTCATGATATGTCCCCGAGCTGTGTAAAGAGTGTGGGCCTCTAACTAAGTATTTAATACTTGTGTTGGGAGGGGGGAATGGGAGCCATTGTTGAAACAAGTTTCTTGGCACTATAGATCCTTGTTTCGATTTTAACCAGGCCTCAATTTGGTTGCTTTCAGACCATAATGACTTTGCTTGAGGTCATGGGAACAAGAACATTACCCAAGCCAACGATGAATTGGTCCCCGCACTGAAGGAACAACCAAGATCGTTTCAAGCACAACCAGGTTCAGCATTTGGTTGTTCTGTTATATTTCTTTTTGGGTAAAGAAGATGACATTTGGTGAAATAAATTGAGCAATTTAACAAATTTATGATGTCAACATCAAATAGCTCAATGGTGGGACACGTCACATGGGGCAATAGTGAATGAACATGAACTCATCAACAGGACATTCTTTGACATCCTCTGTGTGGTTAATTATCTTTAACTTTATCAACTTTCAGAATGCTCCCCAATCCACCCCTTTCACAGAAGTAAGCCAAAGAGCTCAACTTTAGTGTTAACCATTAACTTCAAAACATAGACTAATTATTTTTTTAAACTTTGAATAATAACAAAAGGTTGTATTGAAGGAGTCAATTAATTCATTTTTTTTGAAGGAGTCAGTTCCTTTTTGGAGACGATTTAGTCAGGTTCACTATGTTAACAAATATAATTTCGTTCAAAATTTTTGGAGATTAGCAAACCTGTACATTTTTAAAACTAGCAACGGTACCCGCCCTATGGGCGGGGCTCCAATTGGGAAGCCCAAATGGAAAGGCTAAATATCAGAAATTGAAGGCTTTTTTTTATTTTAAACGATTCATATAAACATCCGTTGAATCATATCACACGCAAATCATCAAAATCTAAACAGTATCTTTAGAATTTCAATAAAAGCCACATCACTGTTCATATCGGTAAATATTATTCCATCGTGTTTCAAATCGTGATCGATACACTATGATCGTGATGATCGTGAATCGTGATCGATAATCGTGTTCACAATCGCTATGTCGTATGTACTCCCGATACGTGTACCAAATTCCCGATACGTGTAACTGTACCAAATCAACAGTTAAAACGATTTTGAGCCGATAGCTGTTACGGCCTTGGCAAGATCGATGGAGACAGCGTTTATTATACTTTTAATGAAGGACACTGTCTCAAGCCCCAGTCCCCATCACGGATGGGGCTCAGCGGTTTACCCGAGCCTGACGGCGAAGGGCAAGGTACGCGCTGGCCCGTCCAGTGTAGCGCGCGTGCGGCCCCGGACATCAAAGGGCATTAAGCGTTCATTAAACATTAAACGTTCATTAAAGGATTACGAAACGAAAAACGTTACGAAATTACGTTCACACCGTCACATCAAACACTACCGTGAACACATACATCGTCACAATGAGAACATCGTCACAATGGACGTTATGCGAACGTGAATGTTATGCGGGAGTCCAAACCTGAGAATACTGGAGACCAAAGCTGAAATTGGGAAAACTAAATAGCCTATTTTACTCCTGGAGATCCCAGGATTACCCACACAAAATATCGTTTCGATCGGTTGAGCCGTTTTGTGGTACCTTCGAACAGACGGACAGACATTTGGTGAATTATAGTAAGATCATCAGAGCATGGAGAATCCGAAAATCCATGTTGGCATTTGCACAGACACCTGCATGGCCGCCATTTTGGATTTTCAAAATGGCCGCCATAAAATACATATTTTGCGCTATCTTGGCTTCTAGTCAACCTAGAAACTTACTTAAATATGCTAATCCTATGTTTTCTGGGTCAAGGAATCCAATAAAGGGCCCAAAAATAGTGCTCAGGATGATAGAAAAGCAACAAACAAAGGTAATTGAAAACCATTGTCTTTATATTTGTGATATAACTGTATTAAAAAAAAAACTAAAAATACATTACATAATACATGATATTGCAAGTCCTTTGAAGTTATAGGTATGGGTTTATAAAGCAAGAAAGCAGCCTTGTTAGTATCAGATTGAACTATAAGTCCTATACACAGGATCTACTCGGTCTATACCGTTCAGGAATATGCTTTTACAGATCTTCATCACTGTCCTGAGTGTCATTTTCGCAAAGGTGTCTACGCAAATGTCAACATTAATTTTTGGATTCCCAATGCTCTGAATATTCCAAAAATGTATAGTTTTGCTCATCTCCAAAAAGCTTGAACGAAAAAACAGTGAACCTGACTAATTCCACATTGTCATACAGTACCGCCATCACTCTTTGGTGGACAGCAGCTGCTTCTCTCTTTCTCTCTCCTGATCTGGAAATGATTGCTCTGGTCTGATAAATGGAACATGTCCTTCAATCATGGAAAATCTCGCAAGATCACCCGATTGCTCCGAAATGATCGTCAAACAAATCTACATATTTATAAGTCACCCGCTGCAAGAGGTTAAGTCTCTTGAACTTCTAGACCTTACCGTCAGTCATGAGCACACCACATGGCAAAGCTGACCCCAAATCCAGCTGCAGACTGGACATCATCCATCGATCCATCTTTTATCGGAAAATCAGAGCTACTCGGTCTACAAAACCTTTGTCTGTAGCTCAATGGAGTGCTGCGCTCCTCTTTGGGCTTGTGCGCCAGCATTACATTCGTCTATCTGTGTAATCTCCCATGATGAGGCCGAACGAAGCAAAATGCCTGTCACTTTCACATTGCGGGCAAGTCGGTGGTCACCGTTTTTTTTTTTATGGGTCCGCCGACAAAGTTGCTGGAGGCAATATGTTTTCGGGTTGTCCGTCCATACGTCCGTCCTTCCGTCCTTAAGGGCTAAACCTTGCTTTTCTCAGCAACCATATGTCCGATTGCGACAAAACTTTCAGGGTAGGAGTGACACCCATGCAGAATGTTTTTATGATAAAGGTGACGGCATAGATGACGTGGTATGGCAGCCATCTTGGATTAATAGCAAATAATTAAAAAATAATTTCTCGGAAACCGCTGAATGGTAAAATTTGAAACTTGGCACATTGTCAAGTACTCCCAATGGGAACAAAAGCCTGCTAATGATGACATCATAGATGAAGTGGTATACCAGACAAAAATGCTTTAATCGAATTCCTTATCCTAAAAATCTAAAATTGTATGCACATGATCTATGACCCATTTATATTGAAATATTAAATTTATGACATCACATGTTTTTGGTAGTCATATTGGATTGAAGGAAAATATAAAATAATTATATCTCTGAAATTATATCTCTTAATTAGATGCGAAATTTTACAAAGATCATCTAACATCACTGTTGCATATAGTTTGAAAATGATGATGTTTTAGGTCACGTGGTTTGGCAGCCATCTTGGATAGAAAAACGAACTTTATCCGATTAACATGAAACTTCACACACGTGATCCCCTACCTATACATATGCAGAATGATGGCATATACACATTGTGGGACTATGCGGAGGCATATTGGTGACACAGTCGCATTGTTCTAGTTTTTTTTACTGCTTCTTCTCCAATATTGCTTCTGCTCTCTGTCTGATGACCATCCCTATGAATGTATTCTTCCAGTAACCCCCTCCTGGTTGAACTTCCAAAATCCAGGTTGACCTCACACCACAACTCTTTTATTTGTCCTTTCTCCTGTCTATGATGACCACCGTCTGTCTCTGTCTCTGTCTCTCTCTCTCTCTCTCTCTCTCTCTCTCTCTCTCTCTGTGTCTCTCTCTCTCTCTCTCTCTCTCTCTCTCTCTCTCTCCCTCTCCCTCTCCCTCTCCCTCTCTCTCTCTCCCTCTCTCTTCCCTCCAGGGCTTCAAGCAAGCAGCGCACCGCCATCTATTGTCATCCCCAATTCTGACAAATGATTCTTATTACCCCCAGTAACCTCTCCGAACCCAACCATCATTAATTGATAGTTTGTGTTTCATCCTTCCCTCCCTTTCATATTTTCCTGTTCGTTCATTCTCTCGATGTACAGCTATATCTTTCTCTTTCATGAGCTTTGCTCCTCTAAATAGAAAGAAAAATGTAATTTACTTACAATCCTGCCAAAATTATAATCCGAAATGTTCAACATGTTCTCTGTTTGGTTTACAGAGGATACAAATAAATAATAGCCATGTATTTCCCAGTTTTGTTGCTATGATCAGGTAAGATGGACGTTCAAAATGTTGTCGGAACAAGGTACAATTGTCCAAGAAAGGTTTTCAATGTAATATGTAATTATGTCAGCTTATAATTGGTAAGAAAAATATTTCCTTGCTAATTTCTATTTCGCAAACGATTCCCAAAATAAAATTATCCTGTTCACGCGTGTAACGTCATCGGATAGATGGGCCATTAAGCATTGACTATGAGAAGCACAAGTTTATCTTTATTTTTAAACATTGAACCAAATTAAATAAATACAGGTTGGGGGAAATTGTGACGGAAATACGGCTCAGATGGTGTTTCAGTGATTCGTCCGATCCCGATGGATACGAAACTAATTAAAAGGTGCCGGTTTCCTGCATTGCCAGCATCGGGTGCTGCGTATGGGAGTGGGTACGCTGTCCTTCTCACGGACACAAAAATCTGGCCGTCCGTTTGCTGGCATTTCCAAGAGAACATTGAGGTTTCCAGTGGTAACTTGTGAAAAGAGTGGCATATCGGGTGCCGTACCCTAATCACATTTGAAATTGCCCTCTTTTGTACTGCGTTTGGAAGGGAATGACAACACCCACTGAGTCTCCTGCGGAAAACTGCTTTGACAGCATTTATACTCTCCAGTGGTGTATGAATGAAACACAGTAATTTGGGTATTGGAGGTCAGATTTTCACAGCTAGAGTAGCTTAGAAAACTCTGAAGTCTTTGTTTATTTATAATAAACTTTAACAAACGTAATTGGGAAATACAGAGGAATCCGCCAACCGCCTCAAACTGACCTACGAGGCTAAGGCATCAGAGTATACCCGAAGCGGTAAGATGTTTTCGGATTTTTACACCATGTTGGTGAAGCATGTACAATAAAATAAAATTCGTGGTGTGGTGTGCGTGCGTACAATTATATATGCCAGACTTGGGGAAGTTTGTGGCTAAAATAATGACGGCGATAGTAAATGTCATAATAGCTAAAACAATTGAGGCAAAAAAATATATATATATTAATTTTTTTTTTTAACAACAAATGATGAATTTACTTGACATTGCCGTTTACACATTGCCAGAAAAAAATGATTACTGAAATAAACACAATAAAAGGTGGCCAATGAAATATTACCTTGCAATGGCAGGGAGGCAGGGAGGTGGATGGGATGCTCGTCCTCGGCCTGGTCGTCCCCTGGTGATTGCCACAGGAATGTCTTCCTCACCGTTAAGTAAGTTCAGCTCCCGCAGCTGTTCTTGCCTTATCTCATCGTTATAATCCTGTGTGAAGATGCAGAGCAATTACCTTCAATGATATATATATATATATATATATATATACATGTGTGTGTGTGTTACATTTTATTTGTAAATATATATATTATATATATATATATATGTGTGTATATATATTATTATATATATTACATAAACAGCAGAGCATGAAAGTTATAAGGCAGCCAGGAAGGCTGCAAAGAAAGGTAGCAAAG
This sequence comes from Myxine glutinosa, assembly GCF_964187855.1. Lineage (NCBI taxonomy): Eukaryota > Metazoa > Chordata > Myxini > Myxiniformes > Myxinidae > Myxine > Myxine glutinosa. The sequence continues at coordinate 82,396,953 of NC_136273.1, forward strand.
GCGCAGGAGGCATGTAGGAAAATGTTCGGAGAACGCTTGGATTCGGAAGAGGGTCAGAGAGCAGTATTCAGGATTGCAAAGCAGATAGCGAAAGAGAGGTGTGATGTGATGGGGGTGAGTTACTTGAAGGATGAAGTGGGACAAATCGTTGTGGACCCAGATGGAATTAATGGAAGATGGAAAAGATATATGGAAATGCTGTTGAATACAGAGAATGAATGGGATGGCAACATAGAGAGTAACCCAGTTTTAGGACCGGCAGAGAAGATAACTGAGAAGGAAGTTGAGGAAGCGATAAAAGCAATGAAGTGTAGAAAGGCGGGAGGGCCGACGGGAGTTGTAGGAGATATGTTGAAGGCAGCAGGAAGTTGGGGTGTGAAGAGAATGACAGAGATCTGAAATCTGGCGGTGAAAGAAGGCCCCATTCCAGTGGATTGGGAACTGAGTACCCTCGTCCCTCTATACAAGGGGAAAGGTGACCCTCTAGAGTGTGGCTCGTACCGAGCGATAAAGTTATTGGAGCATGGAATGAAGGTATTGGAAAGGGTGTTGGAGAGGAGGATAAGGAACAAAGTGAAGATCGACGAAATGCAGTTTGGATTTATGCCAGGAAGAGGAACGACAGACGCGCTTTTCATTGTGAGGCAGTTGCAGGAGAAGTACATGGAGAAGAGGAAGAAGTTGTTTTTTGGGTTTGTTGATCTGGAGAAAGCATTCGATAGGGTTCCACGCAAAGTATTGACATGGGCAATGAGGAAGTTATGAGTGGAGGAATGCTTGATCAGAGTCGTGATGGCAATGTACAAAAGAGCGCGCACAGCTGTAAGGACGAAGGACGGGAACAGTGGTGAGTTTGAGGTGAAGGTGGGAGTGCATCAGGGGTCGGTACTAAGTCCACTACTATTTGTAGCTGTGATGGAGGTGCTGGCTCGGAACGTAAAGGAGGGTTTACCGTGGGAGTTGTTGTATGCAGATGATCTGGTGTTGATTGCGGAAAGTATGGATGGACTGAAGGAAAAGATGAACAAGTGGAAGGAACGTATGGAGACAAAAGGTCTGAAGGTGAATATCGGAAAGACGAAGGTGATGGCAAGTGGTAAAGCATGTGGTGAGGTGGAAAGAACTGGGAAGTGGCCCTGTGCTGTGTGCAGGAAGGGTGTCGGAGTGAACTCCATTCAATGTACAATGTGCGCTGAGTGGGTTCATAAAAAATGTAGTGGTCTGAGAGGGTCATTAACCAGTGTGGCAGCTACATTCAAATGTAAGGTGTGCACAGAGGGAGCTGCAGATGGAGGAAATGTTGAGTTGGATCTTGGAGACGGCGTGAAGCTGGAAGGTGTGAAAATATTTTGCTACCTCGGAGACATGCTGAATGGAGAAGGTGGATCAGACTCGGCAACGGTTGCGAGAGTGAGATGTGCATGGAAGAAGTTTCGGGAACTGAGTGGCATGCTGATGAGGAGGGGAGTGTCGTTGAAGCTGAAGGGAAAGGTGTATGCTGCATGTGTGAGAAGTGTTATGATTTATGGGAGCGAGACATGGGTAATGAACGTCGAGCAGCAACCAAGGTTGGAAAGGGTGGAAATGCGAATGGTTCGATGGATGTGCGGAGTATCGTTGAGAGACAACAACAACAACACAACAGGCGTTTTTAAGGCCATTTTCCCTGCAAGAGCGGGGGTTAGCCTTGTGGTCCCCATGACAATCTTCTCCAAATTGTCATGGTTCTATTTTTGAGGCAATGTTTTTATGGCCGGATTCCCTTCCTGATGCCAACCCTTTGAGTCGCCTTTTACGACATGCAGGGATACGGTGTACCTATTCTAAACCGGGGTACACACCGGTAAGTATCGTTGAGAGAAAGGAAGACAAATGATGAATTGCGAAAAATGATGGGAATCGAGCCTGTGATTGATGCTGTGAAGAGCAACAGGTTGAGATGGTTTGGTCATGTGTTGAGGAAGGATGAAAGTGACTGGTTGAGAAGAGTGATGGAAATGAAGGTAGAAGGAAATAGAGGATGGGGAAGACCGAGAAAGACTTGGCTGAAGATGGTGGAAGGAGAAATGCGGGCAAGGGGGTTAACAAGGGGAGATGCAGAAAATAGGGCAAGATGGAGAAGATTGTCATGGGGACCGCAAGGCTAACCCCCGCTCTAGCAGGGAAAATGGCCTTAAAATGCATGTTGTTGTTGTTGTTGTTTGTATATATATATATATGTGTGTGTGAGTGTGTGTGTTACATTTTATTTGTATACATCTGTATATGTATATATCGGTCATTATGCCCCAATAAGGGTGAAACCAGGTCGGTAACTGAGTTTTTCATGCACTTGTGACAGTATCTGGATTAACATCTTTATAATGACGTACTGCGAGATGGCTCTTCTGGAGCTTGGCAGTCAAGACGGACGTACGTGGCAGTGACGTCACGGCGTCCGCTCATCAGGTTGGACCACTAAATTATATATATATATATATATATATATAGTTCTGTGCAACGGAATTATATTGATTCATTCGTCAGCGAGAAACCTTGATTGTATACTGCACAGCATGGACACGGGCCACTTACGACTGATTGGTTGTGGAAATGATTCAAAAGCCAAAAGTCATCTGTTTGCCACTGTGACATGTATTAGATAGCCAGGAGGCACACAAACATGAAGTCCCCTCCAAACCACATCAAATAAATAAGGAAACAATATTGAGGACATTTCCAGCTCTTCCCCGTGCTGCGTTTCTTGTTGTTTCTTTCATTTGTACAAAAAAGCAAATTGCGTTGGCGACAAACCGTGGCTCCTGCGAGTGTCGGTGGAATGGCATTTTCAGCATCGAGAGGGGGTCGACTCAGGCCAATTTGGATCCCACTGGGGGAGCACGATCCAAAAGGTGGTAAATTGGTGCCACCAACTGTCAACTGACCTCGACACCTTTCCAAGATGGCACATCCATTTTTATTTCATTTGGAACCTTGTGGAAAGCTCACTATAGATCTATGACATTGGTTTTGTCATGTTGTTCACAAAAGGTTCTTGAGCAAGGACATGACATAACTTGCTATCAACAAGAGTGATTTTAATGAAAGGTATTTTGTTTAAAAAATAAACAATTGTAATGTTCAATGCTGTTTATAAAACACTGTACTTCTTTGTGTATTTCCTCTTTTTTGAAAGTATTTGGCTCTACGTTTTTCAAGTTAATGTAATCTTTCACACCTTTTTCAGCTGATATTATTTGCTGTAGGTTGAACTTTTTCTCTTACATTTTTGAGATTGCCAAATACGTTTAGATCCGGATTTGAACATTGCTGCTCTGAATTATGTTCATCGATCTGCTATGAACATTGCTGTTAACGCTTGGCCTGTAGTTAGCTTTTCAATCTGATCAACTCCATGGCTCATGATGCAGGGAACCCAGGTTCAAATACCTGGATATATCACATAAGGGATGTAGCTTGGCAGAGGGGAGGGTGACCCCCCTCCTCCTCCCTACCCCTCAGCTAGTTCCCCTCTCTGCTCAGCTCAACCTCACATAGTAATAATCGATTTCCTCGAGAAAAAAAAACACTTCTTATAAAATAAAAAAGTTCCTGTTTATCTCGTTTTTTGGAAAAACATTCAGTTTGTGATTGATCTGTGCCATTAACCAATGGGTGAGCTGGAATGATGGCACTTTTGCTCATTCGTTATGCCTTCCAAAAGGTTCATCGCTTCTTACAGAGAAAGTTATTAATACCATAAAAATAACTCTCGCCTATCCCCAGAAAGGCAATTCAGAGCAAAAATGATCACCAATCCACCTGCCATCCTGCTGAGCCAGGAATGGACTCTGACACAAGCAATGTTGTGAAAAAGCCAAAAAGGCACATTTATGTTCTGCAAATAATTATGTGGTGGGTAGCATCATTTGCTGGGGGTACAGCTGTGCCACTCATACATTGCCCCCCCCCCCCCCCTCCACCCGGTCCTACTGGTAGTTCTAGCAGGAATTTGTAATTTGAAACACTAGGATGACAGTTTATAGCTGGGCTACGATTCAAACCCAGGGAAGACAACTCAACGTTGAGTGTTGGCATAAAGACCCAGAAAATATGAGGGTGGTATTACTGGGTCAATCTTTTCTTTTTTTCTTCGAAATCTTACAGTACCGTAAAGTGGGTGACTTTGAATGCCGGGGTGATTTGAACACTTGTTACAAGGTTCATTCAGATGATTTTTCTGCAGAAATGTGTTGTAGCTATTTTTTTAAACTCCTAAACAGTTCAAATACCCTCCCCTAAATTCGGGTAAGACTTTGAAATATTATCACCTGGAAGGTGTCCAAACCTAGTGAATCGGTAGGTGTACAAACATGCCCCAAGCACGAGGTGATTTTGAACGCCTGAATATCCAAACAAGACCGATAGTCGAACAAGAGCATAAGCCGGGCTTGGATCTGCTGAGTGGAAGATCTGCTGTCCCCATGTCACGTGACCAGATCCTCAACTCTGATTGTGGATCTCCGGAAATTTTAAAGGGAATAAACCTGCAAAGTGAGGGATCTACTTGCACCAGATGGACAGACAAATGTTGTTCCAGAGAGCATTGCCATTTGGGCTAGGACCACGTGACCGATGATGTCATCAATTGTTTTCTCGACCAATTTATCACTAGATCACGCTCAGGAAATTTCATACTCATTGGATCAAGCGTTCTAGTTGTCGATTTATGACGTCATAATGAAGGCATTTATGACATCATCATTGACATATGTTATTCCCCATGGGGAGTACTTTGCAATGAGCCACCTTTCAATTTTTTTCCATGTGGCGGTTTCAGAGATATAGAGGTGCAAAGTTTTCGTTTTTTTTTTTTTTTTTTTTTTTGTATACAAGATCGAGGCTCGTGAAAGAGCGAACATTAATCACACAGAAAGACAAACCGACACAAAAACATATAACATCGGGAGCGGTAGACAAGATGGGGGGAGAGGGGCAAGGACACAAACACAACATTTGAGAGCAGGGACCGAGAGACATGGAGACATCGAGAGATCTGAGAGAGGGCGAGGGCTTTGGGCGGGGGGCATGGGAAGGGGAGGGGGGGTGGGAGAGGTATAAAACATATGGACACGGCCAGGACTTCCAGAAAAAGAAGTTGGAATTTCAAACAAGGTGGATCTGGGGTGAATTAGCGGGGGTAGAAAAGATCAAGGTTTTGGATGGGGGAGGATAAGAGATGGTGGTGAACAGCTGTTTTAAAGACCTGGAGGGAGGAGTGGGATTGAAGGGAGTGAGGGAGTTTGTTCCAGAGGCAGGAGAAAAGAGGAATGAAAGAGTGAAGGTGAGCAGAGAGCCGAGATTTCGGCAGTTTAACCATCAGAGGGTTGCTGGCAGATCTTGTGCGACCTGTAGGAATATTTGGGGGACAGAGCACAGAGAGAGCTGGGGGTGCAAGGCCGGAGAGGAGTCGGTAGAAGACAGAAAGACCACCTACCTGCGTGAGTGAGTGAAAGGTGAGTGAGTGAAAGGCCCTCAGAGATAGCTTCATCGTGGGAGATTCCAATAATTCTGAAAGCTTTGGTTTCAACAGCGTGAAGCCGAGCTAGGTGTGAGGCAGGAGCACCGGCCCATAGGGGAGAACAGTATTCCATTGAGCTGGGGATGAAAGCCTTGTATGTGGTGAGGAGCTCAGGTGTGCCGAGGAAGGACTTCGCACGACGGAGGATGCCCAGTCGGCGACTGGCTTTGGAGACCAGCTTGGAAAAGTGGTTTTCCCAAGAAAGATCATGGCAGATAGTGAGACCCAAAAGCTTGAGCGACAGAACTTCTTGGAGAGGATTGTTGAGAAAGTAGATGGGAGGGTTGTCCAGTCGATCTTTTCGGAGAGACATAGTAAGAGTGTGAGATTTGTCAGGATTGAAAGACATGTTCCACTTGTTTGACCAGTCTGTGATTTTGTCCAAGTCTTCAGAGAGTGAGGAGGCTGCAGACTGCCGATCTGAGGGAAGAGGAATGGAGCGGCAGAGAGTGGAGTCATCAGCAAAAAGATAGAGAGGATTTTCAAGAGAGTCAGAGAGATCATTGATGAAGACCAGAAAAAGCACAGGGCCCAGAACACTGCCTTGGGGAACTCCAGCCTGAACAGGAAGAGGAGATGAGAGAACCCCATTCAGGGCCACACGTTGACGACGACTAGAGAGGAAGTTAGCCAGCCATGCGTGGAGATTTCCATGGATACCAAAGGAGGAGAGTTTGGTGAGCAGAGCGGGGTGCCAGACCGTATCGAAGGCACGTGATATGTCGAGGGAGACAGCTCTAATTTCCTGTTTGGCATTGAGGAGCTCCATCCATTGTTGAGACAGCAGAAGCACCATGTCCAGAGTAGAGTGACCTGGTCTGAAACCAAATTGATGCTATTTTTTTTACAAGATGGCGCCCATACCACGTTACCGATGATGTCACAATTATCATTTAAAATAATTCTGGAGGAGGTGCTCCTATTGTGAAAATTTCGTGTCAATTCGTCCAACGATTGCAGAGAAAACGAATTTTAAAGGGAATAAACCTGCAAGAATGCCGGCGGCAGGAACATACATACATACATACATACATACATACATACTGTGATGTTTGTGGGGGTAGGAGATAAAATACCTTGGTGAAGTCAGGAATGTGTCGTTAAGAATAGGCCGTATGCTGCAAAGAAGAAGAATCTCTGAATTAAGTAGGCCAACTGTGCGGGTAAGAGTGTTTGCATGTCGCCATAAGGGGCGGGGCTTTTGTGTCAACTAGTTCTAGGGTGTAAGATTAATAAACCCCAGTGTGTAATTGGCCCCTTGTGATGTTTCCCTTTGTTCTTATAAAATTCACTCGGCCAGCCATGCAATCGGCACATTGCCACAACCACACCGACAAGCCCGACAGAAACCCAAAGATTTGCCAATCGGCAAGGGAACCCCACCCCCGAACATTCTCGATGGGCGTCAAGAAAGGCCGTGAGGCCCCGCCCCGAAGGGAACGATTGGTCATGGCCAGGGACTGAAGTGGAAGGACACGGGGATTTGTTTGAGTGTAACGTCAGCGAGAATAGGGGAGGGTGCGTTTCTCCCTCTCTCGCTTTCTTCTGGTCCTGGCTTCATGGCGAGCGGACGTTTTCTGCCTCAGGCTCAGGGTGGTGTCTGGCTCATGTGCGCTTGTGAGGAGAGCATTTCCGGAGCTGTTGTGGACAACTTTCACGTTTTCGTGTGAGTAGATGTTGGTTGATGGTGGTGCTCTTTGGAGACGAGGAGGTCACGAGCAAAACAAAGAAGGATCCTGCCTGCTTGCCTCATGCCGACGGCTGGCTACGGGCGCGATTCCACGCCATATTGTGTACTTCCCACATGATGACTCTGGTTTGACGACCAGCAAGCCCTACAAGCCATTTTGGGACGCAAAGCTGAGTGCCGGTGGATTATAAGCGTATTTTATTTTCTTTATCTTTCCCTGTGTCTGTAATTAAGTCCACATGGAGGATCCCTCACCTTTGCCTATTACTATTAGTTTATCCTCAACATTTTTATTGTCTTTGCATTTTTTCCATTAAATTCATTATTTGTTGCATCTTTCTTTTGTGTGTCTTGTTTCGTTTCTTTGTTCTGTGTGTTCGGATTAACCCAGTGTCGGCCGTCCGATCACGTAAGGATTCGGGCCTCTCCCACACGCGCGAAAAGATAATTTAGTTTTCGCCAAGTTCGAAATACACCTCGGAGTAAAGCAACGTTTGCCTATCTGCCGCCCATGATCTTAATCACCGGCGACTCGACAATAAGGACAGATAAATACTGTTCCTGGATGCCATTGCCCTACGAGCTATGCCGTATAAATAACCATCAACCCTAAATCTGGTGATCACCAAATTGGGGCGTTGGAAAAGTCACACCCTGGAGGAGAATTAAAGCCAGTAATACCACACATTAATTTTGTTGAAGATCTTCAAAATTGTAAAAAAAAATTCAAAAGGTGTTCGATTTCACCACACTTTACAGTAGATGATACACTCTGCTGGCAATATTTCAATTGAAGAATAGCATGGCTTGACAATGCGCAAACGGGTTGTTAATCCTGATATAACATGTGGGAATCTTGCCTCGATGTAGGAATGTTAGCTTTAATAATTAAGGAACAAATTTATGAATTATGAATAACAGGTGAGCGAGAAAACTAATCCTGTATCTATATTTGCACAAAAAGCCAATTCGAGTCCACTGCAGGGTACATACTCGACTCATGTCGTGGGAAGTGGCGTTTGGAATACTCATAATGTTTGCCAAATGTGAGTTTGTGAGAGTGAAAAGCCTTGGGAGTCATACCCACACAATCCATTGGAGAAAGAAACAATTCATTAACCACTTTATCAAAAAGTTCCTCTTCTCTGTCGTTGTATTATTTCCAACGAATTGGAAAACTGAAAATCTACAAAATTGTTTCACTAATTGCTTGTCTGCTCCGATTGTTCAATTAACTCCAAAGGTCAATGGTTATTGCTGTATTCTTCAAGGGTCACGTGGCACAGTTGAGTTGTCACATCACTGGGAGGCTTGGCAATGATGAAAAAACAAAATGGTTTGTACATGAGAAAATCGAAGGATTATTATTTTGTGCCGCAGTTGATGGAACTCACCGGCACTAAGTACTTCTTCACTTCATCCAATGCATGACCCATGCGGCTGTACGCTTGTGCGGGTGGTGCGAACACCTCGATGAGGACGTGCAGCTCTCCATTTAAATGTGTGTACTTGGCATCACCACACTTCCTAAGTTCTTCTTCCTAATAAGAGGAAAAGAAAAAGATAGGGGGGGGGGGGGGGAGAAGGTATGGGCGAGAAAAGGGGTAAGGGAGAGAAAAGGGGTAAGAGAGAGAAAGAGGTGGGAGAGAGAAAGAGAGTGAGGAGGAAAAAGAAAAGAGAAAGGTGAGGGTAATTCTTCGATAAGAATAGGAAGGTTATCTCAAGGTATCTCAAAAACGAAGTTTCATCATTTCCTGCGAAGATCATGCAAGTTCAGCTCAAAGACCTTCTCTTTGCACCTTTTCCTTGTCACGCATGGAACCCTTCCCAAGGATGGACATCCGAGTTCCGGTCTCCTCCTTTAGCCTTTTGAGAGAATTTCCTCGGGGTCCCAGAAGCTTCCCGACGAAATTGAACTGCAGGGACAGCAGCATAATCAGGCCTAACATAACATGTGTGGTATTGTCCTGCACAAGGTGATGGCAAAATACTGCAGTGTCACTCAAACTATGCATTTCATTTTTCTGTCTGCATGCTATTGTGCACCTGACATCCATGTTAGACCTTGAGGGGCCATTGAAAATTAATCAAAGGCATTGCATGGTGACTGGCATCAGTAATCATAGCACTGCAGTTGGAACATTTTATTTATTTTTTACATTTATCAAAGGCTCAAGGTGGACTGGTGGAGCTGATACATAAATCAATTCCACGTTAAAGACAGCATTGTACGATAACGTGAATTACAAGGTTATTAGGAGACAATTTGCAAATACATATTGCACACCGGATTTGAACCCAATTGGGTTCACATTAGAACACGAAACTAAATTATTATTGTGTTTACTCCTTTTCATGTTTAGCACTGTGAATATAAGTATATAATTATATATGTGTATATGTGTATATATATATATATATATATATAGGTGTGTGTGTGTGTATATATATATATATATATATATATATATATATATATATATATATATATATATATATATATATATATATATATATATAGGTGTGTGTGTGTGTATATATATATACACAAAGAATTAAGTTAAGCACCCCCCCCCCCCCCCGTTTTTTTACAACCTCGCACATTACAAGTTTGTTGTCGTCAAAACAGTGTAATATACCCATGATATTGCTATATTTTCTGGAGAAGTGATATTATGGTCACATAAAAACATAACAATCATGCCGTTTTCAATATTTTATTCTGAATAATTTAAGGTGAAATTTTTTGGGAATTTTAGGCATATTTTCACCTCAATTTAAGTATGGAGCTATAGGTCCATCACGGACAGTGTGGATGACGTTTATGTTTTCTAACGTACAGTCATTGTTCTGAGAAGACCTCTAGCGATCTTTGCGTCAATAACGTGTGTAGGACCCACGTGATCGGATCACTGACTCAACCAATCACTTTTTTTCACTTTGATCACTCAATTTCATCAATGGATAATTGCTAATGTCATACCAATCATTATTTGATCTCACATACCTTAGAATATATGCCAATGTATACATATACACAAAGAATATATATTAGGGGGTGCTTACCTTAATTCGTTGTGTAGGGGTGCTTAACTTAATTCTTTGTGTATATATATGTATTTGACTAAGGAAGCCCACTAACCCTATGAGATGACACTGACGTCATGCACATAAATTATACCAACACATCACCTCCAAACTAGGAGGCATCCATGTGGTACTCAAGTCTTTGCAGACTGAGATTAGAGCTCTGTGGTCACAAATAGACAAAGACAGAGATGTCGATCTAGATTTCGCCCTCATTATTGGCCGTATGAGGCCTGGCTTTTTATAATAAAAAATGTTTTAAAATATCAAACATTTAAACAGCCTTGGACGTGCACCTTGACCCCACGGCCAAGGCACACCGTCTCTCAAGACTGTCCCATTGGCATACACATGCACCTCAACCCAAAGGCTGAAGCACATGCCGTCCCGACGAGGGCTTTTTTTTCTTCTTTTTTCCCCCTCATCAGGACAACATTCTGCAAATTTGACCAATCTAAGCCATTAGTATACACAGGTTGAACCCCCTAACTTGAACTGGGAAGCAAGGCACAGATTGAGTCTCACCCCAGCAATTGATGCACAACCTGTTAGCAACAAGTGTAGCCTGCCACGCTGACACATTGTCTCTGCCCTGCTCCTCTACAATTAGGAGGTTTGCTGTCAGGAACATTAAATTTGACTAAGGAAGCACACTGACCCTATGACATGACACTGACGTCATGCACATAAATTATACTTACAAATTGCAGTGCGATGTTACCTTACAAATTGCAGTGCGATGTTGCCTTACAAATTGCAGTGCGATGTTACCTTACAAATTGCAGTTTTTTTTCACCCGATTATGTGTTCTCAGCAGTGGTTTATTTGCAGCAACTCTGCCATGGAAACTTGCAGTGCCAGACGAGATGTTAATGTTCAGGCCTGCTCTCATTTCATTTGTCAGCTGCTGACTTGATTTTCTTCTATTGCGTAAGCTGAGAAACTTGAAGTGCTTGCCTTGCCTTGGGGAAGTTATTTTGGGTCTTCCTGTCCTTTATAATGTAATTGTTGAAGGACTGATCCGGCGTTCGTTCGAAGTGCCTTTTTGGCACGAGGGATGTGCAGAACACCTGACTGTAAGTTTCCACGTAACGTGACTGCCTCTTGCAATAATTGTTAAGCAGATGTAACTCATGCACATTTCTGGTTTTGGAAGAGATAAAAGGTTTTTTTGAGTAAATTTGAAACAGTCTTTCTGTGACCTCAACATGTGGAACATACAAACAACACACTAAGATTAATAATCCATTACAATTACAGGTTTGTCAGAAAATGAGAGGAATTGGATTGGTGGACAGCTTCAAGCAGGGTCTTCCATCAGCCATGTTGCAAGGATCTTTAACATGAGAAGAGGAACTGTTTATGACCTCAGATGATGTTATCAAGCCAATGGATCAATCACGTGTTCGTCTTTTACGGTGGAAAGCTGTTATTTCATAGTATATGTATTTCCTTGAAATAAGTGCAGATTTTTTTGTCTTGCAAGGAGTTAATCTGCCAAGATATAATTTCTGCTTTATTGGAGGGAACTTTCCAAATGGCAATTTGTCTAAAGATGTTGAATGTCACAACAGTTACGAAATTGAAATACAAGATGACCTTTCATCTTATCATATTCAAATTAAATTTAAATTGTATGAACTTTCCAAAATTTGTGCAATTAAGTTTTGGAGATAAAATACATCACATTTAACAACAGAAACATTTGCTACTCTTGGTGATTAGCGTCCTTGCTCTGATGATGTGCGGTTTTACAACATCGGTTTCTCTCTTTTTCGCTGCACATCATTGAATGTAATTGTTCTCTACACCTTTCTGTCTTCCTCAATGTCATTTATTTTCAAAAAGTCTGTGACCATGTGATCTTAATGCGGTATATTTTAAACCACCAGGATCTGGACTCTGAAAAGACCTGCGTCCAGATGGGTACCTTAAATAAATACATGAAAATGGCAATTAAAAATATTTCTTTGAAATAAAATATAAATATGTGTAAAAAGTAGAGTGGCACTCATAGAGCACATTCATCCCTCTGCCAGTCTGAACAGTTTACTTTTGGTGTCCCACTGATAGGCCGGATCTGCATGTGGACCATTCGTCCTTGTCGCACACCAAAATCGAATTGGCTGGGTCTCCTCAACTACCCAACTCATCCACCGAGTTTTGTCCGAACCCGTCCACAACGTTTTGAAATATCATGCTACATATCGATTTTGGCCCGATCTCTCAATGGTGAAGAATCACTTAAAAATTGTAGTATCCGGATCCGGTTCTTCATCAAAACCTAATCAATTCGTCCTTGTCAGACAGGCAACTTGTCCTTCAAATTTTGTCCGAATCCGTCCATAACCTTTTGAGATATCCCGCTCACAGATAGACAAACGGTGGTGAAAACATAACCTTCGTCCACCTTAGGTGGCACAGGTAATTAGAATGGCACTCGTGAACAAGAATCAAACGATAGAATCATGGCACATACCTCCGCCATGCTGATGAGTTTACCTTTTGTATCCCACTGCTAAACCAGATCTGCATCCGGACCAAAATCGAATCGACTTGTTCGTGTCACCCAACAAACTCATCCACCTAGTTTTGTCATAATCCGTCCAATACTTTTTGAAATATCATGCCATATATGTATCGATAGTTTTTGGCCCTATTTATGAATAGTGAAGAATCACCTGAAAGATTACAAGCCAGGTATTGGGTTAATGGTAAAGGTGACTGGCTAAAGATTGCAATGTCCTGACTGCAAGCCCCTGTCATGCCGTTGAATTAACAACAAGTGGGTTGACTCAGCATGTCATCCTGTCTGTGCTCTGTCCCCCAAATATTCCTACAGGTCACACAAGATCTGCCAGCAATCCTCTTAAACTGCCAAAATCAAGACCCTCTGCTCACCTTCACTCTTTCATTCCTCTTTTCTCCCACCTCTGGAACAAACTCCCTCACTCTCTTCAATCCCACTCCTCCCTCCAGGTCTTTAAAACAGCTGTTCACCACCATCTCTCATCTTCCCCCATCCAAAACATTGATCTTTTCTACCCCCGTGAATTCACCCCAGATCCACTTTTTTGAAATACCAACTTCTTTCCTGGAAGTCCAAGCAGTGTCCATGTGTTTTATACCTCTCCCACCCCCCCCACCCCCCCCCATTCCCGTGCCTCCTCCCCCCAAGCCTTCATCCTCCCACAGATCTCTCGATGTCCCTGCTCTCAAATGTTGTACTTGTGTGCTCCCCCCTCTCTCCCCCATCCTGTCTCCTGCTCCCTTTATTTCCTCTTGTGTGTCCGTTTTTTTTGTTTTTTTGTTTTTTGTCATTAATGTTAGCTCTTACACGAGCCTCGATCTTGTATACAAAAAAAAAACAACAACAAAAAAATCCCTCTGAGGTCGGCAATATGAGTACCTGCTTACTGGAAATGGGGGCACTACATCAGCGGCACATACAGTCACGTGAAAAAGTAAGTACACCCCATGTAAAGTTTTTACTTTTTCAACATATTTCAACATACAGCTATTTGATCTTCATTTCAACAATATTGATAGATAAAGGTGATATAATATAACAAACATCATGAAACATTTACATGTTGTAGTCCATTGTATAATTTTAATAAACATAAATGCAAATTTCGCATGTGGAAAACGTAAGTACACCGTTGGCTCTAATATGTGGTATTGCCCCCTTTGGCAGAAACAACCTCAAGTAGGCGTTTCTTATAACTGTCTACCAGTCTCTGACATCGACTGCGAGAAATTTTTGCCCACTCCTCCATGCAGAATTCTTTCAGCTGTGCGATGTTTGAGGGGTTTCTTGCATGCACAGCTCGTTTCAAATCCCCCCACAACATCTCGATGGGATTTAGATCCGGGCTTTGACTTGGCCATTCCAGAACCCCCCATTTCTTTCTTTTCAGCCATTCCTTGGTGGATTTACTGGTATGTTTAGGGTCATTGTCATGTTGCAAGGTCCACCTTCGGTTGAGCTTCAACTTTCTGACAGATGGCCTCACATTATCCTCAAGCACCCTCTGGTACAATGAAGAATTCATAGTGGATTCTATGATGGTGAGCTGCCCAGGCCCTGATGCAGCAAAGCTGCCCCAAACCATAATATTTCAACCACCATGCTTTACAGTTGGTATTAGGTTCTCGTGGTCAAATGCTGTCTTTGGTTTTCGCCAAACATGTCTTCTGGTACTGTGGCCAAATAGCTCTACCTTTGACTCATCTGTCCAGAGCACATTGTTCCAGAAGTGCTGGTCTTTGCCTCGGTGTTCATTGGCAAACTTTAGTCTTGCCCTGATGTTCTTTCTGGACAGCAAAGGTTTCCTCCTGGCACACCTTCCATGTAGATCAAATTTGTGCAGCCTCTTTCTAATTTTAGACTCGTGCACTTTGACATCAACAGTGGCAAGAGCTACCTGTAGGTCCCGTGATGACATTCTGGGGTTCTTCGAGACTTCTTTCAGCATCTTGCGGTCTGCTCTCGGGGTGAACTTGCTGGGGCGGCCTGGCCTGAACAAGTTGGTAGTTGTTTGGAATCTTCTGCACTTGTAGATGAGCTTCCGGACAGTCGAATGATTGATTTCAAATTGTTTGGAGATATTTTTAAATCCCGTCCCAGACTCGTAGGCATCTATAACCTTCTTTCTGAAGGCCTCAGAGAGCTCTTTTGATCTCGGCATGGTGACGCCGCACACTTCAACAACAAAAAGCAAACCAAACTAAATGTCTGAGGTTTAAATAAGACAGGTTCCTCCAAGATCCTCTCTAACGATGTTCTAATCATGTGCACCTGAGCTGGTGCATCTGATTCTAATTTTAGGTATTTGAAGTAGTGATAAATGTAGGGGTGTACTTACTTTTTCCACATGCGAAATTTGCATTTATGTTTATTTAAATTATACAATGGACTACAAAATGTAAATGTTTCATGATGTTTGTTATATTATATCACCTTTATCTATCAATATTGTTGAAATGAAGATCAAATAGCTGTATGTTGAAATATGTTGAAAAAGTCAAAACTTTACATGGGGTGTACTTACTTTTTCACGTGACTGTATGTGTGCCTAGTGTCGCTCTACTCTTCGGGTTTAATCAAAAGACAGCATGTTGTACTTTACAACCTTTTTGTGAACAAAATCACTAATACTAGGAAAGTTTAAAAAGAATCTTCGCTGGTTGGTCGTTCTTTAAATGAGAAACTTTTGCTGCAACAACGATCCTCATTACGAAGGTTGTTTTTCTTTTCGTGTCCCTAACGTTAACTTTGGAGG
The DNA here is from genome assembly GCF_964187855.1 of Myxine glutinosa. NCBI lineage: Eukaryota > Metazoa > Chordata > Myxini > Myxiniformes > Myxinidae > Myxine > Myxine glutinosa. The sequence continues at coordinate 82,412,575 of NC_136273.1, forward strand.
AGTTTGATTTCTGTAATAATGTTATAAAGTTGTAAATTTTATTACAGGAGCCATATTGCTTTTTATCGGACTGTTCAGCATTCCCATCTCGACGAATGGCATATGGTACTCGTAACCCATGTTCAAATCACTTCCACGATTTGTATTTCGTCATTGTGTACTCATGTCCTTGTGATCCACATTAACAGGTACATGATGTCTCCTGCTGATGCAATCATGAATTCATTACCTCCGCAAATGAAGGTGGGCTGAGGTTATGTTTTTCACTCCTGTCTGCTTGTCTGTCTATTTTGTCTGCGAGCTGAATATCTCAAAACGTTATGATTCGGACGAAATTTGGTGGACGGGTTGGGTGTGTGACAAGGACGAAATGATTCTATTTTGGTGAAGATCCGGATTCGGATCCTGATACTAAAATTTTAAAGAGATTCTTCACCATGGATAGTTCCAAAAATGATGTACAGCATGATATTTCAAAAAGTTATGGACAGATTCGGACAAAACTTTGTGGATGAATTAGGTAGATGACGAGAACAAGCCGATTACATTTTGGTTCAGGTCCTGATGTAGATCCGGCCTTTCAGTGAGATACAAAATGTAAACTGTTCAACCTGGTGGAGGTATGCACTCTACAGTGTGCCGTCTAGTTTCTTTATGAAATTGAAATCATAAATTGTTTTTGCAAAAATTTCAAAGTAGTCATAATAATGAATTATTTTGTGTGAATTATTAATACTAGGGCATGCCCGTACTATATATATGCCCGTACTATATATCTATCTAAAATTATATCCCCCCCCCTCTATTTACATGAAATGGTTTGGTCCATTCGCAACGCCAAAGCGAACGGCGAACGGCTTGCGAGTACAGTGACAATCCCCCCCCCTCTATTTACATGAAATGGTTTCGTCCATTCGCAACGACCACAGAACCCCCCCCCCCTCTATTTACATGGAATGGTTTGGTCCATTCGCAACGCCGGCACACGCGATCGTTCGCTGCTCTCTGATTGGTTGAATCGTTTTTTGGACATAGCTCGGTAAGTAATTGTCCGATTAATATGAAACCTTGAAAAGGCACATCCTCGGGTCCCCAGCAATATACCTGGCAAGTTAAAAGTATATCGGACCCGTGGTTGTCGAGAAACAGCGGTCACAGACAGACAAACGTACAAACGTACAAACGTACAGACAGAGATTACTGGAATTATAGATAGATGAATGAATTAATAATCGAAATATAATGGAGCAAGTGTTTGTATGTATGTATGTATGTATGTCCGCTCATCACCCATTGGTTGGACAGCTGACCTGACTCCACCCACAAATGTAACCTGAAATACTTAAACCTAAAGTACCCAGAGGAACCTCCCTCCCCCCACCCCCATACCCGGAGGACCTACAAAACCGAGAAGACCGAGAGGACCCAAAATACCCAGAGGACCCAAAAGACCCCCATGACCCTAAGTACCCAAAGGACCCTAAAGATCCTGAGGACCCAAAGGATCCAGAGGAACCAAAAGACTGAAAAGACTCCAGAGACCCAATGGACCCCAAAGACCTAAAAGACCCTGAAGACCTAAAAGACTGAAAAGACCCAGAAGACCCAGAGGACCCAAAATACCCTCAAGAACCAAAACACTCCAAAAGCCTTAAAGACCCAAAGACCCCGAAGACCCTTAAAGACCCACGAGAACCAAAATACCCTGAAGACCTAAAATACTCCAAAGACGCAAAATACCCCAAAGACCCCAAAGACCTTCAAATACCCTGAAGACCCAAGAGAACCTGAAGACCCAAAAGACCCAAAGACCCAAAATACTTCAAAGCCCCTTAAAGACCCAAAAGACCACAAATATCCAATATAGCCCAAAGATCCTTGAAGACCCAAAGACTGAAAAGACACAAAGACCCAAAATACCCCAAAGATCCTTAAAGTCCAAAAAAATCCAAAGAATGAAAAGACCCCAAAGAATGAAAAGGTCCCAAAGACTGAAAAGACCCTGAAGACCCAAAAGACTGAAAAGACCCTGAAGACTCAAAAGCCCCGAAAAGGGGCACCCAAATGCAATTATTTTTTTCTGAAAAACCATTGGCAATCATTAATGACGATCTAATTTGAAGGGAATTTTTTTTATTTGCCAATTACAAAGTGTCGAAAAACCATAGACTGTCGATTTTCGAGTTTGCCAGTGATGTCACATTGGGAACTCACCGTGATCCTGCTGGCGACGGTACATAAAGGTGGGTTTTCACGGGACACGCGAACGGTTCGCGAAGGATGCGAATGTCGAAAAAATGGCAAAGTCCAACATTCGTATTTTAGGCTCCAAAAGTTCGCCAAACATGCGCGTGGGTTCGGAAGCGTCGTCAATTGTTCGCAGGAGTCGTTTTTTGTTCGGCGGGTATTTCAAACATTTTTGAAATACCCGGAGCTCCAAAAGTTCAAATATTTTTGAAATACCCGCCGAACAAAAAACGACTCCTGCGAACAATTGACGACGCTTCCGAACCCCCGCGCATGTTTGGCGAACTTTTGGAGCCTAAAATACGAATGTTGGACTTTGCCATTTTTTCGACATTCGCATCCTTCGCGAACCGTTCGCGTATCCCGTGAAAACCCACCTTAAGGAAACGGCGTATTGCGAGCTCTGATTTCGATACTGATTGGGGATGATGAAGTGGGGGGGGGGGGGGGGGTGGAGTGGTCGTGGCGTATTGTTAGCTAGGGTGACAGTTGACGAGGGATTGTGAGGGGATGGTTGAGGTGGGGCGGGTTTGGGGTCATGGGTATTGTTAGCTAGTGTGACGGTTGATAGGGGATTGTGAGGAGATGGTGGGGGGCGGTAAGGGGTGTGGGGTGGTCATGTGTATTGTTAGCTAGGGTGACGGTTGAAGGGGAATTGTGGGGGGAAGTGGAGTGGGGGGGAGGAGGGGTGTGGGGTTGTTATGGGTATTGTTAGCTGGGGTGACGGTTGATGGGGGAATGTGAAGGGATGGTGGAGTGGAGTGATGGCTGTGGGGTTGTTATGGATATTGTTAGCTAGGGTGACGGTTGATAGGGGATGGTGGAGTGGGGTATGGTGTGTGGGGTGGTCATGGGTATTGTTAGCTCAGGTGATGGTTGATGGGGGAATGTGAAGGGATGGTGGAGTGGGGTGATGGGTGTGTGGTGGTCATGGTATTGTTAGCTCCGGTGACGGTTGAAGGGGGATTGAGGGTGAAGTGGAGTGGGGGGGGGGGGAGGGGTGTGGGGTTGTTATGGGTATTGTTAGGTAGGGTGATGCTTGATGGGGGATTGTGAGAGGATGGTGGAGGGGAGGGGAAAGAGTTGGTTGTGGGTATTGTTAGCTAGGATGATGTTTGATGTTTGTTTTTTTTTCTGGAAAATTTAGATGCCTCAAAAACCAAGGCCACCTAAGTTGAACAGAAATCAGCAAGAGCAATACTACCAAAGGAAATCGTCAGGAAATCCAAGTCGAAGTAGTTGTATCAGCAGAAAATATCCAATGGCAGAAAAATGTGTTGCACGCTTCGAACAAGATCGCCTGTAAGTCGGGTACTCTGCTAGTAATAATAATGAATCAAGTAAATAAATAATGAATCGGTTTGTGGCCTTTAAAAAAAAAAAGCATTATTTCTGCTTCCGGTGTCATATGATAAATTTATTTAAAGGGACAAGTGCACCCCCTCCCTACAGAAGCGGGAGGAAGTGTCAGGTTATTATACTCTCTGGGGTATGTAGATTACAGTAGATCTTGACTCGGGCCTCTAAAACTACAGGTTTCCTCCCTTTCAGTTTAGTGTTAAACAGCAGTAGTGACTGTTTAAAAAGGTAATCATACGTGTTTGTGGTTTATGATATTTTTACTTCGGCTAGGAGTTCCCCAAGAAATGCCACAATAAGCTAATTTATACATGTTAACATAGCGTTTGTCCAAGGTTGAAAACCCCTATTGCGGAGGGGGGGATAATATTTATATTATTATTGCTTTGTAATAACATGAATATTATGCGATTATCATTTGTGTTATTAGAAGCATCCTTGGAAAATGGCACTATAAGCTAGCAATACACTTAAGGTTTTCGCCCAAGGCCTCTTGGGAAAGGGGGGAGGGAAAATTAAGTCACTCCAACCTCCATCGTGTGACCCTTAGTCTTCCTGTCAAGTTTGGTTGATATTGGATAATTAACGACCGAATGTATTGCGGTCAGACAAACAGACAAACAGAGGGACGTGCATCAAATTGCATACTTTACATTGATGCATTCTTTGTTATCAAGTGGCATGAATCATCGATTAATCTATTCCAATATTTTGTGGGATCCAAATTCTAATAAGTGTAAATCGGGAATAATTTAGCGGGAAAGTTGGCTTGGTAATCATTATATCTATATCCATCACCATGGATCCATATAATAATTTGGATCAAAATGGATGCCATGTTGTGTTTGTGACCGAGCTCTCCCTGTAGATCTCTCTGTCATGTATAGGCAAACCCTAAATTTGTCACATTCACTCATTTGTGTTGCACAAACTGCGCCTCGGTCTACTCATTGCTTGGAGAGTTGCACCGCCTTTTGTAAAGCAGGATAAAAAGCTGCTGCAACAGTCAACAACATCATCATGGTCACCAGAAAGTATCTCTGGCAATGAAAAAGAAGAGGATACATTTGTTAAGAGGGTTTAACAGGCAAATCCGATATTGTCATGTTTTCTAAATCATGGTCCACATTTTGGCATTTCGAAACCGTTTTGGTTATAAAGTTGCACAGCTATTGTAAACAATGAAGTAGATGTAGCTGAAACAGCCACAGCCATGCTTTAGGAAGTTCTGGGTCGACAAAGACCTTTGAACTTTTGTGGGTCTTGTGGCACTTCATGAAACAAGAAAACAACACGTGCACTCGTAACACGTGATGATTGATCTTGGGTAAGAGTTGCATTATTTTCTTGTTTTTTTTTTGTTTTGTTTTTTGGCAGACGGCCAACATGACCAACCTGACCAATACGACCACAGTACGTAATCACTAGACTACGGATTTTTATGTTAAGAAAATAGGCCTTTTATGTTTTGAAAAGCGGAAATTTTTTTTTTTATGTGAAAAATTCCCGAAATATTTTTTTCCCCCGTTTTATTCATTTTTTATTATTACCAAGTTTTTCAGAAATCAGTCAAAAAAAGAACAAAAAATGGTAAGCTTTTTCCTGCACAACATTAAGCACTCTGGGCTAGTAAACAGGTAAAAAATGACGTTCAGGTACCTTTATTGCAACCGCATTGTTTGATAAGTAGAGGACAAGAAGAAATTGACAAGACCCTTTAAGGAACGGTTAAAGTAGGTGTTTGAAATCATTATCTTGGTAATGTTCTCCTTGGTGAGGCGGTGTCGGCGGTCGGTGAGGACGTTTCTGTAGACGGAGAAGGACCTTTCCACGTCGACGCTGACGATGGGGCAGTACCTCAAGAGGGGGATGTCAGCAAGCTTGACTCCAGCCGGCACACCAACCTCAGATCCGTGCTGATCTCCATCCAGGATCAAAGCCACTGTCCTCAGCACACCAATGTCAGGATTGCGCTGCAGCACCGCCTTGAACCTGGTGAGCAGGATCTCCTTACGGCAGCCTCGGATCTTTTCGAGCTCCTCCTTGGCCTGATCAAGGAGCTGGAAGGCCTTGGCCAGCTCCATGCCGGCCTCCTCCAGCTGCTTAAGGATCTTCGGGATGAACGACACGTGGGCATTTAAGAAGACCAAACTGAGCTTGATGTCCGCCTTTCCGAACAGGTCCTTGGCACTCCGGATTGCCATCGCGTCGTCATCATTCAGCTGGTCCACAATGTCCTTGACGGCCTCGAAGTGCTCGGCGTAAAACACCGCGGCGTCGATCCACGTCCCCCACCGAGTAAGAATGGGCTCCGGGGGAGAGAAAGATTGGGCTGCTGCTCCTTCCAAAAGACAACACGCGACGGGGCTTTGACGAACACCTTCTTCGTCGTGGCAATCAGGTCGTTGACGTCCTTGAACATTTCTCGGACTGTCTCGCAGACACGGTGGAGCGCATGGGCAACGCAAGTCACATGCAGCAAGTCCGGGAAGAGTTCCTTCAGGGCATGGCCGGCCTTGATCATATAGGCCGCGGCGTCGCTGACGAGGACCTTGAGGCACTCCGGCTTGAAATCAGGCCAAAGATAGCGCAGCGTGTCATTGACTGCACGCACGATCTCCCCGGAGTTGGTCTTCTCCAGAAACATGCACTGGACGAGGTGGGGACGAAAGTACCCCTCCTTGGACAAGCGTCCCGCGATGATGTTGGCCACATATCGACCTGCCGAATCGGTCGTCTCGTCGACGGACAGCCAGATGGGCTGCTGTCCGAGGTCGGCACGGATCCCCGCCAAGGCCTCGTCGTAGCACTTGTCGAGGTAGTGCTTTCGAATCCAGCTTTCATCGGGGATCTGGAGAGTGATGTGCTTCTCCAGGAACGACCGGAGGGCAGGGTTTTCCAATTTCGACCATGGGATGCCAGCGGCCAGCATGGCCTGGCACAGCTCCTGAGCCACGACGTCGCACTTGTGCCTCTTTCCGCCACCAAAGTCCTCCATGGTGGCTTGCGTGACCGTCCTCTTCTTCTTCAAGGCCAAGTTGCTCTTGTGGCGGTCTCCTCGGACATGTTGGGCCAGCTCAGACTTCTGCTTCGCCCGGAAAGTCTTTTCACAAGCTCGACAGAAAGCCGTGTCACTCGACACGTACTTGAAGGTGGCCCCATCGCCGCCAGCGTTGAATTCCTTCAGCCACTTGTCACGAAGAGCAGCACTCATCTTGATAGGAGACTTGTTCACACTTTGTGTACACTCTCTCACTGTAGTACACCGCCTCACTGCTGTACACGCTGGGGACGCAACGCACGCAAGTGGACGCAACGTTTTGTTTTTGAGATCGATCGCAGTTAAAAATTTCGATCGCAGTTACAAATTTCGATCGCAGTTTAAAATTTCGAAAAATTCCCTAATTTTTTTAGCGTTGCCAGACATTTTCGACCAAAAAGGGCATTTTATTTTATTTTTCCCGAAAAAGGGCGAAATTCTTTTTTTCTCCGAAAATAGCAAAATAATTTTTTTGCGCGCAAAAAAGCCGTTTTATGTGAAAAAATATTTTTTCTTTTTTCACATAAAAATCCGATGTGCAGTAATCACAATTAGGGTCCTCGGTCGTTGATGTCATCGATTACTTAACCGCAGCGGGGACCCGAGCCACGCAACACCAGAGTGTTTTCACGTTCCGACCGACTTTACCCATAAAAAGCTGCAAGAAGCAGTGCCGGTGTGGCGTGAGCTCATTTTAAGATTTACCAGGTAACTCGGGACAGGCGCACTAAAATGGTGCCTGAAAAAGGCAGCACTTTAAACGTACCCCGGACGGAATGAGAAAAGCTATTGGTGCAAAAAATCTTTTTATAAAACCTTTTAAAGATAAAATGCATTTAAAGGTTGTGCACGTACATACGAGAGCGTTTAAGAAGTCCTGTGAACTAAAGAAATCCTCACAATCGTCCAAGAAATACCAAAATTGTCATTTTTTAATATCCCAAGAAGACACAAAAAATACCTTCTTCATTAATAAATATATTTACCTCTGCCACCAAAGGTGGATGGAGGTTATGTTTTCACCCCTGTGTGTGTTTGTTTGTCTGTGTGTCTGTGAACAAAATATCTCAAAAGGTTATGGATGGATTCGGACGAAATTTGGCAGAGAGGAAGTGTATGTGACACCGACGAAATGATTAGATGTTGGTGAAGATCCGGATTCGGATCCGGCTAGTATTTTTAAAAAGTGATTCTTCACGATTCGGAGATCGGGACAAAAACGATCCAAAGCAGGATATCTCAAAAAGTTATCGAAGGATTTGGAAGAAACTTGGTGGTCAGGCTGGGTGCGTGACAAGGACGAATCGATTCGATTTTGGTGATGATCTGAATGTGGATTCGGATACGAGAATTATTTAATTTGTAAGTGATTCTTCACCATTGAGTGATGGGGCTAAAACCGATACATAGCTGGATATCTCAAAAAGTTATCCACGGATTTGGACGAAACCTGGTGGATCGATTGGGTGCGTGACAAGGACGAATCGATTCGATTATTGGTGATGATCTGAATATGGATTCGGATACGAGAATTATTTAATTTTTAAGTGATTCTTCACCATTGAAGGATTTGGCGAAAAACGATATATAACATGATATATGTTATGGAAATAGTATAAAAAGTTATGGAAGAGTTATGACTAAACTAGGCGGACGAGTTTGTTCGGTGACAAGAACAAGCCGATTCGATCTTGTTAAATTTGCGTTTCTCGGATTGCTCTGAGTATCTTGTTCCTTTACTTATTTAATTTTTCAATTCCTCCGTGAGGTCACATGAAATCGTTGTCCATTATTTACCACCATCGGGCACACAACTACACAAGTGTCGAAAGCACAAACCTTGGGGTGTTGTTTCACCGGAATGATGACCCTTTCTACCAGCTTCATGTTCCTGTTGCTCACGACGTCGATGTACTTTTTCCCATGCTCCTCCAGCCCTCCATTCTCGGCCTTTTGGACCTTCTCCGAATCTGCAGAGAACACGAGTGTCAGACTTATGATGGCGTTTTAAAAGAGCAATACAATGATGACAATTGGCAGTGTTACCTGCACGAATGGCATGATCACGTGATGAAATATAGTATCATGGGCACAGATATTCAGAATGAAGGTTTTGTCGCGACGAGTGTACGCGGGGGCGATCAAGTGTCCTCGGAACGAAATACTCACATTTGTCCAGGTGATGCCGACTTTTTTTAAAACATTTTTCAATCCATGAGTATAAATAAATAATTAGTTAGAAAAATCATGTTTACTCCGAGATTGCGAAATAAATATGGCATTTCGTGGACTGTTGCGAGCGTCTCCGATGGAGTAAGTTTTGAATGTTCAGCGTTTATCGGAACAGATGGCTCCAACGTGCAAGTTTGTGAATTTTTAGTTTTTTTTCCGAAGATCCAAGAAAATCTACAGGAAAACAATCTTGTCACAGTACTTCATTCATGGTGAGGGTGCCACTGCTGGAAATGGATTGCTGAATTGAATGTTTTAATAAAAACCAGAAACCCACGTTGTGAGCTGATGTGAGTACCTCGCGTACAACGATTGAACTTTACACCACAGCAAATGGGTAATGACATGTCTTTGCACGGGTAGAAAAACAAATGTCACACGCACAAACACCTCTACACACGTACACAACTACATGCAGACACACATCTATAAATACACACAACTACATGCAGACACACATCTATAAATACACACACCTACATGCAGATACACATCTATAAATACACACACCTACATGCAGATACACATCTATAAATACACACACCTACATGCAGACACACATCTATAAATACACACACCTACATGCAGACACACATCTATAAATACACACACCTACACATACAGACATACACACACACATGCACCAACACCTCTACACACGTACACAACTACATGCAGACACACATCTATAAATACACACAACTACATGCAGACACACATCTATAAATACACACACCTACATGCAGACACATATCTATAAATACACACAACTACATGCAGACACACATCTATAAATACACACAACTACATGCAGATACACATCTATAAATACACACACCTACATGCAGACACACATCTATAAATACACACACCTACACATACAGACATACACACACATGCACCAACACACACTTATACACACCTACACACACCTATACACAGATACACACACACACACACACACTTATACACACCTACACACACCTATACACGGATACACACACACACACACACACACACACACACACACACACACATACACATACACACTAAACACATAAATATGCACACACACACACATACAGACATACACACACCTACACACACACCTATACACACCCACACACACATACCTCCACACACAAACCAAACACACACACACGCACCTAAACACATACAGACACACACACACACACACACACACACACACAATCTCGTTTTTTCATTTCTGTTCCTCACAAATCTACCTCTCTCTTTTATTCACACACACACACACACACACACACACACACACACACACACACACACACACACACACGATTAATTAATTGTACAGTATCGGTTGTTCCTAAACTTAAATATAAATAATTTAAAGGATTGTTGTAAATGATGTTAATTTTACAACATCCCATATTCAACTTTATGTAAATTGTAAACCTCAAACATAGTTTCTCCACCGAAAGCAAGAACCTTAACCTGTCAGCAATTGACTAGTTTCCCGACTGCACGGATCATCAGCTGGGTACCGTTCTTCCTCGAGGTTTCGATCCTTTCAGCCCAGGACCTCTCCAAACGGCGGATCCACAACCTCGGTCATGGATCCACATCAATAGATGGTACATCAGTGGATCCACAACCTCAGTTGCGTCCAGGCAGTCAGTCAACCCATCAATGCACCAACATATTGCATCGCACATTTGCTACAGGTCAATAGGTAAACTATATTTGAGGTTTTACATGTAATTAATTCTTTAGTTTCTTTTAACTTGTAACATCTAACCGTTACTGTACAATTAATTATATTGTTTGTGGTTTTCATGCTTTGAAATGTAGTTGAGCAAACATAAAATATCATATAAATGTAGTTTAACAAACACATTAACATCACATCAACAAAGAATAAACATATAAATATATGAGAAACAGTATCGTGGATTTTATAGAGAAATTGATTATAGAGAAACAGTATGGAACACACACACACACACACACACACACACACACACACACACACACACACACACCTATATTCAGCTACTCTCACACACCCCTATACACACCTACACACACACACACACACACACACACACACAGACACACACACACACACACACACACACACAGAACTACAGACAAACTTACCTTCTTTTATTTTCTGAACACTGTCCCTCACAACAATTATGATAATTTATTGAACAGTAATAGCTAAAATGTGGAGGTGTGCGCCCAAAGCAACAACTTCAGTAACTTTTTTTGGAGTAATCCATTTTCAGACTGCCCGGACCAGCCCGGACTTCTCCAAACGGTGGGTCAACATCAGTGGACGCACACACACGTTCCCCCACCTCCCCTCCACCCCTACCCACCTCCCTCCCTCCTCCCCCCACAAAAGTGTTCCTCAAGAAATATCCCCAAAATGGTTACCGCCCGAGCATATCCACACGTGTCAAACTCTCACTCTCGAGTGGAGGTGGAGTGGAAAGGCAAAGGAAGAGGTATAACAGACAAAACAGCACCCGATATTAAACAACCCTAAAAAGATTTGTCCCAAATATTGTCCCCCAAATATTCCTACAGGTCGCACAAGATCTGCCAGCAACCCTCTGATGGTTAAACTGCCGAAATCTCGGCTCTCTGCTCACCTTCACTCTTTCATTCCTCTTTTCTCCCGCCTGTGGAACAAACTCCCTCACTCCCTTCAATCCCACTCCTCCCTCCAGGTCTTTAAAACAGCTGTTCACCACCATCTCTTATCTTCCCCCATCCAAAACCTTGATCTTTTCTACCCCCGGTAATTCACCCCAGATCCACCTTGTTTGAAATTCCAACTTCTTTCCTGGAAGTCCTGGCAGTGTCCATATGTTTTATACCTCTCCCACCGCCCCCTTCCCATGCCCCCCCCCCCCCCCAAAGCCCTCGCCCTCTCTCAGATCTCTCGATGTCTCCATGTCTCTCGGTCCCTGCTCTCAAATGTTGTGTTTGTGTCCTTCCCCCTCTCTCCCCATCTTGTCTACCGCTCCCGATGTAATATGTTTTATGTGTCGGTTTGTCTTTCTGTGTGATTAATGTTCGCTCTTTCACGAGCCTCGATCTTGTATACAAAAAAAAAAAACCAAAAAAAAAACCCCCCATTTGGCCATAATCTATACAGCTCAACATGCAAACGAGAACCAACAGCCGACAGATCATTGAAAACCAGCCTTGAGTTACTCACCTTTACAAACGTTCTCTGATACCAGGTACCACAATCCAATTCATTTTAACCTACCAGTCTATCCAGCCTTGGAATTCACGTTGAGGTTTTTCTGCTGTAAAGTTTCTGTTGTGCAGCAACTTTTAGACCGACACAAGGCACGTTTTACTGTCGTGAAATATTAAACAAGCTAATTATCTAAAATGCCAACCTCAGAATGAACCATTTAAAGAGTAGCGTTCTCTTGAGGGAGTCTGCCGAAAACTGTCAGAACCCCCGTTTGACGTGATTTATTGTATAGGATTTCCTGCCCAGTGAGCCCTTCTTATGCAAAACACGCGCACACACACACACACACACGTATGTATATATATATATATATATGTATGTATATATATATATATATATATATATATATATATATATATATATATATATATATATATATATTGTTGCGGATATGAGAACTGTATATTTTTTTGATTGAGTGAATTGTTATTATTGTTTATTCTGCGCCCCCCTGCCTCCGGAGCTGTGTAAAGGTGAAAGGGCATCCCATAATTAGTCCACAAGCATACACGTCAGCCAAGTAATAGAATACCCCTGTTTGATAGTTATCTCTTATTCTGTGTTTTAGGGTAAGGCTGTGTCTCCCATTAATTGAAGTACTCCATTGCACCAGTGAAAGAGAATAGATCCCCTTTCATTCCCATCCCCAAAATCTCCATTTCCTTTTACATCCCCTCTCGTGATTGCCAACCCTCGATTGCCAATTACCTCCCCTCCAATAACGGCCATTGACCACGAGGCAGGGTCGGAGAAGAAAGGCGTGTCTCCACCTCGTCATAGAGGGGAAGAGGGGCGTGCCCGCCCGTCGTCATCAAGGGCGGAGCGAGAGGGTCGCGTGACCAACCAGGGCCGAGGTGAGCACACCGATGGGCGTGTCCTGAAGGCCGGCGGCTTGATCGCTGGAGGCGCTATAAAGGCGCGCGCGCAAGAAGCGAGGAGTGAGTCAGTGGTTGCGTTGGGAGTCAGTGGTTGCGTTGAGAGTCAGTAGAGTCGGTGGTCAGTTGGTTGCGTTGGTTGCGGTGAGGAGTCGGTGGTGGTGGTCAGTGGTTGCGTTGGTTGCGGTGAGGAGTCGGTGGTGAGAAGTGAGTGGACCAAGAAAGAGTTGAGGGTTTGGACCAGACGAGCCAGACAAGTCCTGGGAAAGCACGCGACGTCCACAGCAGCCACAACAGCAGCTTGGGGCCTGAACGGCGGTTTTGAGCAGGGCCGCAAAGGAACGGCGGCTGCTAAACGCGCCGATCGTGCTGCAGGACCTCCTTGGACCTTCCTCTCCCTCCAGCCATCCACCTCCTGCCTTTCCACCCTTCTTGTGTACATGAGTTTGTTTTTTTTTTTTTTTTTTTTTTTTTTTTTTTTTGTATACAATATCGAGGCTCGTGAAAGAGCGAACATTAATCACACAGAAAGACAAACCGACACATAAAACATATAACATAGGGAGCGGTAGACAAGATGGGGAGAGAGGGGGAAGGACACAAACACAACATTTGAGAGCAGGGACCGAGAGACATGGAGACATCGAGAGATCTGAGAGAGGGCGAGGGCTTTGGGGGGGGGGGGGGCGTGGGAAGGGGGCAGTGGGAGAGGTATAAAACATATGGACACTGCCAGGACTTCCAGGAAAGAAGTTGGAATTTCAAACAAGGTGGATCTGGGGTGAATTAGCGGGGGTAGAAAAGATCAAGGTTTTGGATGGGGGAAGATAAGAGATGGTGGTGAACAGCTGTTTTAAAGACCTGGAGGGAGGAGTGGGATTGAAGGGAGTGAGGGAGTTTGTTCCAGAGGCGGGAGAAAAGAGGAATGAAAGAGTGAAGGTGAGCGGAGAGCCGAGATTTCGGCAGTTTAACCATCAGAGGGTTGCTGGCAGATCTTGTGCGACCTGTAGGAATATTTGGGGGACAGAGCACAGAGAGAGCTGGGGGTGCAAGGCCGGAGAGGAGTCGGTAGAAGACAGAAAGACCACCTACCTGCCTGCGGTGAGTGAGTGAAAGGCCCTCAGAGATAGCTTCATCGCGGGAGATTCCAATAATTCTGAAAGCTTTGGTTTCAACAGCGTGAAGCCGAGCTAGGTGTGAGGCAGGAGCACCGGCCCATAGGGGAGAACAGTATTCCATTGAGTTTGTTTGTTCTGTCCCTGGGTTAATTAAGTCTGTATAAGCTAATAATTGCACTGTGTCTCTGATTCTTCTGTATATTATTTTATTATCTTTCCTTCTCCTTGGTTACTTTGAGCATGTAAATAGTAGGAATAAATTTAGTAGTATTTCCAACCTTTTTGTCTTCTTCTTCTTCTTCACATCCGTGTCGCCTTTGTCTTTTCCCTATTGAATAGCTGCGGTGCGATCCGGCCAACGTTTGGGTGGAATCGGGTTCTAATCGGGGAGTAACTGTTCGGTCGCGGTTGGACCATCCGCTCGGCCCATCATACCATCTAAACCGCGATCAGTAACAATATATATATATATATATATATATATATATATATATATATATATATATATATATATATATATATACACACACACATACATACAGTGCCTTCAGAAAGTATTCACACCCCTTGTCTCTTTCACATTTTGTTACGTTACAGCCTGAATTTAAAAAGGATTAAATTGATATTTTTGTCACTGATCCACACATAATACCCTATAATGTCAAGATGGAATTTTTTTCTTTGAGAAATTTTTACAAAATAATTAAAAATGAAAAGTTTACATGTTTTGAGATAATAAGTATTCAACCTCTTTGCTCTGACACTCTGAGCTCAGGTGCATCCAATTTCCTTTGATCATCCTAAAGATGTCTCTACAACTTGATTGGAGTCCACCTGTGGTCGATTCAATTGATTGGAAATTATTTAGAAAGAAACACACCTTTCTATATAAGGTCCCGCAGTTGACAGAGCATGTCAGAGCAGAAACTCTACCATGAAGTCGAAGTGACTGTCCATATAACTCCAAAATAGCATTGTCAGGAGGCAGAGATCTGGAGAAGGGTATAAAACAATTTCTAGTGTTGAAGGTTCCCAAGAGCACAGTGAGCTCCATCGTTAGGAACTGGAAAGAATATGGAACTCTCCAGACTATTCCTGGAGCTGGCCATCCGACCAAACTGAGCAACAGCGCAAGAAGGACTTTGGTCAAGGAGGTGACAAAGAACCCAATGACCACTCTGATAGAACTACACAGTTTCTTCGCTGAGATGGGAGAACCTGCTGGACGGACAACAGTCTCTGCAGCATTTCACAAATCTCGGCTTTATGGGAGAGTGGCCAGATGGAAGCCACTCTTGAGAAAAGGCACATGACAGCACGCCTGGAGTTTGCAAAAAGGCACGTGAAAGACTTTGAGTGCATGAGGCAAAATATTCTGGTTTTTTCTTTTTCTTTTTTTTGTATACAAGATCGAGGCTCGTGAAAGAGCTAAATGGTGTGGTCTGATGTGGTCTGTGGTCTGATGAGATGAAAATTGAACTCTTTGGCCTGAATGCAAAGCGCTACGTCTGGCAGAAAGCGAGCACAGCTCATCACCCATCTAACGCCATCCCTACTGGGAAACATGGTGGTGGCAACATCATGCTATGGGGATGCTTTTCAGTGGCAGGGACTGGGAGACTTGTGAGGATAGAGGGAACGATGAATGAAAGCAAAGACGGGCAAATCCATGAGAAGAATCTGCTTCAGAATGCAAAAGATCCGAGAGACTGAAAAGTTACATTCCAACAGGACAATGACCCCAAGCATACAGCCAAAGCAACACTGGAATGGATTCAGAACAAGAGCGTAAAAGTCCTTGAGTGACCCAGCCAAAGCCCAGACTTCAATCCCATTGAGAATCTGTGGAAAGACTTGAAGATTGCTGTTCACCGACGCTCCTCGTCCAACTTGACAGAGCTTGAGCAAATCTGCAAGGAAGAATTGGAGAAACTCCCTAAATCCAGATGTGCAAAGCTGATACAGACATACCCAAGAAGACTCGAAGCTGTGATCGCCGCCAAAGGCGCTTCTACGAAGTATTAACTCAGGGGATAAATAATGCAAATTATGTAAATTAGATATTTTTGCATTTCATTTTTTATTATTTTGTAAAAAATTCAAAAAAATATACATTTTGACATTGTGGGGTATTATTTGTATGTAGATCAGTGACAAAAAAATGTCAATTTAATACATTTAAAATACAGGCTGTAACATAACGAATCGTGACAAAGTCAAGGGGTGTGAATACTTTTTGAAGGCACTGGACAAACAGAAATATATATATATATATATACATGCGTATATCAGCTTAATTTCACATGTGGGTATGATGTTACTAAACATCATTCACCACAGAATAGAAGTCTTGATGAAGTGAGAAATGCCATCTTGAGCAATAAGGTTTCATAAAAGGAAGAGGAAGTAGAGACCAAATCGCAAATCTGAGGTGGATCATGAAAAGGCAATGGAATAACAAGGGAGGGTGCATCACAAAATACATGACAGCAAGGCCTTCGATTTTGTTGATCATTAAATGATGTGGATAATGTTGAGAGAAATGGGGATGTTGGAGCACCTCATATGTCTGATGAGAAACCTGTACACAAAACAAGAAGCTACGGGTATGAATGGAGTGCGGAGAGACAGAATCATTTGGAATTGGAAAAGTGGTCAGATAGGGGTGCATTCTCACCCTTTCCTTGTTCAATCTGTATTGTGAGTACATCATGAGGAAATCAAACTTGGATGATATAGATTATAGAGGGTGGAATCATGTTTGGAGGAAGATATAACAACAACCTAAGGTATGTTATCTATACCACACTGCGGAGAGATCTTGATGAAACTGCTGCAAATAGTGAAGAAGGAAAGTGAAAAAGCTGTTCTTTATGAAAACGTCAAAAACACTAAAATATTGTCAACTGAGAAGGTCGATGTGTTCAGATTTAGAGAAAATCACGAGAAAATAGTGGAAGTTTCATCTTCCTGGATTATAAGACTGAAGTGAGTGGTGAATGTGGAGGAGAAAGTAATAGACAGTTAGTGTCAGGGAGAACAACAATGTCAGTATTGACAAAGGTCTTATGAAGTACATGTACAGTGAAAAAGAGAGAATGGGAAAAGATTCTGTCTTGAAATTCGGCGTTTCAGATATATGTTAAAAATAACATGGACTGCAAGAAGAACAAACAAATTAGTGCTTGAAGAAATTAGACCAGCATGCGCATGAGAACATAGAAGCATTGATGCTAAAACAGAAACTGTCATGTTTTTGGACACATCACACATGCAAAAAATGAATGCCTGGAGAAATCAACCATGCTGGTAATGGTTGAGGGAAGGAGAGGAAAAGGCAGTCCTTGTATGTGCTGGATGGATGGGGTAAAGCGTGCAACCAGGCTGTCGCTGCCAGAGCTTCAGGGAAACAGAGCAGGATAAGGATATTTGGAGAAATCTGATGACGGAACTAGATATATATATATATATATTGTTGTGGATATGAGAATTGTGTTTTTTTTTGTTGTTGTTGTAAAATATCACCCTCCTGCCTCCATTTGGTGTATAAAGGTCAAAGGTCGTGCCCGTAGTTATTCCATATACAATCACGTAGCAAATCATAGATTTCCTCCTTGTTCAGTAGTTATCTCCTTATTATGTGTATTAGATTAAGGCTGTGTCTTCCATTAATTGACACTCCATTGCACCGAATTCAAACAAGGTAGATTCCCTTCACATGCCCCTTTTGTCATGCCAACTGCATTGGGCGGTTTTCTGCATTCCGCTGCTGCTTTGGGGTTGTGGTTTTTCGCTGCAAGACTCCATTGCGCACGAGGTCATCTCGGAGCAGAAGGTGGGAGGAGTCAGCCCAGCGCCAGGAACAAGGCGTAGCCTTGCAAACGCCTCCTCTAGGGGCGGGATCGGTGAGCCATCGCGACCAATCAAGGCTGAGTCGAGCTCACCGATGGGCGTGTCATGGAGGCCGGCGGCTTGATCGCCCCAGGGGCAATAAAAGCGCGCGTGGAAGCCATTTGAGAGACAGAGACAGCAAGCCATTTGAGAGAGAGAGAGAACCCGTCACACAACGCCCCCACATCAGATGCGGCACACCACAGCAGCTTGAACCAACGGAGCTTTGAAACCACCGCAGTTTTTGACCACGGCAGCTTTGAGCGGTGACGGCAGTTGCACTCTCGAAGCAACGTCGCCGTACGAGAGATGGTTGAGGAGAGCCGGCGGCTGCCCAACTCGAGCCGCGATCATCCCAACCACCCGGATCCTTCCCGCCATTCGTTCCTGCCATCATCCCCCGTGTAAGTCTGATTGTTCGTCCATCTTCTGTGTTGTCCTGGGGTTTAAGTAAGACTGTTAATAGGTAAGCTAGCGTTGCACTGTGTCCTTCTGGTCCGTCCCTCTTTCTGTCTTTATTTTCTTATTCTTCCTTCTCCCTTGGTTTCTTTAATTGTGTTCATTAATAGATACAAATAAATCATATTCGTATTTCCTACCTTTTGCCTTCTTCTTCTTCTTCACATCCGTTCGTCTTTGAGGTTTCCACATTGAATACCTGTGGCACGATTTGGCAAACGTTCAGGAATCGGGTCTAGTAATTGTTAATAGTTCGTGCCACGGTTGCTAAAAACCGCTCGGCAATTAACATCTGTCCGCGGTACTAACGGGGCTGTGCACCTGCCTTTCTGGGGGTAGCTGGGCAGTGTCAGGGACCACGTAGGTCAGTTATAGAAGAGGGGATTAATCCCCCCTCTAAGGGGAACAGAGGCCGACGTTGGGTTCCGTAACAATTGGTAGTCAGGAGTTGGGATCTGGAACCTGGGACTAAATTTATTTAGCCCAAATTTTGGACACCAATTGTACTATTGCGCGTAACAATTGGTGTCAGGAGTGTCGGATTCGGACCTGAAGCGTTTCGCGCGCTCAAATTATGAGTGGCCCAAAATTGTATTTTATAATATCCTAAATTTAAAATCGTGCCATGGATGGTCAAGGCGATCGGGTGCCGGTGGGAGAGATAGAGGGGTTAGGGGTAACCCAGGACCAGACGGAGTAAATGGAGGAGGAGAGAAATGGGGATGTGGTTGAGGGGGCTTCAGGCGCACAAAATGGCGCCCTTGCGCACGAGGTGGCAGCAGCACCAAATGGCGCAGCGCACATGACCGCAGAAGCGGGCTTTGATGTGGGGGACTTCGTGGCGCAATTCACCGCGATGCTGAGAATAGAGGGGGAGAAAGTGGGAAACCAGATACAAAAATGTGGGGAGAGCATACGGAAATGTGGGAAGAGTGCACAAAAATGTGGGGAGACCATGGATCGCAGGTTGGGCGAGCAGGTCCCATGGGTGCACGAGGAGGTAACGCGACTCGAGGAGTGCGGGTTGGGCAAAGTGGAGGAAAGCACAGGTAACTGGACCGGGGTAGAAATCGCGACCCGGGGTATGGGGCAGCCGGCGACCGCTGAGGCAGAAGAGGGAATTTTAATAAAGCCAGCGGTCGTCATGGTGAATAAAGAAAAAGCAGTAGTGGGTATAATCGAAATTGAAAAGATGACGGAGGTAGCCCAGCAGTTGGAGGAAGGAATGGAAACTGTACAAAGTCCGTGCTCACATCACGATGCTGTGCTTAATAATCCTTGTAAAGATTTGCAGGTGCGCATGGAGAAAAGAATCCCCCAGGTGAGTCGTGCTGTATGTTGTGCGGGGAGATTTTGTAAGAGGATGTCTGGCACGAAGAGAATTGTCGCGCGATTGGGATCGCGAAAGCACCTGGGCGTTTGTGGAAGGTCCTTTGTTTGTTGTGTTAAAGCGAATGGCACGCGTGTGAGGAAAAAGTGTACGTCAAAGAGTGAGCGTGTTACGAAGCGCGAGTGTGAAACCGAGTGCGAGCGAGAATGCACGTCGGGGTTTAC
>NC_136273.1:82437611-82475111 GCF_964187855.1 Myxine glutinosa
AAAGATGGATGCGCAAAGAGGCCAAATGAAAGAAATGAAAGATGGGTTATTGGGGTTTGGAAACAGAATAGGTGGCCAAATAAAAGAGATGGGGAAAGACATAAGGTGCAGGTCGAGCGGGAAAGTCGCATTGGTACGCAACGGGGTAACACAACGAGAGGAACGCGTGGAAAGCGAGCCTGAGCGAAGCACAGTTAAGTGGACTGGGGTAGAAATCGCGACTCGGGGTATGGAAAAGCCGACGGCCGCCGAATTGGAAAATTTTATTTTATGTGCGCCAGTGGTTGTCGAGCTTAATAAAGAAAAATAAATTATAATTGAAATTGGGGTTGAAGAGACGGCAGAGATAGAATCGGGAAATGAATCGAAGAGAGAAATGGAATGCGCATAAAGTCTGTATTCACATCGTGATGTCGTGCTGCCTAACCCAAATGAAAGTTTGCAGGTGCGGTTGCAGGAGAAGAGAATCCCGAAGGTGAGTAGGAGCGTGTATGGCGCGAAAGTGTTTGGCGCGAAAATATTTTTCTTGCGGGATCGCGACGTCACCCGGGCACTCGTGGAAGGTCCGTGGGGAGGTGTACGAGAGTGAATGGCGGCATGTGCGAATGGCACCGAAGCACGGGTGTATAACGGAGTGTATGTGGGAAAAGTGTGAAACGGAGTGTGCGATGGCCGAAGAGGGTGTACGAGAATGCACACCGGAGTGTGTTGTAGAGAGAGTGTGGGAGTGCACACCAGAGCACGTGATTGGATGTGCAACAGGTGGTTGCACACCCATGGGTATGAGTGTGCCAGGATGTGCGTGAGGGTGTGTGATGATGGAGTGTGCGAGCGGCGTGAGTGCGCCTGAGTGGTGTGCACCGGAGTGTGCGGGGAACAAGTGTGCACCGGAGTGTGCGGGGAATGAGTGTGCACAAGAAATTGCAATAACGGAATGCAGGGGGTGTATGAGAGGCGCTGGAGCGCCTCGGTGTGTGAGTATGGAAAGGGTCGCATGGTGTGAGAATGCGGCTCTAGCATTGACCCAGACCGGGGGTTAGTGTTTAGGGCGACGGATAGCCGACGCGAGCTCTCGGTGTGCGAGGTGCTTTGTGTGCTGCGGGGGCCGGCGGGGATCGTTGCCGCGGCGGTCTCGCAAGTAGCGCCATGCACGATTCGGGCCGGGCCCTGCCCTGTATGGTCGGTGCCGCGTCATGAAGGCGATCGGCACGGTTCAAGGGGAGGTAGGAGAGGTCGGACCTTTGCCCCCTGGCGGGCGCGGTGCTCCGGCCGGGGGAGGTTGGGCCATCGTGCCGGGGACCGAAAGGCTCCGCGCAGAGATGGCGCCTGGAACCTCGGCCCAAGCATCCCTCCTCCCCAGAATCGAAAATGCCGGACAGACCCAACCAACAGGAGACCAACCACCCGCATGCATTGCTCGGCTTTGTGAAGCCGAGCTGTAATGACGATGTATTTCCGCACCGAGAGGCTGGAGTGTAGTGGACGATTGGCGATAGTATTGGGGAATGGTACCTGGTGTGGAGGGGTGGTCGTTTTACCATCCCTTGTGGGGGCACATGAGCTCTAGAGTATGGGGATGGCAGTGAAAACTAGCCGAGGGCGGGCTAGGATATTGTTAGGGATTTAGAGATGACCATAGGGACATGAGATTAAGTAGTGACTTTTGTACAGGTAGAGGGGACGTAGAGAGATTAGAAGGATGTTAATGACGAGGGAGTGCTTAGTGTAAGGGAAGACGGGAAAGCACGAGTTTTAGAGGGAAGTAGTTAGTTAGATGATGCTGTGTGTGGGTAAAAGTGCAAAAGTGGTGTATTGAGGACGAGTGGAATTGTGTTGAGTGAATGGACTTGCATATATATATGTATTTATTTATCTCTTCTCTCTATATTATAAAAGAAAGTTTTTGGTTGTTTGTCTGCGCAAGCTAATCTCCTGAACGGTGAAAGATAGGAGGAAACCTCTAATGCAAAAAATGTCGGGATGGGCCCCGGGAAGGTTTTAGGCTAGGTGGCGAGACCGATCGAGGCCCACCTCGGCTGGGCTGGGCCCATTTCACAATTAAAAGCTGAGCTGAATTATAGTAGTCAATCTTCTACGGGCACGAGTAAAAGCTGAATTATGGTAGTAAATTCATTCAAAAAGAACCAAAAATGTCGGGACAGGCCCCGGAAAGGTTATACGCTTGGTGGCGAGGCCGGTCGAGGCCCACCTCGGCCGAGCTGGGCCCATTTCCCAATTAAAAGGTGAGCTGAATTATAGTAGTCAATCTTCTACGGCCGCGAGTAAAAGCTGAATTATAGTAGTAAATGCATTCAAAAAGAACCAAAAATGTCGGGACGGGCCCCAGGAAGGTTATAGGCTAGGCGGTGAGGCCGGTCGAGGCCGCATCGGCTGGGCTGGGCCTATTTCGCAATTAAAAGCTGAGCTGAATTATAATAGTCAATCTTCTACGGCCGCGAGTAAAAGCTGAATTATAGTAGTACATTCATTCAAAAATAACCCGGGCAACGCCGGGTGCTTTCAGGTAGTATGATATATATGTATTTATTTATATAAGTATATGTATTTATATGCCATATATGTATTTATTTCTTCTACGGCCTCGTAGTATTTCTTCTATGGCCTCGCCACCTAGCCTATAACCTTCCCGGGGCCTGTCCCGACATTTTTGGTTCTTTTTGAATGAATTTACTACTTTCAGCTTTTACTCGCGGCCGTAGAAGACTGACTACTATAATTCAGCTCAGCTTTTAATTGCGAAATAGGCCCAGCCTGGTCGAGGTGGGCCTCGACCGGTCTCGCCACCTAGCCTAAAACCTTCCCGGGGCCCGTCCCGACATTTTTTGCATTAGAGGTTTCTCCTTTCTTTCACCGTTCAGGAGATTAGCTTGCGCAGACAAACAAACAAAAACTTTCTTTTATAATATGGAGAGATATATGTATTTATTTATATTACTAGGGCATGCCCGTACTATATCTATATCTAAAATTATATCCCCCCCTCTATATCCCCCCCTCTATTTACATGAAATGGTTTGGTTCATGAAATGTTTTGGTCCATTCGCAACGCCAAAGCGAACGGCGAACGCTTTACATGAAATGTTTTGGTCCATTCGCAACGCCAAAGCGAACGGCGAACGGCTTGCGAGTACAGTGACAATCCCCCCGGGGTTTTTATTAGTTTTAAAACATAGTTTAACGCCAACATAGCGCCAACATAGTTTGCAAACGTGAAATAAATGAATACGCTCTCAAATGTGCCATCCGAGGCAGAGTGTGTCCGCCACGTTCGGCACACGCGATAGCTCGCTGCTCTCTGATTGGTTGAATCGTTTTTTGGACATAGCTCGGTAAGTAATTGTCCGATTAATATGAAACCTTGAAAAGGCACATCCTCGGGTCCCCAGCAATATACCTGGCAAGTTTAAAGTATATCGGACCCGTGGTTGTCGAGAAACAGCGGTCACAGACAAACAAACGTACAAACGTACAAACAAACACACAGAGATTACTGGAATTATAGATACTAGGGCATTGCCCGTACTATATCTATATCTAAAATTATATCCCCCCCCTCTATTTACATGAAATGGTTTGGTCCAAAGCGAACGGCTTCCGGAGTTTGGTAAAGAAATCGCCATCGCGTGCACAAACGCGCAGGAAAGCGAATGAATCGCAAATTCGTTTTTATTAGTTTTAAAACATAGTTTAACGCCAACATAGTTTGCAAACGTGAAATAAATGAATACGCTCTCAAATGTGCCATCCGAGGCAGAGTGTGTCCGCCACGTTCGGCACACGCGATAGTTCGCTGCTCTCTGATTGGTTGAATCGTTTTTTGGACATAGCTCGGTAAGTAATTGTCCGATTAATATGAAACCTTGAAAAGGCACATCCTCGGGTCCCCAGCAATATACCTGGCAAGTTAAAAGTATATCGGACCCGTGGTTGTCGAGAAACAGCGGTCACAGACAAACGTACAAACGTACAAACATACAGAGATTACTGGAATTATAGATAGACTAGGGCATGCCCGTACTATATCTATATCTAAAATTATATCCCCCCCTCTATTTACATGAATGGTTTGGTCCATTCGCAACGACCACAGAACCCCCCCCTCTATTTACATGCAATGGTTTGGTCCAAAGCGAACGGTTTGGTCCATTCGATGTGATTCGATGATTCGATGTGAATGGTTTGGTCCATTCGCAACGACCACAGAACCCCCCCCTCTATTTACATGAATGGTTTGGTCCATTCGCAAAGCCAAAGCGAACGACCACAGAACCCCCCCCTCTATTTACATGAATGGTTTGGTCCATTCGCAAAGCCAAAGCGAACGACCACAGAACCCCCCCCCCCCTCTATTTACATGAATGGTTTGGTCCATTCGCAACGCCAAAGCGAACGGCGAACGGCTAAATCGCCATAGCTCGGTAAGTACTTGTCCGATTAATTTCAAACCTTGAAAAGGCACATCCTCGGGTCCCCAGCAATATGCCTGGCAAGTTTCAAGTATATCGGACCGGTAGTTGTCGAGAAACAGCGGTCACAGACAAACGTACAAACGTACAAACGTACAGAGATTACTGGAATTATAGATAGACTAGGGCATTGCCCGTACTATATCTATATCTAAAATTATATCCCCCCCCCTCTATTTACATGAAATGGTTTGGTCCAAAGCGAACGGCTTGCGAGTACGGTGACAATCCCCCCCCTCTATTTACATGCAATGGTTTGGTCCAAAGCGAACGGCTTCCGGAGTTTGGTAAAGAAATCGCCATCGCGTGCACAAACGCGCAGGAAAGCGAATGAATCGCAAATTCGGTTTTATTAGTTTTAAAACATAGTTTAACGCCAACATAGTTTGCAAACGTGAAATAAATGAATACGCTCTCAAATGTGCCATCCGAGGCAGAGTGTGTCCTCCACGTTCGGCACACGCGATCGTTCGCTGCTCTCTGATTGGTTGAATCGTTTTTTGGACATAGCTCGGTAAGTAATTGTCCGATTAATATGAAACCTTGAAAAGGCACATCCTCGGGTCCCCAGCAATATACCTGGCAAGTTAAAAGTATATCGGACCCGTGGTTGTCGAGAAACAGCGGTCACAGACAAACAGACGTACAAACGTACAGACGTACAAACGTACAGAGATTACTGGAATTATAGATAGATATAAGATATATATATATATATATATATATATATATATATATATATATATATATATATATATATATATATATATATATATATATATATATATATATATATATATATATTGTTATGACAAGTGTTGTCAAGGAGTGGGATTTGAACCCTATTATTTTACTCGGCGGCATTCGGACAAAAAATTCTCGTAGTCGGAGGCGATTAAAATTGAATAGTCGATTGGTGTGCGAGACGCGAACGGCACGTCATTAAATTTAAATCGGTTCCTGAGGTAAAATACGCGCGGGAAAGCTACCTCTTCTCCACGGATGGTAGAGGTACGTGATATGGAGGGGGAAAGGGTGGAAGGTGCGGACTGCGGATAGCCTTGGAAGTTGGAAGTGGGTCGGAGGTAGATTGGGGGGGGGGGGGGGGGAGTGGAGCATCGTAATGGAGCTTCCTCCGCCATAGAGACGGCCGCGATACCCGATCATTCCTTGGTGAAATTTATGACGAAATTAATGGACACAATGAGTGATCGGTTGGAAGGAAAGATAGGGGGATTGAATGAAAAAATGGAATCCCAAAAGAATGAATTGAAGGACGAAATGAGGGGAATGAAAAGAGAATTGAAGGGAGACATGAAGCGAATGATTAACAAAATGGATGCCTGGACGAATTAAGAATTGAAGGAAGAACGAAAGAATGGTGCCGATGGGGCCCAGGAGAGGCCAAGGGTGGCAGAAATTCAATTTGAATGGGGGGAGTTATTAACTGGGACAATGGAAGTGTGCGCCGCCCATGCTGATGTGCGTGGGGCTCAGGAGCCGGGAATGGCAATTGAAGTAAATGGGGAAGTTAGGGAAGGAAATGGGGAAGGTAGAAATTTAATGGGGAAAATTTGATTGCGGCATGTGTGGAGATAAATGGGGAGTGCCAAGAGGTAAATGGGGAATGTTTCCCACATGGTGGCCTGGAGGGTTATCGGGGCCATGTGGATGGTGCAACACCCCAACTGGGGGAGCAATTTGAATCCTTGCTGTGCCTGGGAGGTGGTTCAAAGCAAGAGGGGGTAACAATAGGGGTGGTCCGAGTAATGGAACCGGACCGGGTATTTCTTGGGGAAGGCCTGATGGAGCCAGAATTGATGGGGGATGATGATGAAAATGATTTCATCCAGCAGTTGGGGACCTGGGACAGTCCCATGGAGGACAAGTTTGACCAGGTCCAAAGGAGTTTGGGGTATGAGGTGAGTCGGTCCGAGGAGGCGGTTGAGGTGACCGAGGGGACCCTCACCATGCACAATGATTGGGTACAAGAGGCCCCGAAACTGGATAACCAGCAGGGGGAGTGTGTTGGCTCCGAGTTGGATTTGGACATTGGAGAGTCAGGAGATAGAGCCTCGGAGAATTTGGTCCTGGTAGATAATGTGGAACAGCTGCAGGGAGGGGCAGAACAACCTGAGGGGGTTGTTACCTGCAGCTGTGGTTTGGCACTGGGGATGAAAATTTTTAAAAGGAAAAATAAATTTAGATTTAAATGGGAATTTGAGTTGGAGCAGCGATGGAGAGAGTTAGTCCCCGGGCTGCGGGATTTGCACCAGGAGAGGTCATTGGGGATGGCCTTGGGCAAAAGTTGCCCCTTTCGAAATTTGGTGATGCCAGCCAGCTGGGGGGCTGTGCTGGTGAGGTTTGGACGTGGGTCCAGCCTTGGGTGTCGTGGTACGACCTGGGCCCCACGGGAGGTCTTGTGGAGTGTGGCGTCCCTTGTCCATCAGGGCGCCGCCCGAGCGGGTGGCTCGGGCCGGTAGGGTCACTGGACCCTGGTGGGGGCTTCAACCTCTAGGGGGTCCGACGTGGTTTCTCAAGCCTGGGATGGTGTATATCGAGGACCACTAGGGTGAGGTGTTGTGGGTCGCGATTTGGTGGCGGCACCGCAGACGGTCAACATGGGCCTGATTTGGTGACCGCCAAGGCATATGGCCTGACACCCTCTCCCTGAGACTCTGGGACAGCCAGCATGTGATGACCTGCCATGCTGTGCTGGTCGATGGACGCGGGTCGAACCGCATGGACAGGGATGGATTATAGCCCACTGGACAACCATTAGAGCATCTGTGGAACGTGATGGTGTGAGAGTGACCTTCCACAGATGTGCTGTTATGATTTGTGGACTCTCGGCTTGGGAAGAGAGCCATGGGAGTGTGAATCGGGAGTGTGTAACGAGCCGAGCATATGGGCCATGCTCGGCTGGCATGTGTATGGCAAAGCATCCTTCTTTGGTGAAATTAGTGAAATGTGACAACTATTTTGCATGGGTAATCTGAGGGTTAGATGCAAATTTAAGGGTGAATTTTGAAATGTCATGGTGGATACTGACAGCAGTGTCACCATTATTGATCCAGGTGTGTTAGACCAAAGTGTTGGAGGCTGTGTTAAAAATTGACAGGGTAGCAGGACACAGCCTTCAACTGGTTGCGGGGGCAATTGCGCCAATATTTGGGATGCGGGGTCATGGGGATGGAGTTGTGTAGATTGCGGGTCAACGTGGTGCTATGGGTGTCCGAGATGTGTGGACCATGTCTTCTGGGTGGGTCTCCTGGTGGAACATGGCTGTTGACTGGACCTTGGCATGGTCAAGTGTGGGTGGGCACTGGGGGCTGCAGTTGTGTGGACTGGGGGATGAGGGTGGTGTAGGTGACGTGAGGGGAATGTCACGCACTGCGACCATCTCCCCCAGGGCTGAGGTTGTGTGAGTGAGGTTTGTTGGCTGCAGGTGCTCACCACATTGGTCAGCTGGGGCTGGTGCAGCCATGTTCCTCGCAGGGGGCCGAAGGATGGACGGTGGGTCACGCCGTTATGGACCCTTCGACAGTAGAGGTGCGGAGCAGTCGTGGCCACATGTAGTTGTTTAGAACAGTTCACCATTGGATGCGGATCCACATACCTGCCAGTCCAGTGGGGGAGAAAAGTGAAATTTGGTAAAATTCGTTTTGCCCAACGAGAAATTTGGGGATTTTGAGGGTGGATGACACTTTTGGACCTGACCAACCAGAATACCTGCACATCAAGGTAGGGTTAAGGCCTTGATGGTTACTGTCCCAGGCTTCAGGACTTGCTATAGAAATTGGGGACATGTAATTTGGAGTTGGGTGCGGGTGAGAGTGATGACATGCCCGGTGAGGGGATGGAATGCGTGCCACATGGTCTAGTGGGTGGCGTTTGTTTTTGTGTTGTGGTTATGTGTTTTTATGTGGTCCTGAGTTTGGAAATTGAAATATGAGTGGTGATTATTGAGAGTTTTGAAATGTGCTTTTGGAAATGTGTTGGTTAAATGTGAATGGGATATCACATGAAGCAGGCCATGGCAACTCTTGTAACATCTTTTGAACCATCTCTGGAAATGTATTGAGAATTGAATGGCAGCGGGGGAGGAAATGTGTTTTGGGGATTTTGTGGCTGGGGAAGGTGTGTGTGTCCGCAGGTACAGATCAAGCTCTGAGGAGCGATGCCTGCGGCACCCCTCTGCGGCAATTACCCCTGGCAGCTAGTGGTATCTGGAAATTGGAGCTCATCAGTGGAGGGTCTGTTTGGGCGCCTTGGGGTGGAAGACTCCCGGCGACCCATGTAGCTGTGCTGAAACAGGAGGCCATGGAGCCTTGTGTGTGGAGACCCCCACCGGCCGGATAACAGCGGAAAGGGCTGTTTGACTGTCAAGGGGTCAAGAGGTAAAGGGGAGGGGGGGGGGGGCAATGAATTTGTAAGTCAAGTGACTTGTTTTTGGACTGCGGGCACCACAGCCTGAAGCGCCCCCACCATCTTCATTGTGTGGTACCTCCCCGCTGCCGAGTAGAAATGAACGCACACACGAATATGACATCTATGCCATGGTCCTGCAGGGGGGTGAAATAAGTGCTTGGTAATGATTTAGACTCGTCATGATTTATGGAATGTGTATGAGTGGTTAAGGGTTTGTGTTGCATGAATGTGGACGAAATCCACCGAGCCATGTCACTCACCTGTAACACCAGGACAGGGCCCGCGGAAATTTAGGGATGCATTAGGGTGGCCCCGCAGGTAAGGTTGCGTCTTGTGGCATCCACCGGGGGACGCGGTCTGTAGACTGGGTTTTGTACAAATGTTTTAGACTTTTTGAAAGTTTTGAATTTTGCAAGTTTTGGTTAAGGTTAAGGTTTGTGGTTAAGTTAGTTTTACGTGTTGTTGTTTGTTTCCTTCCATCACAGGAGCAAACAATGAAAATCATTGTACATATTTGCATGATTGTTTAAGGGGATTAGCATGTTAAGGAGAACAGTTAGGTAGCTCCGGCTCACTTCCCGCAGCCCTCTTGCTTTATGTCATAGGCTAATTAAGTGTGAGACAGTAAGTGTTAAGACTGGAATGGTAGCACCTGCAGTGAACCTTGCAGGGGCTACGGTTCCAGGGGGGGGGGGGGGGGGCTGTGTTATGAATTAGGGGTAGAGGAATATCTAGATCCAGGTAGATCTGCATAGGTCGGTGCTCGACTGTCGTGATAGGGAATCTAGATGTAATAAGTTCTGTAGCCTGAATGTCGGAGTAAGCTTGTATATTCGTCCCTGTTATGAGGGGGCGGGGCATGCTAATTAGTGTAGGGATTATGGGTAAAATTATCTTGTGTGTCGTTCCCGCAGTGAGCATCTCAGTGTCCCTTATGGCAATACATCCCGTAGACATTTTATCGGCCCATTAGCGCACCACACATTAAGTAATTTCCCCACCGACACAATGACTTTGGAAGAACCAACAAGCAATAGCCACGCCCAGGAGAACGTGTGATTGGTTGGGGTAAGAAGCTGGCCACTGATTGGTGAAAGGAAGGTGGAAGGAAGCAGCACACTGATTGGCCACCGGCCATTGACACCTCGGCCAATCAGTGCGGAAGGTGCAAACATTCGGCCAATCAGTGTGGAAGGTGCAAAAACACTACTTAAAAGCAGGTCGCTGATTGGAGGACAAGCGCCGGTGACGTCAGAAGGCACTAAAGACCACAAGGAAACGAGGCACTGGTTGGGAGAGAGAAAAGGCTGACGTCACACCGTGAGTGACAAAATGACTCGATCGCCGGCATTTTGCACTCTTGGCTGTCTCTTCGCTTGTTGGCTCTTCGCTCTCTCTCTTCCCTTGCGCTCTTCTCTTCGCTTCTCTTCCCTTGGCCTCTTGCTCCGGATTGTCCCTTCGTGCTGGGCCTTCTCTTGCTTTGGCCCTGGTGGAGGAACGAGTAGTTCGAAAGATGGTGGAGAGAAGGAACGCCGTCGATTCTCTGCCTTGCGTTGGTGTGCGAACGACGAACAACGAGCAGGGCCTGCGTTGGAGCGCTGACAAGCGGACTCGCCGAGGGCCGCTCCGCGCCGGGGACCGGGCGGTTCGCGCCGACCGGAGCTGCGTCGGACGACGCGCTCAAACATCGACCCAACGCTACACTGCCAGACACATAAGCGCGCATTCACAAATACACGATGGGACATTTATTTTATTCATTCTCCCTTTGTCTCGTATTTGAAATCTGTGTGGGGACGTCCCAATTTAGAATTAGTTCTTCCATCGCGTTTCTTTGAATCGGGTTTCCGTAAAATAAACCTGTTTACTTTTGTACATTTTACCCCCGTGTTCATTTCAGATCATTCCCTTCAGGATCGGAGCTGCCAGTGAGATCGCTACAGGTAAGAGCTTTCGCCGCTTCTTCCTCTTCCTTCTTCCTCCCGTGCTTGCATAGTCAAATCCGCAATTGATCGTCGCCTCCATTGAAGTTCGTTTGGCCATCCGCGATCCCACTGTATTAACCGAGGGCAATCGCGCGACAACATATATATATATATATATATATATATATATATAGATATTGTTGTTGTTTTGAGAACCCTCCACTTTGTAAATATCTGTAATATTCCCTTATAAATAATCCCCTGTAAATATTCCCATTTTTGTGTAAAAAGGTCAAAGGTCGCACCCTAGTTAGGCCACGAGCAACACGTAGCACACCATAGGCTTCTTCTTTAGTTATTTTATGTGTTTCAGGTAAGGATCTGTTTCCAATAGTTGAATCTGCGTTGTATTAATCAAATAACCTAGGCCCCTTCAATTATCCCCAATCTCTCTCTCTCTCTCTCCAAAGTGCCAGTAGCACCTTCAACGGGGCTTGTCCTTCCCAATGCTGCCACATAATCTTATTGCCGTCGTCGCTGCCTTAGCGCTCACTCCAAACTCCATTGAACATGCGGTCGGCTCGAGGAAAGAAGGGGTGGAGCCACGGGAAGCGGTGTGGCCTCGCCCACGAGCCGTCGAGGGTGGAGCCAGTAAGCCCTCGCTGACCAACCAGGGCTGAGGTGAGCTCGTTAGTAGGCGTAGCCCTATGAAGGCGGCTTGATTTCCAACGCGCGGTCATATAAGCGCGAGCGCGAAGCCCTTTTATGGTAGATGCGGCAGATGCGAGAGATGCGCCAGGGAGAGAGAAGGAGTCAAACTTGAGAGAACAGCGCAGAGACCGCGGATGATAAGAACACTGCACAGAGGATCGCTTGGAACGATCGTTTGATATGAACTGCCGTTTGGTTTTGAGAGCGTTCGGCACGCTATACGTACGCAGCACTCCAGCCCCTCGCATATGTAAGGTCCGGTCGCACGCCAACGATACGCGAAGCTGCCTGCCGTTCTTCGCCCGTGGACCCGGAGCCTGGACGGATCCCATCGCCTGGAACCATCTGCCTGGACCTTCCTCCCCTACCAGCTACCATTCCGTGTGAGTCTGTCTGTTTGTCCTGGGGTCGTGATAAGTTAAGACTGTTTAGATAAGCTTGCCCGATGTCCTTTTATTTCCTTCTTTTGTATACTCTTGCCCTTTCGTTTCCTCTTTTAGTGTAGTTAATAAATCATATTTGTTCTTCCTTCACCCCTCTTATTCTTTGGGTTTTCCTCTCATCCGATCACTTGCGTCCTGTCCCCAATTGAATATCGGTGGCACGATTAGAACCGCTAAGAATCGGGTTAGTTTTATTGCTAACGGCTCGAGCTTCGGATTGCTAAACCACTCGGCAATCTTCCATCTTGTCCGTGGCTCGAGCAGAAGTAGCGCCCTGCTTTGCGGCGGGTTTGGCGAAGGTATTTGGGACCCCATTGACCAGTCACCCTGGTCAACCTCAGTCCTCAACCCCGCAAAGGAGCGCGATATCTTCTAGGACTCGGACGGCCAGTGTAATAGACGAGGGGATTAAACCCCCCTCGGTAAGGGGAGCGCTGTAATCTGTGATCCATAACAATATATATATATATATATATTATATATATATATATATATATATATATATATATATATATATATATATATATATATATATATATATATATATATGTGTGTATTTATATATATTATTTATCTGTATGTATGTATAGATATACGTATATATATATATATATATATATATATATTGTTGCGGATATGAGAACTGTATATTTTTTTTATTGTGTGAATTGTTATTATTGTTTATTCTGCGCCCCCTGCCTCCGGAGCTGTGTAAAGGTGAAAGGGCATCCCATAATTAGTCCACAAGCATACACGTCAGCCAAATAATAGAATACCCCTGTTTGATAGTTATCTCTTATTCTGTGTTTTAGGGTAAGGCTGTGTCTCCCATTAATTGAAGTACTCCATTGCACCAGTGAAAGAGAATAGATCCCCTTTCATTCCCATCCCCAAAATCTCCATTTCCTTTTACATCCCCTCTCGCCATTGCCGAGCCTCGATTGCCAATTACCTCCCCTCCAAAACCATCATTGAACATGTGCTCGAGTCGGGGAAGAGGGGCGTGCCCGCCCGTCGTCATCAAGGGCGGAGCGAGAGGGTCGCGTGACCAACCAGGGCCGAGGTGAGCACACCGATGGGCGTGTCCTGAAGGCCGGCGGCTTGATCGCTGGAGGCGCTATAAAAGGCGCGCACGCAAGAAGCAAGTGAGTGGGTCGGGAGTTGGTCGTCAGTGGAGGGTCAGTGGTTGCGTTGGTTGCGGTAAGAAGTCGGTGGTGAGAAGTGGTGGCGTTGAGTGGTCAGTGGTTGCGTTGGTTGCGTTGAGTTGTCGGTGGTGAGGAGACACCAGGGCCAAGAGAGAGAAGGTTCAAGGTCAATTACCAGCAGTTGCGCCAGAGACGGCAGACGCGCCCTGAGGTGAGCCAGAGAAGCAGCTTTGGCTCCACAAGCAGGGTTGACTCCACCAGGCAGCTTGAACTCGTTACCCCGCGGGGACCAGATAGCGGTGGCATCGGTGGCCGTCGAGGTCCAGCCGACGTCCCGTGCGGGATCAAGCCCGAACCATCTGCCCCAGCTGAACCTTCCCATTCCTCCTTCCAGCATTCATTCCTTTCCTCCACCCTTCTTGTGTACGTGAGTTTGTTCTGTGTGTCTTGTCCCTGGGTTAATTAAGTCTGTATAAGCTAGTATTTGCACTGTGTCACCTGCGTCTTATGTGTTGTAAATAAACGTGACTGCTTTCTTTTTGCTTGTGTAAATAATAAATCCAATTACTCTTCTGTCCGTCTTCTCGTTTTATTCCTTTTCCTCTTTGCATTTCGTCGTTTTAGTCTTTTCCCAGATTGGGCAGCTGCGGTGCGATACGGCCAAGGTTCTGGGTGAATCGGGTGAGTCGGGGATCCTGTAACGGTCGCGGTTGGACCATCCGCTCGGCCCATCATAACATCTAAACCGCGATCAGTAACAATATATATATATATATATATATATATATATATATATATATATATGTATGTATGTATGTATGTATGTATGTATGTATGTATGTATGTATATATATATATATATATATATATATATATATATATATATATATATATATATATATATATATATATATATATATATAAATTGTATATCACATACACATAGTGTCTGTACGCTGTACAAAGCTTTTGGTTATTTCGATGATATTCATACTTTTGGGGAAATTCATCAAATTATCGGTGATAACAGTCATATATGTTTATTATTGTAAATTAACACCCTTTATAAATGTGCATGAAATAAACTGCTTAAGTAAATAACAAGAATAGTGTCATTTCATAGTGTCATTCAATCCCATTTGTGGTCCGTTCTTTGCGTTATTGAGTGCCTTCACTCTTTTACCCATGATTCCTGCATACGAATGAAGCACTCCACAGAAATTGTGCCAAATAGCCTGCCTACACTCCGTACCACTAAGGTTGGTTGGGTTACTCTTGTTCTTCTCCGTTTCGAGATAATCCCATATGGCCTCAATAGGACTCGTTTCCGGGCTCTCGGTTGCCCATGCTGACACTTGAAGATCACCTGCTGTAGCATTGTTCTCAGAATACTGGTATACTATATTGGGAGTGTGTGTTTGGATTGTTATCTTGGTGGAAACATGAATCCTCTTCTGATTGAACTCCCAGTATTTCCACTATGAAATGCATGGTGCTGCAGTATCTGCTTGTACTTCTCTTTTGTTGGTGTCCCATTGATTTTACCAAGTTGGCCTGCACCAAAAGGTGAGATACAACCCCAGACATTCACAGAGCCTCCCTCTCATAACATTTTCCTGTTCTTTGGCATGCAAACTGGAGTCTCTTTGATCTAAAAAGTTCAAACTTTGATTCATTAGACCAGAATACCTGATTCCATTGCTCAGTCACACAATCTTGATGTTGCTTTGTAAATTTCAATCTTTTTCCTTATCCTGTGGTCTCAGCAGTTGTTTCTTTGCTGGAACTCTGCCATGGAGACCTGCTGTAACTAGCCTTCTGTGCATGGTGCTGGATGAGATGTTAATGTTCAGACCTACTCTCTTATCATTTGTCAGCTGCTGACTTGATTTTCTTATATTGCGTAAGCTGAGCATCTTCAAGTGCTTGCTTTGCCTTGCAGAGGTTCTCCTGGGTTATCCTCGCCTTTTGTCTTGCACTGAGCCAGGTTCTTCCAAGTTATTGCAAAGTGTACCTCTCACCAATCAATGTAAGAGATCTTCACCTTTTTTTGCAAACATCAATCTCTATTCTGTCATGATGCATATTTATTTCTCCACGTAATCACTACTACAGTCTTCACATTTTTGTCAACATCCAAGTAGTTTTGTGCTGCCTTCACGATAGAACTGTGCATTTGCTGATCTAACCAGTGCTTCTCAATGGCCTTGTCATCATTGTCGGAAGAGAAATGTTCTCCACAATGGTATTCCTCTTCTCAGATAATTGTGATCTAAAAGTATGGCATTAAATACCAGACAAAGACATATCAAAAGAAAAACAATAAAACTAAATGAAGATGAAGGAAGAAAGATTTTTCAGAGCCACAAATAATGCAGCAATTGGAATGCATGTACACACACACAAACACAAGTATAAACGTGTCTGCTGTTTTAAAGTAATTTTGCATTAACTAATGGAATGTGAGTGCACAGAGCTAGAGAAGGGAGCTCAGGGCTCAATGCCACAGCATGCAATTCAACCATGCAAAAGGAACAAGCATCTGCACTCTAAGATTAACTCTCCGTGAAAGAAAGTGAAAGACTTGTTAAAGGTGCAGCATCCTCGATGTTTATTCCATATATATATATACAGACTTGGCATTTAATATGGAATATTTTTTTTGTTGGGGTGAACTTACTTTTCACAATGTCTTAGAACCAAAAGTTCATTGGAATTATGTTGAAATTATTCTAGATTTTGTTAATGTGACCTTTAAAAGAAACAAAAACCACATTTGATATTTCGAAACAAATAAATTGATCCTTGAAAGTGATGCAAACTGATATCGAACTCAATTCATGGACAGTACTGTGTTAAACTTCTGTACATTTTCCAGAAGTATCTCTTTATTTTGCACATTAGCCAATTTTTTTTAAAACAAAAACAAAAGTTAAATTACGACTGGGATTACGGACAGTAAAATTACAGTTCAGAACTTCGTGTAACCCCCACGAGCATTCAGGAGAGCACGTACATGTTGAGGCATGCTGTTCATGAGATTTGCAAAGGTTTGGACAGGAATCGCTTGCCATGCAGTGACAATAGCCTGCTGCAAATCACGCACAGAGGTCGGCTGCTGGTCCAAGTGGTCGATTCGACGCGTTAATTCTGCCCACAAGTTCTCTATCGGATTCATATCCGGGGACATGGCAGGCCACTCCATATGCTCTACACCACGGTCAGCAAGAAAGTGTTGGATCATGCGAGCACGATGAGGCCGTGCATTGTCATCTTGGAAGACAAAGTTTCCTCGAAAGGCTGCACGAGCAAATGGAAGCAATGTTTCTTCCAGAATGGCCCTGTACTTGAACTGGTTCAGGTTTCCATTCAGAACAACCAGGTCAGTTTTGCCCCCTGCATGAAAAGCAGCCCAAACGGTCACCCCACCACCTCCAGCTTGGACTCTTGGCACTATACAATCTTTGTTGTAGGCTCCATGCACTTGTCTGCGCACTCGGACGCGGCCATCATGACGATAGACCAGAAATCTAGACTCGTCACTGAAGATCACGTGATTCCAGTGTGCTGGCTGCCATTGACGGTGCTCTCTGGCCCACTGCAATCGGCGCTGGCGGTGTTGTCTGGTCAGGCGTGGCTTTCTCAGGGGACGCCTGGCACGATAGCCTGCTTGAACCAGTCATTGGTTGACTAGCCTTCTGGATACAGGCACATTTGTCAGTTGCTGCCACTCAGCCCTAGGCCGATTAGCTGACTTGGTTCGGCCATTGCGGACCAACCGGTGCAGTTGGCGATTATCCCTCCTTGTGATTCTGCGGGGACGTCCTGGCCTCGGTATTGGAGTAGGGACACCCCTCTGAGCATTTCGTTTCAGGATCTTTGACACCTGACCTTGAGTGAGGCCATACTGCCGAGTAATAGCACGCTGTTTCATGCCGTAATTTCGTAAAGCCACCACTCCATGACAAACAGCATTGTCGAGTTGACGGACCATCTCCAGAGGAAGCGGCAATAACATTTGGAGACGTGCAGCAGTTGTTTTCCACTAATACAGAACGCAACTACCCTTGTATACCCAACTGTGACGCCAATCATCAAATGCACCTGTCCGTACATTTTGCCACGCCACCTGTGATATAATCCTGTTGTTGACTTCTTGCTGCGACAGACAATCAGTGCCATGGTTCTTTTAACAAATAAATCACCAAAGTGTAAAAGAAACTCACCAGATTGATATACTGAGTAAAGAAAGTGAACCCAATTGAAGAAAAAAAAAATATTCCATATTAAATGCCAAGTCTGTATATATATATATATATATATATATATATATATATATATATATATATATATATATATATATATATATATATATATATATCTGCTCCACAAGATCCGAAGTATATTGTGTGTGAGTGTATGACACACATACATACACTACCGGTCAAAAGTTTTAGAACACCTCAATTTTTCCAGTTTTTATTGAAATTTACGCAGTTTAATGTCTCAATGTACTCTGAAATTAAGCATAGAACAAATAAACAATTGGAGATAAAAAAAGAAATCATTTTGTTTAACAAAATTTAATTTAAATTTTTGACTCAGCAAAGTATCCACCTTTTGCAGATATAACCGCCGAACACACTCGTGGTATTCTTTCTACAATGGAAATCGAGTATTGTTCGGGAAGTTATTCCCAACACTGTTGCAGAAGTTCGCACAAATGTGTTGCACTTGTAGGTTGCTTTGCTTTCACCCTTCTGTCCAGTTCATCCCAAACCAGCTCAATGGGGTTTAAGTCTGGAGACTGTGCTGGCCATTCCATGATTTGAAGCCCACCGTCTTGTTCTTTTCGTCGTAGGTAGTTTTGACATCGCCTGGAGGTGTGTTTGGCGTCATTATCTTGCTGTATGATGAACCCCTGACCAACTAGGCGTATACAAGAGGGTATTGCATGGCACTGCAAAATGCTGTGGTAGCCCTTTTGGTTCAGGGTGCCAGTCACTCTGTGCAAGTCGCCGACTCTGGATCCAGCAAAAGAGCCCCAGACCATCACGCTTCCTCCTCCATGTTTGACAGTTGGTGTCACACACTGAGGAACTATCCTTGCGCCTACTCGACGGTGTACAAAAACTCTGCGTGATGAACAAAAGATTTCAAATTTTGATTCATCGGTCCATAAGACCTTCTTCCAGTCTTCAGTAGTCCACTGGCGGTGCTTCATGGCCAAGGCAAGCCTCTTTTTCTTATTTTGCCATCTTTGCAATGGCTTTCCTACTGCCACTCGACCTGTCAAACCTGCAGCTCGAAGTCTTCTCTTCACAGTTGAAACTGAGACTTGCTTTCTTCGACCAGTGTTAAGCTGTGCTTGAAGCTGTTGTCCTGTGAGACTCCTATCACACAAGCTGTTGACTCTCAGAAACTTGTCTTCTGATTCTGTTGTGACTTTGGGTCTGCCAGACCACTTCCTGTCAGAGTTTCCTCCAGTTTCCAATGTACTACTTCCTGTAGTGCAATATTGTCCAAATAATGCTTCAGAGGGTGTAACAACAGTCTGTTCCAATACTGCTTTTATACAGACAGGGGGTTTGTAATCAAGAAATCAGCAGAGGTTGGGACACCTGTAGGAATTGTTTGCATCAACTTTCAAGGCTGAATTTACTTACATTGCTGCAGAACAGCTATAAGTTGTTAAGCCATTACTTGTTCCCCGAAGAAGGCCTTTTTTTATAATATAACTGTGCAATTTACATTATTTTCTCGTTTTTGCAAACCTAAACTTTTTTTTTTGTTAACCTCGAGCAGTTTACTGCTTACCTTTGTACCATTTCAGGTTATTCACTGGCCATTAAACTGCATAAATTTCAATAAAAACTGGAAAAATGGAGGTGTTCTAAAACTTTTGACCTGTAGTATATATGTATATATATATATATCACAACACCCTCGTGTATGAATATATGTGTATGCAGTGTGTGTGTTTATGTAAACACACACTGCATACACATATATTCATGCACGAGGCTGGGTTGAAAAGTAATACCCCCTTATTTTTTTTCTCCAAAACAGGTAAGGATATTCAAATGAAACGAAGTGCAATCCGCAAATTAGTTCTTCCCACCACTGTGTGCAAAGTTTAGTGATTGAGAAACCAGATGAATCAATGCTACGTTCGTCAAGATGGCAGAAAGCAGCATGACGTTGTCAGTGCTGTGAAGTGTGAAGTGCTGCAGATGTGATTTGGGGTGACTGGCTGGAGATGAGATGACCTGAGATGAGAGTTGGGAGCACCATTCCAATCCTGAGAGTAAGAGGCGGTCATGGAGTACCTCCACAAAGGATCACCATCCCCGACTTGGCTCCGTCAGATTTTCATATTTTCCCCAAACTTGATAATGTTTAGAACCCAAGCTCAATTTGAAAGTTCTTAAGCACAGATAAATTGATGGTAATTTGGTAATCCAACAATGTCCACCCACAACTGTCTTATTTTTGACTCTGCGCCTCTTTTGTCTTGATGACAGTTTCATCTGTCTTTTGTATGGTTGTCTAAACATGGCTCTAATTTATGACATTTCATCCTTATTTGCAACTGGATATCCATATTGTCTGATCATTGCCATTTTGCAAATTGGAGGCCAAAGGGTCGTTGCCTGATTTTATCCTGCACTCCCAGGTGTTATTGTAGAACCTTTATATTGGGTTGTTCACCTGATTCGAGCTTGGCTGTGTAATGCCTAAGTTGTCTCTGCTTTTGCATTGCATTTCTTTACCACACAATTAATCTCATGAATTGCAGAGAATAAACTTTGCCAATGCACATGGTGATCACATCCCTGCCCTTGTGGGGTGGAATCCTGTTATACTGGCCTGTGGGTATCTAACACGATTCTCTCTCTTGCCTTCCCCTCCCTCAATCCACCAAAGCATTGCTGTGGAGAACAAAGGACGCGCAAAAGGCTCGGCATTAATTATCCTTTGTGCTGACAAAACCATTTTGTCCTCCATTTCCTGGTGAAGTTCCGGCGGTGTGAGAGATTTTTCTCTCTTTCTTTCTTTCTTTTTCCAAGGAGTTAAGGGTTATGGAGGAGCTAACACATAAATCGCACGCAGGACAAAGAGGTTGGTGTACTTTAGTGTGAATTGCAAGGACATCAGTAAGCGATGTACAGATACTTATAGTATTTTGGATTTGAAACTCGGCTCCGAACATCACAAGCCATCCGTAGAGATGGGAATGTTAAATAAGCCAAACCACGAGGATTGACAAACATCCCTCAACATCTTGGGCCTGGAGGTTGGAAACGCAGTGGATGGGAGTAGGTTTTCATTGTAATATTGAATGCCCGGATTAGTATAATCAATTCAGCTGGAACGCAGTCGGACACTTTGCAAAGCAAAGCCGGGGGCTCAGATCTGCGAAAATTCAGAAATGATATTGGGATCTTCAAGAACGTCGAATGACCTTTTTCGTGGCTGTGATTATCATTACGCTAAGTTTAAATCATGCGTGATGTATCCGCAGCATAAATCAATGCTGAGAGTGCTGCTTGCCAACAATTAACACGAATGGCTCGTTTATGCAAATATATATATATATATATATATATATATATATATATATATATACATATATGGAGATATTACTTTATATGAACCACCTTTAGAGGCCATTTTTCCCTGCAGGGCAGGGGTTGGCCTTTGTCGGGCACCTTGATCCCCTTTTTTGAAGCAATGTTTTATGGCCGGATGCCATATATATTACATATATCATATATATTATATATGATATGATATGTGGAGATATTACATATATATGATATGATATATGGAGATATTACATATATATGATATGATATATAGAGATATTACATATATATGATATGATATATGGAGATATTACATATATATGATATGATATATGGAGATATTACATATATATGATATGATATGTGGAGATATTACATATATATGATATGATATATGGAGATATTACATATATATGATATGATATATGGAGATATTACATATATATGATATGATATATGGAGATATTACATATATATGATATGATATATGGAGATATTACATATATATGATATGATATATGGAGATATTACATATATGATATGATATATGGAGATATTACATAGATATGATATGATATATGGAGATATTACATATATACGATATGATATATGGAGATATTACATATATATGATATGATATATGGAGACATTTCATATATATATATGATATGATATATGGAGATATTACATATATATATGATATGATATATAGAGATATTACATATATATGATATGATATGTGGAGATATTACATATATATGATATGATATATGGAGATATTACATATATATGATATGATATGTGGAGATATTACATATATATGATATGATATATGGAGATATTACATATATATGATATGATATGTGGAGATATTACATATATATGATATGATATATGGAGATATTACATATATATGATATGATATATGGAGATATTACATATATATGATATGATATGTGGAGATATTACATATATATGATATGATATATGGAGATATTACATATATATGATATGATATATGGAGATATTACATATATATGATATGATATATGGAGATATTACATATATATGATATGATATATGGAGATATTACATATATATGATATGATATATGGAGATATTACATATATGATATGATATATGGAGATATTACATAGATATGATATGATATATGGAGATATTACATATATACGATATGATATATGGAGATATTACATATATATGATATGATATATGGAGACATTTCATATATATATATGATATGATATATGGAGATATTACATATATATATGATATGATATATAGAGATATTACATATATATGATATGATATGTGGAGATATTACATATATATGATATGATATATGGAGATATTACATATATATGATATGATATATGGAGATATTACATATTATGATATGATATGTGGAGATATTACATATATATGATATAATATGTGGAGATATTACATATATATGATATAATATGTGGAGATATTACATATATATGATATGATATATGGAGATATTACATATATATGATATGATATATGGAGATATTACATATATGATATGATATATGGAGATATTACATAGATATGATATGATATATGGAGATATTACATATATACGATATGATATATGGAGATATTACATATATATGATATGATATATGGAGACATTTCATATATATATATGATATGATATATGGAGATATTACATATATATATGATATGATATATAGAGATATTACATATATATGATATGATATGTGAAGATATTACATATATATGATATGATATATGGAGATATTACATATATATGATATGATATATAGAGATATTACATATATATGATATGATATATAGAGATATTACATATATATGATATGATATGTGGAGATATTACATATATATGATATGATATATGGAGATATTACATATATATGATATGATATATGGAGATATTACATATATATGATATGATATATGGAGATATTACATAGATATGATATGATATATGGAGATATTACATATATACGATATGATATATGGAGATATTACATATATATATGATATGATATATAGAGATATTACATATATATGATATGATATGTGGAGATATTACATATATATGATATGATATATGGAGATATTACATATATATGATATGATATATGGAGATATTACATATTATGATATGATATATGGAGATATTACATATATATGATATGATATATGGAGACATTTCATATATATATATGATATGATATATGGAGATATTACATATATATATGATATGATATATAGAGATATTACATATATATGATATGATATGTGGAGATATTACATATATATGATATGATATATGGAGATATTACATATATATGATATGATATATGGAGATATTACATATTATGATATGATATATGGAGATATTACATATATATGATATAATATGTGGAGATATTACATATATATGATATAATATGTGGAGATATTACATATATATGATATAATATGTGGAGATATTACATATTATGATATGATATGTGGAGATATTACATATATATGATATAATATGTGGAGATATTACATATATATGATATGATATATGGAGATATTACATATATACGATATGATATATGGAGATATTACATATATACGATATGATATATGGAGATATTACATATATACGATATGATATATGGAGATATTACATATATATGATATGATATATGGAGACATTTCATATATATATATGATATGATATATGGAGATATTACATATATATATGATATGATATATAGAGATATTACATATATATGATATGATATGTGGAGATATTACATATATATGATATGATATATGGAGATATTACATATATATGATATGATATATGGAGATATTACATATATATGATATGATATATGGAGATATTACATATTATGATATGATATATGGAGATATTACATATATATGATATAATATGTGGAGATATTACATATATATGATATAATATGTGGAGATATTACATATATATGATATAATATGTGGAGATATTACATATTATGATATGATATATGGAGATATTACATATATATGATATGATATATAGAGATATTACATATATATGATATGATATATAGAGATATTACATATATATGATATGATATATGGAGATATTACATATATATGATATGATATATAGAGATATTACATATATATGATATGATATATGGAGATATTACATATATATGATATGATATATAGAGATATTACATATATATGATATGATATATGGAGATATTACATATATATGATATGATATATGGAGATATTACATATATATGATATGATATATAGAGATTTTACATATATATGATATGATATATGGAGATATTACATATATATGATATGATATATGGAGATATTACATATATATGATATGATATATGGAGATATTACATATATATGATATGATATATAGAGATATTACATATATATGATATGATATATCGAGATTTTTTTTTTTTTTTTGGTATACTGAATCGAGGCTCGTGAAAGAGCTAACATTTCTTTCACAAACAAATCAACCAGACAAACAAAATATACAAAAAGAGGGAGCAGAAGACAAGATGGGGAGAGAAGGGGAAGCACACAACCACAACATTTGAGAGCAGGGAGAAGTGTGGGAGGGAGAGGGCTTGGGGGCAGGAGGCGTGGGAAGGGGAGGGGTGGGTGGGGGTGGGGGGAGAGGTATAAAACACAAGGGGACCGAAATTAGCGGGGGTAGAAAAGATCAAGGTTTTGGATGGGGGAGGATAAGAGATGGTGGTGAACAGCTGTTTTAAAGACCTGGAGGGTGGAGTGGGATTGAAGAGAGTGAGGGAGTTTGTTCCAGAGGCGGGAGAAAAGAGGAATGAAGGAGTGAAGGTGAGCAGAAAGTCTTGATTTTGGCAGTTTAACCATAAGAGGGTAATATATGATATGATATATAGAGATATTACATATATATGATATGATATGTGGAGATATTACATATATATGATATGATATATAGAGATATTACATATATATGATATGATATGTGGAGATATTACATATATATGATATGATATATGGAGATATTACA
Source organism: Myxine glutinosa (assembly GCF_964187855.1). NCBI lineage: Eukaryota > Metazoa > Chordata > Myxini > Myxiniformes > Myxinidae > Myxine > Myxine glutinosa. The sequence continues at coordinate 82,462,475 of NC_136273.1, forward strand.
TATATATGATATGATATATGGAGACATTACATATATATGATATGATATATAGAGATATTACATATATATGATATGATATGTGGAGATATTACATATATATGATATGATATATGGAGATATTACATATATATGATATGATATATGGAGACATTACATATATATGATATAATATATGCAGATATTACATATATATGATATGATATATAAAGATATTACATATATATGATATGATATGATATATGGAGATATTACATATATATGATATGATATATGGAGATATTACACATATACGATATGATATATGGAGATATTACATATATATGATATGATATATGGAGATATTACATATATATGATATGATATATGGAGACATTACATATATATGATATAATATATGCAGATATTACATATATATGATATGATATATAGAGATATTACATATATATGATATGATATGTGGAGATATTACATATATATGATATGATATATGGAGATATTACATATATATGATATGATATATGGAGACATTACATATATATGATATGATATATGGAGATATTACATATATATGATATGATATGTGGAGATATTACATATATATGATATGATATATGGAGATATTACATATATATGATATGATATATGGAGACATTACATATATATGATATAATATATGCAGATATTACATATATATGATATGATATATAAAGATATTACATATATATGATATGATATGATATATGGAGATATTACATATATATGATATGATATATGGAGATATTACATATATATGATATGATATATGGAGACATTACATATATATGATATAATATATGCAGATATTACATATCTATGATATGATATATGGAGATATTACACATATATGATATAATATATGCAGATATTACATATATATGATATGATAGATATGATATATAGGGTAATTGATTCGGTAAGAGCTGTTTGGTTATTCCCTGCAATCATGGGTGAGACATGATTGGGTTTTGTCATTATATATATATATATATATAAGTTCAAAAACACCTGGTCACAAGTGTGCCGCACTGACCGGGTCCTCAGTCGAGGTCCTCAGCATCATCCCGTTTCGGCCCTTTAACCTCGATACGGTCAGCTAAGGTGGGCCAGCAGGGGCACATCCACATCCACATACAGCAACTACACCTGGATGCGTACATACCCCCACCCCCAGCCAGTGCGAACGCAGACTACAACAACAACAACACCTCCACATCCAGAATCCACAGCACCAATAAACACGGTGGAACACTCAAACACCCACCTTTATACCCTTCACCACTCACCAACAAAACACACCAGATCATTCATACACACACATACACACCCATACACACACACACACACACACAACACCAACCAACCAACCACCTACCCTTACAACATACACCAATCAACATACAAAAACACACTCATGCAAAAATTAATTCATGCAAAAACACACACCCTCACCCACTCACTCATATACACAAAATAAGAAATAATAATAGTAACAAAAAAAAAAACAAAAAAAAACACACAACCAACCTACACCGTTCGACGTGCCTCCATAAACTTTCTCCATATCCAAAATGAGCCTTTCAAGGCAACCTGGGCCACCTTGTCACACATCCTCCTTCTTTCTGTCCCACACACTCCAAGCCGAGCAAGAAATGCAGAAAAGGAATTGCCAATATACCCTCTGCACCCCACCTCAAATGGCTGACGCGAAACTCGCCAACCCTTCTCCCGGCACTCTGCCTCCAGCTCACTGTACTTTCCTCTCTTCCTCTCATGCACCTCCTCCATATTCTCTTCCCAAGGTACCGATTTATATATTATAAAGCAGGAGTCTGTCCATCCCCAAACTACACCCTCAGTTTTGGGGATAGCTCTGCCAAACGTTTTGTGGAACGTTTTGCGGTCCCCAGCGGATGTTGTAAGGTCGTTAGGAGGTTTCATAAATTCCTCAATAAAATTATGATTTTGAAATGGACTCGATATGAAGCTGCCCGAAAGTGAACACATGACGATAATGAGCTGGTTTGATAATATCTCAATACAATCGTCATTTAACACAGTATTTTGTTATGGTATCAATTTATGATTGGAATGATGCTATTTGGAATTGAGTGAATACAATGGTGATTTTGAATTTCCAACTGCACAGAAATGCTCCCCATCCGGATGTGATGTTAGCATGGATTTACACATTTGTTTATCTCACGAGTGTTGGTAAAAGTTTTTTTTTTTAATGCTATTTAATTTGTGATTGGAATGATGCTGTTTGGAATGAAAATAGAGATATTGAGTTCAAGTGAATGAGGAAATGACGTGAAGGTTCCTGCTTTCCAACAGTGACATTCGCGGATCGCCATATGCAGATTCCGCCATTGACTGGGTATAGAACCATTCAAACGGGTACGTTTTTCATGCAAGTCCCTCACGAACCTGTTGCCCATGCTTTATGTTTGACTGCAGGTGGCACAGGAATGTGGAATTTTTTGGTTCATGGTTTCCCATAACCCGTTTTTTTGCCTAACTCTTTCACGAACCTGCTGACCATGTCTGACCTGCGACTGAAGGTGGCACAAGAATGTGGAATTTATTGATTCCATGGTTTAGCATTCACCATTTACACATCGTTTGCTGGCTTTCGGCTCCCCACCCGTATGTCGGGAGTACATACCACGGGTACCTCGCTAGCAATATATAAATCAAATGTGCGGAGCAAGACGAGGGCCCTCCTGATCCCAATGGATAAGAAATCCTGCACATGCGCTGACTGCACATGCGCATTCTTATTTGTTGGGATTGGGAGGGGCGCTAATCACGCTCTGCACATTTGATTTATAATTCTGCCTGATCACCTGTGTCTTCTGGTTTCTTGCTTTGCATTAGCAGAAACAAATATATACGTGGCAGGGACAAAATTGTTTCTCTCGGAATATGTGGTGTTTGCCGAGTGACACATGATCCATGGCTAATGCTCTCCTTTGAGGTCAGCGGGCGCCATTACTATACACACACACACACACACACACACACACACACACACACACACACACACACACACACACACACACACACACACACATATATATATATATATATATATATATATATATATATATATATAAAAAACAAGTGAATCCTCTTGGATTGCGCTGAGGTTCGGGCATGGAATTTCTAGGAGGAAGTATAATTTGTATGCAATGAAAGTACATGTAATATGGGATCGAGTAAGATCGAGTAAGCTTCACCAGTGCGCGTGCGCGAATTTACGTCACGTCGGCAGCGAGAAGGCGTTCCCCAACACGAACCAATCAGGAACTGCCACGCCCACTTATATGATCTCAGAATTCCTGTGACAGGAATTAGCGTTACACTGGCTGGAAGTCATTCGCTAGAGGCGCTTCCTCAGCGCCAATCACCAGTGCGCGTGCGCGAATTTACGTCACGTCGGCAGCGAGAAGGCGTTCCCCAACACGAACCAATCAGGAACTGCCACGCCCACTTATATGATCTCAGAATTCCTGTGACAGGAATTAGCGTTACACTGGCTGGAAGTCAATCGCTAAAGGCGCTTCCTCAGCGCCAATAACCACCTTTAGAGGCCATTTTTCCCCGCAAGCGGGGGTTGGCCTTTTTCGGGGACCTTGGTTGTTGTTGTTATTTGGTCCCCTTTTTGAAGCAATGTTTTACGGCCGGATGCCCTTCCTGACGCCAACCCTTTTTGTCGCCTTTTTACGACAACCAGGGAATTACCAGTGAACTGGTACTCAATTTGCCGACCTCGGAAGGATGACAGGCTGAGTCAACCCCCTGGCGTTAATTCAGCGATTGACCGGGATTCGAACCCAGGATCCTAGGATCCTAAGCCCTCACCCTAGCCGCTTGCCCAACACCAGGGCTCCCAACACCAGGGCACCAGGACAATTTGAGTCCCAATGACAATGATGTGCAGTTTTGTCCCAGGTTGAGTCAGAATTTTTTCACACAAGCCCCACACAGGATTTATTTCCTGTGTAAAAAAAATAAATATACACACACACACACACACACACACACACACACACACACACATATATATATATATATATATATATATATATATATATATATATATATATATATGTGTGTGTATTTATATATGCGTATGTATGTATGTATGTATATATATATATATATATATATATATATATATCACTGCCCTTGCTGGCCCACCTTAGCTGACCGTATCGAGGTTGAAGGGCCGAAACGGGATGATGCTGAGGACCTCGACTGAGGACGCGGTCAGTGAGGCACACTTGTGACCATGTGTGTTTTGAAGTTATATATATATGGAGATATTACATAGATATGATATATATAACTTCAAATATATATATTGTTGCGAATATGGAATTTGGCCTCCATATCCGCTTGTAAATATTCCCCTATTTTCTCCAATACTCCCCAACTTTCCCCAATCCCCCATTCCCTAGTCCCATTGCATGTAAATAACAATCAGTAGAGCCGACCTTCCCCTTATTCCCCCATTAAATGTCGTGCCCAGGTCCACCGCACCACACGTAGACAACTTTCGGACATCTTCCTAGTTATTCTTAATCTATGTCAGTTAAGGCCTCGTTTCCATTAATTATGACTCTTCGTTGCACCAGAATGTGATTATATGGCACCAGTAGTGAGTTTAGGACCTTTCCCATACCTCCTCCCATCTTCTTCCCCAAACAACAACAACAACAACAACTACAGCTACAACAACAATAACAACAACTACAACAACAATTACAACAACAACAGAAGAGATGGCGGCGGAGCGGGGGAGGATGCGTCCTCACACCGGCTCGATTAGCTCCAGACCATGCGCTCCACGGGGTTACCCCGAAGGGGCTGGCTGTCAGCTCCTCGTCAGGGGCGGAGCCAGTAACCCCCCCCCCCGCACCCAATAAGAAGGGCGGACCGATTCCATCTGGGCGGAGCTAACGAGCCGAGGGCGTGTCACTCCCCGCCGGATATACGCAGCCGCTTGCCGGACGTGACGTCAGATGCGCCCCGAGCTTGAGACGACAAGACGCCACCTCGAGCGCTGAGAGACCTCCTGCATCTGTTGGGCCGCGCCATCCTGTCCCTGAGCACAAGGTGCACCTTGTGCTGGCCATCGAATACCCGCTTTCCTTGTCATCAATCCCCGTGTGAGTCAGTTTTTGTCCTGTTTCTCTGTGGTCTGTCGGGAATAATATAAGGTTGTGTCTAAGTGCCTGTCTTCCTATGATGTACCTCTCGTCCCTGTAATCTGACCTTCCGCACGAATATAACCTCCTCCGGAGGTCTTGAGAACTGAACCCCTGGTGTCGTATTGTGTCATTATAACCCAGCCGGGTGTCTTCTCTTTTTTTTTTTTTTTTTTTTTTTTTTTTTTTTTTTTTTTTTTGTATACAATATCGAGGCTCGTGAAAGAGCGAACATTAATCACACAGAAAGACAAACCGACACATAAAACATATAACATAGGGAGCGGTAGACAAGATGGGGAGAGAGGGGGAAGGACACAAACACAACATTTGAGAGCAGGGACCGAGAGACATGGAGACATCGAGAGAGGGCGAGGGCTTTGGGGGGGGGGGGCGTGGGAAGGGGGCAGTGGGAGAGGTATAAAACATATGGACACTGCCAGGACTTCCAGGAAAGAAGTTGGAATTTCAAACAAGGTGGATCTGGGGTGAATTAGCGGGGGTAGAAAAGATCAAGGTTTTGGATGGGGGAAGATAAGAGATGGTGGTGAACAGCTGTTTTAAAGACCTGGAGGGAGGAGTGGGATTGAAGGGAGTGAGGGAGTTTGTTCCAGAGGCGGGAGAAAAGAGGAATGAAAGAGTGAAGGTGAGCGGAGAGCCGAGATTTCGGCAGTTTAACCATCAGAGGGTTGCTGGCAGATCTTGTGCGACCTGTAGGAATATTTGGGGGACAGAGCACAGAGAGAGCTGGGGGTGCAAGGCCGGAGAGGAGTCGGTAGAAGACAGAAAGACCACCTACCTGCCTGCGGTGAGTGAGTGAAAGGCCCTCAGAGATAGCTTCATCGCGGGAGATTCCAATAATTCTGAAAGCTTTGGTTTCAACAGCGTGAAGCCGAGCTAGGTGTGAGGCAGGAGCACCGGCCCATAGGGGAGAACAGTATTCCATTGAGCTGCGGATGAAAGCCTTGTATGTGGTGAGGAGCTCAGGTGTGCCGAGGAAGGACTTCGCACGACGGAGGATGCCCAGTCGGCGACTGGCTTTGGAGGCCAGCTTGGAAATGTGGTTTTCCCAAGAAAGATCATGGCAGATAGTGAGACCCAAAATCTTGAGCGACAGAACTTCTTGGAGAGGATTGTTGAGAAAGTAGATGGGAGGGTTGTCCAGTCGATCTTTTCGGAGAGACATAGTAAGAGTGTGAGATTTGTCAGGATTGAAAGACATGTTCCACTTGTTTGACCAGTCTGTGATTTTGTCCAGGTCTTCAGAGAGTGAGGAGGCAGCAGACTGCCGATCTGAGGGAAGAGGAATGGAGCGGCAGAGAGTGGAGTCATCAGCAAAGAGATAGAGAGGATTTTCGAGAGAGTCAGAGAGATCATTGATGAAGACCAGAAAAAGCACGGGGCCCAGAACACTGCCTTGGGGAACTCCAGCCTGAACAGGAAGAGGAGATGAGAGAAACCCATTCAGGGCCACACGTTGACGACGACTAGAGAGGAAGTCCGCCAGCCATGCGTGGAGATTTCCATGGATACCAAAGGAGGAGAGTTTGGTGAGCAGAGCGGGGTGCCAGACCGTGCCAGCCAGCGGGGTGCAAGTCTTCTTTTTCTTATTGAGCCAGCGTAGCGCGGCTTCGTCGACGTTCGAGTACAATCGGGTAATTTGTGCGGACACGGCGGCCATTCCGCTCGGCCCACCTTAACATCAAAGTCGTGTCTGTAACAATTGGTGTCAGGAGTGGGATTCGAGGCCCGACCAAATTTTGAAAAAAAAAAACGAATAGAGGAAAAAAAAAATTTGGTCAAAATTTGGAGCGGCCGAAATTTGTATTTGTTTTACGAAACTCGAATTTTGCAAGTCGCGCTATGGCGGATCAAGACAGCTGGGGTCCGGTAGGGGAGAGTGAAGCAGGGTCGATCCAGGACCAAAATGAGGGACAGGAGGAGAGCGAAGCAGTGAGGGCGGCAGGTTCGCAAAATAGCGCCGTCACGCACGAAGAAGCGGGCGCGCAAAATGGCGCCTCGCTGATCACCGCGCCAGCGACCGTGGCAGCGCCACCGGTGGATTTGAACTTGTTTTTCATACAAATGAAGGCCCTTATGGCCCAGAATAGGGAGGAAATGAGGGCTCAGAGTGAGCAAATGAGGGCTCAGAGTGAGCGATTGGAGGGCCAATTGGGGGTAATGGGAAACCAAATGGGGGTAATGAGGGACGAAGCGAGGGGTACCAGTGAGGGATTAGACAATAATTTTAAGGGATTAGACAATAATTTTAAGGGATTAGACAATAATTTTAAGGGATTAGACATGAAATTTGGGAAATTAGACGATAGATTAGGGGAAATACAGGAGGGGTTAACGGGGGTAGAAAACAGAATGGCCGCTCAAGAGAATCAAATGGAAGGGATGCAAAAAGGGTTAGAGGGGTTAGAAAACACCATGGAAGGCAAATTGAGGGACATGAGGGACCAAGCGGAAAGGGAAGTTAACCAAATGGGGCAGCAGATAGAGGGGGTCAGAATAGGGGTAGAAACCAAACTGGATGCTCACAGGGAGGAAATGGAGCAGATGAGGGTGGCATCTGGGCAGGAGATGCAGGTGATGGGAGAGGAGATCAGAAGAGGTGTGAGTGAGGAGGTCGGAGGAGTGCGCGAGGAGGTGAGGCACTGTAAGGAGCGCATGGAGAAAGAGGTGAGAAAGGGGACTGTAAAGTTACAAGGGGGCATAGAGGACCTGACGCAGGAGGTGGAGCAGCTGACGGTGGGACAGACGGAGTTAGTGGAGCAGGTTCAAAGGAACACTGCGGTATTAGGAGGGTTGAAAGCGACACAAAACGACATAAAAAACGACTTGATAGCGACAAAGAGGGAATGTCAGATGGTACGTGAGGGACTGACAACGAGGTTGGACGAGGTGATAGAGGTAATGGAGACGAAGGACCGGCAGGTGAGGACGCACATGGAAACGGTCAAGGTAGCCTTGGAGGACGAGCTTGAGGAGACATACCGGGGAATAAAAGAGGTGAGGCACAAATTAGAAGAAGTGGAAGAAGGGGTGAGCGAAATTAAGAAGCGACGGAGAGGGGATAACAAAGAGATAAAAGAGGAGATAAAAGAATTGGTCCAAAGTCTGTGTTTGGATCGTGATGTGCTCATTAACCGGATGAGGGATTCGCAGGTGATGGAGGAGAAGCGAAGAGGAAGAGGACCCGGTGTAAGTGGTGACCAATATGGTCGTGCGTATGATGCGCCAGGGGATTTAAGAAGCTTGGGGGTCGAGATAGACCCGGGTGTTCGTGAGAGGCCATTGGTGAAGTGTGCGACAGGTCTGGTGTGCGAACATGGAGGTGTGCAAGAAAGTCCGACTCTGGGGTGTGTGAGGAAAAAGTGCGTGCCAAGGAGTCGTGAGGGTGCTGGCGAGAATGAGTCGGTCGTAGCGCGTGTGCGAGGGGGCACATGGAAGCGCGGTGTGGTGAGTGTTACAGAGGGTGTGACGGGAGAGTGTGCGCGAGGAAGGTGTGTGACGGACAGGTGCATGGGGAAAGAGTGCGCTGTCAAAGGCAAGGAAGAATGCACACCTGTGGTGAGTGTTACAGAGGGTGTGACGGGAGAGTGTGCGCGAGAAAGGTGTGTGACGGACAGGTGCATGGGGAAAGAGTGTGCTGTCAAGAGTAAGGGTGAGTGCGTTGTCACGAGTGGAGGTGAGAGTAGTGAGAGTGACAAGGAGAGTGAGCTGGTTGTGACAGGTGAGCGAGGATGTACACCTGGGATGGAAGGATGTACACCTCGAATGGTAGAGCGTGAGTGGGAATGCACGCTGGAGTTGGTGGTGAGGCACGTGGTTGGGTGTGCGAATGAGGGCACACCTGTGATTGTCACAGAGGAGGTGACCGAGGAGGGGGTGCGAAGCGGTGTATTGGTGAGGTGTGCGAGCAACGAATGTGTGCCAAAGTGTTCGGTGGTCAGGTGTGTGACCAAGGCTGTGAGTGGAATGGGTGTGCCTGGGTGTGTAAGGAACGGCACGAGGAGCATGGAAACGGCTGGATGTGTGAGCAAGGAACGGGCTGCGGGGTGTAAGCGTCCAGGTGAAGCATCGACGTTAGACGGGATAGAGTTTAGAACGACTTATAGCCGAATCGGGCCCTCGGTGCGTGCTGGGCCTCGCTTTGAACGGCCGCATCCGTGCTCCACTAGGCGGAGCTGGCAGCCCGATAGAAAGGGTCGTCATGGCGACCACTTTTTGGTGAGACGTGCCGGCAGGTCGAGATCGGGACATTGGATGGCTCCACGCCGAGGTGATGCGTGGGATCTCGGCACGGGTAAGCCTCCGTCCCTGCCCCGAGTGCCGGACGCATCCAGCCGCCGGCACAAAACAACCAGCATCCATTGCTTGGCTTCACGAAGCCGGGCTTTGGACAGGGAGTGGCGCACCGAGAGGTATTAGTGAGTCGACTGGGTGATGAGGTTAGTGTTTTGGACCCAAAATTAGAGAAAAACAAAATTTGATGATTGGCAAGGGATTGGCAGTAGTGATTGGCAGATGATGGGCAGTGATTGGCAAATTTTTAATTTGTTGAAATTTGATGTGCAAAATTGGTAGTGAGAGACCCCCGATGTGGTGGGATGGCAAATCCACCATCCCTCACAGGTGGGGGCAAAGGAGCACTAGATTATGGGGTGTATGGCAGTGAAAACTAGCCCGGGTGGGTTAGGATATGGTGTGTAGGGATCTAGCGAAGATTGACATTAGGTAACGTTAAGATTAGTTAGTGACTGATACCTGTAGTGGGGACGCAGGTAGATTAGTGTGGATTATAATGACGAGGGAGCGCAATAGTTTAAAGGGACGACTGGGGAGCGCAAGTTTCAGAAGGGAGTAGTTAGCTGAGATGATGCCGTGTTTGTGAGGATGGAACAGGTGTGATTGCACAGGTGTGCAACTGGACAGGTGTGTGGAGCAGTGTATGAGTAGTGAGTGTGTGGATCAGCGCGAATGCGCTTGGGGAGAGAAGGGTGCAGGTGGCACCAGGTGTGAGAGCACAGGTGTGCAGGTACAGGTGTGTGGAGAGAGTTGGAGTGAGTGGTACGGAGTGGTGTGCATGGTGCGAAGGTGTGGATGGGGGAAGAGTGGACCCCTTTCACGAGTACCCGGGGCGGGTAGTGTAAGTGTTAGGTAGAGGGTACAGGTAAATTGTGGTTGGATATTGGCATTTGTGGTGCGGTTGCAGAATGGTGTTGTGGATGGGTGCATTAGTGTTGTGGAAATGGCTGGGCGTGTAGCCTGTTAGTGTGTGTAGTTGGTTGGGCACTCCACCACTGTGAGGATGTCGGCCAGGTGAGGCCGCAGGTGGGCTCTGGGAGCCGGTAGAGTTGTGGATGGGGCCCGAGGATCCGGAGGACGGACCCGGGTAGCCCAGTGCCAGAGAGGGCACCGAGTGGGGAGAGTGCCAGAGGGCCTTCCCCAGGTAGTTAGGTTAGGGTAAGGAGCAGGTAAGCTCGGAGGCAACTGCAGTGGTGGAGGTGTGCAGGTGGGTAGACCCACTGGGAGAGGTACACGCCACAGCCCAGAAATTGTGCGAGGGCACCGGGAGATGAATCGGGGGAGTGAGACCCCAAATTGAAGAGCACCACAGTTTGGCCAATGGGAATTGGTTTTTAGAACCCATAGTGTAAGAGGGCCAATGGTTTGGCCGGAGGAAGACCCCGGGTAGTGTAAAGTTGTTAAAGTCATTTAGGAAATAGTTAGGATTGATGAACCTGTCGCACCATACGCAGCCACTTACCTGTGGTGATGATGATGACTCCACACCTGTGTTTTCTTTGTTTTGTGCAGGAAATGAGATTGCTGTGTGGATTTGTGAGACGCATCACGACGTGGATGAGACATTGGGGTGATTCCATCTCTCCCTCCCTAGGAGGGACTGATGATGAATTGGTAATGGCAAATTTTGATGTGCAGTTGGAGATGGCAAATTTTGATGAGAGTTGAAAATGGCAAATTTGATTGGTTAGGAGGGAGAGAAGACGAATTTGGTTTATGGGAGGAACGGGGAAGACAGTAGGGATGTTTGTTGATTTGTAAAGTAGATGTTTATGAGTAGTGTTGTGTTTTGTGGATGCAGTAAGGGGTAAGGGAGGGGCCATGTAGGTTACCTGGTGGGGGGGGGGCGTACGATAGGAACGTACCTGTCTCACCTGGTTCCCATGTGCCCCCAGTGTGCATCACCTTACATTGCGTGCACTTTTGCGCCCTTACCACCTTACTCACTTGTTTCTTCTTTTGTCTCCCACCTCCGAGGATCTGGCTTTGGGGTAGAGAGAGAGGAGAGAGAGGTGCTGGCTACGCAGTTGTGGGCCTGCACTTTCGCTGTTGGCTGCCTGGATCGATACACCATATGGACCGCAATGTTTGTGGCCACCCACAATGGACCGCAGCTCTTTTGCGGCCAAGCACCACCCGTGGAAGGACCTATGGGTCAACGTGGCACCTATGCCATAAAGGTGAACCACTGTTAATTAACACCAAGTGCACCACAAGAAGAGCAAGAGACACCTGCAGGGTTAGGGGTTGTCGAATTTATTTTTATACCAATGAACAATGGTGACTGCACCGGATGGTGCTGACTGTGTGGTGGGGTGGTGCTTTTGATGCTGGGAAAGGGTGCTCTGCACGTTATTAAAGGCCGTCGGCCACAGAGCACTCGTGGGTTGGTGTATCGATGCTGGCAAGCGCGCTCTCTCTATGCATAACATCTGCATGTGTCCCTCCAAAAACAGGTCCTGGATCGTAGTGTAAATAGCAGCGTAGTCGTGTAAATAATGCTCCCTACCAGCTGTATGTGTAGTTTGAGAATTCTTTCCGGATTCGGTTATCCTGTGGGTGTGTTTCTGTGAGGAGAAGGGTGCAACGTCGCAGGGGGACATATTTACTCATTTGTGAATATCTGTAAAACTGTCGCACTCAGGGTAGAGTTAATAGTAGAGGGAACTACATTGCGTGCCACACTAAAGTAGGTAAAAATTTATCGGGTCGGGACGCCCCGAGGGTAGAGAAGGGTGCAATGTTGCGAATATGGAATTTGGCCTCCATATCCGCTTGTAAATATTCCCCTATTTTCTCCAATACTCCCCAACTTTCCCCAATCCCCCATTCCCTAGTCCCATTGCATGTAAATAACAATCAGTAGAGCCGACCTTCCCCTTATTCCCCCATTAAATGTCGTGCCCAGGTCCACCGCACCACACGTAGACAACTTTCGGACATCTTCCTAGTTATTCTTAATCTATGTCAGTTAAGGCCTCGTTTCCATTAATTATGACTCCTCTCGTCCCTGTAATCTGACCTTCCGCACGAATATAACCTCCTCCGGAGGTCTTGAGAACTGAACC
>NC_136273.1:82477611-82537611 GCF_964187855.1 Myxine glutinosa
GAATGCGCCGCCGGGGCTTCCGAGATGTTTCTCAGCTCTATGGATCCTCGCTTGGCAGCTTCATCCGATCCCCTATCCCTCCATTCCAAACCTCCTTTAAAACCTCATCCCCTCAACTTTTTTGGCTTCACGCGTAAATACCCGGCAGAGATGATCCTTGTGTTGACCGTTGCTTGTGGAAACGGCGGGAGATCAGCGCACGCTCGCGGGGCACGCACGGCCGCTTTCGGGCCCGGCGCGGCGCAAGGCGAGGCCGCATCGAGCCGGTGCTCACCTGCCGATTCCAGACCACCGCCGAGAGCACAGTCCGCGCTGGGGCTCGACTCTTCATCGGGGAAGGCGGGCGACCCGCACCTTTCGCTCTCCATAACCCTCCCAGGATCCTTTTGCTATGCGTGGATTGCTCGCTCAATGCGAAAAGGTGCAGGCGCTGAGCGCCCCTTATATGCTCTCACTCTCTCTCCGTCCTTCCTCCTGTTCCCGTTTCGCGCACCGGGAGGAGTCCTCGCTCTTCTATACAGCGAACGCTTCTCGCCAGTTCCTCCTCTCTTCCCACCCAGAACCGCTCACTCTCTTTGGCTCCCCCTTGCTGCCGCCGCCTGTCCCCCCCTTTTCTCGCCTTGCCTTCCCAACACACCGCACCTTCCCCTCCCTCCCATTCCCTCCAACCTCCTGCTGCCTGCTTCGCTCTTTTCATATTTTCACTTCTCCAGCTCTTCCACTGTCTCTGTACATATCTCAAGTCAAAAATCACCCTGGGTCTCTATCCCGCTGATTATACTGATTATTTGTAGGAGGCCTTATAAGGGACATTCATCTTTATGGGCTTTCCCTCGTTTCTGATTCTTCTTTCCTTCCTTTTTTTTCTGTTCCTTCCACAACTCCTTTTTTCTATTTCCACCTTCATTTGTACCTTTATTTCTATATTTCCAGTGGAGCCTTTTGTTTTCAGCACCATTGCGTTTGTGGTATCCTTTGGCTAAAGTGTTAATTTGAGCTTATTGAATAAAAATATCCAAAAACAAATCACGTGATTGGTGCAAACTGCTCCTTGTGGGTGGTGGTCTATGTGTACGTCACTAGGGGGGCATTGTCTTGCACTCCTCTACTGCTTTGCTTTCCCCTCACTTGCATGGCTGTTTTGATCCCGAATTTCCACCTTTACTGTAATTGTTACAAAATGATTTATTGCAAGGATCCGGATGTGTTTCCGAAGAGCCGAAAATTACACGATAGTGGAGTGCTTTTTATAGTTTTGGTATGTTTTTAGAATCATTCAAACTACAACCGCTACCCACATGCTGAACCGCTGTACACGTGCTGAAACGAGCATTATGCAGGTGCTGAAACATGCATTACGCAGGTGCTGAAACATGCACTACTATGCAGGTGCTGAAAATAGTACTATCCAGGTACTGAAACGAGTGCTATCCGGGTCCTGAAACGAGTGCTGTCCAGGTGCTGAAACGAGTGCTATCCAGGTGCTGAAACGAGTGCTGTCCATGATCTGAAACGAGTGCTGTCCAGGTGCTGAAACGAGTGCTATCCAGGTCCTGAAACGAGTGCTGTCCAGGTGCTGAAACGAGTGCTATCCAGATCCTGAATCGAGTGCTATCCAGGTACTGAAACGAGTGCTATCCAGGTCCTCAAACGAGTGCTATCCAGGTACTGAAACGAGTGCTGTCCAGGTGCTGAAACGAGTGCTGTCCATGTTCTGAAACATGTACAACGAGGAAGGTGCTGAAAATAGCAACTATCCAGGGGCTGAACGAGTGCTGTCCAGGTACTGAAACGAGTGCTGCCCAGGTGCTGAAACGAGTGCTATCCAGGTCCTGAAACGAGTGCTACTCAGGTGCTGAAACGAGTGCTGTCTAGTTACTGAAACGAGTGCTGTCCAGGTGCTGTCCAGGTGCTGAAACTAGTGCAATCCAGGTACTGAAACGAGTGCTATCCAGGTGCTGAAACGAGTGCTGTCCAGTTACCGAAACTAGTCCTTTCCAGGTGCTGAAACGAGTGCTATCCAGGTACTGAAACGAGTGCTATCCAGGTCCTGAAACGAGTTCTGTCCAGGTGCTGAAACGAGTGCTATCCAGGTACTGAAACGAGTGCTATCCAGGACCTGAAACGAGTTCTGTGCAGGTGCTGAAACGAGTGCTATCCAGGTATTGAAACGAGTGCTATCCAGGACCTGAAACGAGTTCTGTCCAGCTGCTGAAACGAGTGCTGTCCAGGTGCTGAAACGAGTGCTATCTAGGTATTGAAACGAGTTCTGTCCAGGTGCTGAAACGAGTGCTATCCAGGTACTGAAACGAGTGCTATCCAGGACCTGAAACGAGTTCTGTGCAGGTGCTGAAACGAGTGCTGTCCAGGTGCTGAAACGAGTGCTATCTAGGTATTGAAACGAGTGCTGTCCAGGTGCTGAAACGAGTGCTATCCAGGTATTGAAACGAGTGCTGCCCAGGTGCTGAAACGAGTGCTGTCCAGGTACTGAAACGAGTGCTGTCCAGGTGCTGAAACGAGTGCTGTCCATGTTCTGAAACATGTACAACGAGGAAGGTGCCGAAAATAGCACTATCCAGGGGCTGAAACGAGTGCTGTCCAGTTACTGAAACGAGTGCTGTCCAGGTGCTGAAACGTGTACAACGAGGAAGGTGCTGAAAATAGCACTATCCAGGGGCTGAAACGAGTGCTATCCATGTACTGAAATAAGTGCTGTCCAGGTGCTGTAACAAACACTGCGCAGGTGCTGTAACATGCACTACTAGGGAAGGTGCTGAAAATAGCACTATCCAGGGGCTGAAACGAGTGCTGACCAGAGAATAAACCAAGCGCTGTCTCAACCGCTCCCCTGGGGGCTGCCGCAACCGCTCCCCTGGGGGCTGCCGCAACCGCTCCCCTGGGGGCTGCCGCAACCGCTCCCCTGGGGGCTGCCGCAACCGCTCCCCTGGGGGCTGCCGCAACCACTCCCCTGGGGGCTGCCGCAAACGCTCCCCTGGGGGCTGCCGCAACCGCTCCACCAGGTACTGTGGCGACCGGTCCCCTGGATGCTGAGGCAACCATTCACCGACCAGGTGTTGACGCCAGGGTTCTCCAAAATCTGAAAAACAGTTGTTGAATCCGGTGTGCCCATAAATTGATGCTGCCCAGGTTCCAAACGTGTGATTTGATATAATGTAACTGATGGACAGTTTGACGAATTAGCTTCAATATGCTTTATTTACATAATCTCACCAATTGATGCATTTAGTTATCTATTTGGCTGAAATAACGCGTGTTAAACTTTAACCTCTTTACGAGAATTTTTATTTAAAGAGAACTATCTTCATTTCTGCTTCTTAACGCTCTCAATCATGTAAATTTATCGGAACCTGACTCACGGTTCAAGACGACATCGAATAAATCTTCCATATTTGGGGTATAAGTGCAACCATACCCTCCCACCGCTACACATACACACAACCACACACACACACACACACACACACACACGCACACGCACACATACACACATATACACACGCAGAGATACACATACAGAGATACACATACAGAGATACACACACAGAGATATACACACACAGATACACACACACACACACACACACACACGCACACACACATACATATACACACACATACAAACACACACAGATACACACACACAGATACACACACATAGATGCACACATACAGACACACACAGATACACACACATACATACACACACACAGATATACACATACATACAAACACACACAGATACACACACACAGATACACACATACATACACACACAGATGTACACATACATACAAACACACACAGATACACACACGCACACACACATACATATACACACACATACAAACACACACAGATACACACATACATACACACACAAACATACACACACAGATACACAAACACAGATACACACACATAGATACACACATACATACACACACATACATACACACACAGATATACACATACATACAGACACACACAGATACACACACACAGATACACACATACATACACACACAGATATACACATACATACAAACACACACACACACATACACACACAGATACACACATACATACACACACAGATATACACATACATACAACCACACGCACGCACGCAGAGACACACATACACACACACACACACACACACACACACACACACACATATGCCAACACACACACACACACACACACACACACACATGCAAACACAAACACATACACATACACATATGCAAACACATACACACACACACACACACACACACACACACACACACACACACAAGCACATACACACACAGGCACATACACACATTCATATACACAAACAAGCATATACACACAAACATACACACACACAAACATACACACACACACAAACAAACACACACACAAACAAACACACGCAAACATACACAAACAAACATAGACAGAGATATACACACAAACACACAAACACACACACAAGCAAACACACACAAACACACACACAAGCAAACACACGCAAACATACACACATACATACATACATACATACATACATACATACATACATACATACACACACAAACATAGACAGAGATATACACACAAACACACACACACACCCACACACATACACATACACACAAATTCACACACACAGAGATATACGCACACGCACACATACACACAGACACACATACACACAGATACACACGCAGAGATACACATACAGAGATACACACACAGAGATATACACCCACAGATACACACACACACACACACACACACACACACACACACACACACACACACACACACACACACATACAAATACACACAGATACACACACACAGATGCACACATACATACACACAGATATACACACACATACAAACACACACACACACACACACACACTGACAGACTCTTTTCTCCGGCTTGGATCACATGACAGACGCACCTCCCTCCAGCGTCTCCATCGTTCGCAGACACGAATAATCTAGAGCGACGATCATGACCATGGTTTGTCTAAACCTGCGCCCATCTAAGCTCCGGTCATGCTGTGCCACAGACGGTTGTGGTTGCAGTGTAGATGTGGAGAACGTCTGTGAAAGGGAAGTCAAATGGCGTCAGGTCTGCGGGCTGCCTTAACTTGCCCATTTATGCCGTCGTGGATGCCCCGGTGCCAACTCCGAGCATCTGGCAATTACTACATTAAGCTGGAGTCTGGAAGCGGTGTGGGGAGGGGGCCGTCGTCACATTTCATCAGCAGGTGGTGCGAGATGGACCGCAGTCACCACGGGTGTTCCTTTAAGAGTTTAAGACCTTGTGTTGGCGTTTTGCCTTCAGTCGCGGAATGGCGTTGGTTTCATTATTGCCAACCTGCCTTCCATCCTGGAATCGTGCCCTCGCTACTGCCCTTAACTTCACTGACACTACTGGCACTTTGCCATCTCTACTGACACTGCTATCTGGACTTACACTCTGCCCTGTGTGTTGGTATTCTGGTGTTGATGTCTTCACGACTGACACCGTATATTCTCGACTGCATTCATGGATTCGCTATTGACACACTACCTTGTTGGTTAACATGACAGTAATGCCACTTTACCATTATTGAATAACACTGCCTCCTCTGCTGACATACTACCTTCCCTGCTGACATGATGCCTTCCCTCCTGGCATACTGCCTTCCCTGCTGGCATACTACCTTCCCTGCTGACATGATGCCTTCCCTCCTGGCATACTGCCTTCCCTGCTGGCATGCTACCTTCTCTGCTGGCATACTGCCTTCCCTTCTGGCGTACTACCTTCCCTGCTGGCATACTGCCTTCTATGCTGGCATACTATCTTCCCTGCTGGCACACTACCTTCCCTGCTGGCATACTGCCTTCTCTGCTGCCACGCTGCCTTTCCTGCTGGCATGCTGCCTTCCCTGCTGGCATGCTGCCTTCCCTGCTGGCATGCTACCTTCCCTGCTGGCATTCAACCTTGCCTGCTGGCACGCTACCTTCTCTGCTGGCATGCTGCCTTTCCTACTGGCATGCTACCTTCTCTGCTGGCACCCTACCTTCCCTGCTGGCATTCAACCTTGCCTGCTGGCATGCTGCCTTCCCTGCTGGCATGCTACCTTCCCTGCTGGCATTCAACCTTGCCTGCTGGCATGCTACCTTCTCTGCTGGCATGCTACCTTCTCTGCTGGCATGCTTACTTTCCTGCTGGCATGCTACCTTCTCTGCTGGCATGCTACCTTCCCTGCTGGCATTCAACCTTGCCTGCTGGCATGCTACCTTCCCTGCTGGCATTCAACCTTCCCTACTGGCATACTGCCTTTTATGCTGGCATACTATCTTCCCTGCTGGCATACTACCTTCCCTAATGGCATACTGCCTTCTATGCTGGCATACTACCTTCCCTGCTGGCATACTGCATTCCCTGCTGGCATACTACCTTACATGCTGGCATACTGCCTTCTATGCTGGCACGCTACCCACTCTGCTGGCATACTGCCTTCCCTGCTGGCATACTGCCTTTCCTGCTGGCACGCTGTCTTTCCTGCTGGCATGCTTCCTTCCCTGCTGGCATGCTACCTTACCTGCTGGCATTCAACCTTGCCTGCTGGCACGCTACCTTCTCTGCTGGCATACTACCTTCCATGCTGGCATACTGCATACCCTGCTGGCATACTGCATTCCCTGCTGGCACACTACCTTACCTGCTGGCATACTGCCTTCTATGCTGGCACGCTACCCACTCTGCTGGCATACTGCCTTTCCTGCTGGCATGCTACCTTCTCTGCTGGCATGCTACCTTCCCTGCTGGCATTCAATCTTGCCTGCTGGCATGCTACCTTCTCTGCTGGCATGCTGCCTTTCCTGCTGGCATTCTACCTTTCCTGCTGGCATGCTACCTTCCCTGCTGGCACGCTACCTTCTCTGCTGGACGCTGTCTTTCCTGCTGGCATGCTACCTTCCCTGCTAGCATTCAACCTTTCCTGCTGGCATGCTACCTCCACTGCTGAAACGCTACCTTCACTGCTGGCACACTGTCTTTCCTGCTGGCACGCTACCTTCCCTGCTGGCATTCAACCTTTCCTGCTGGCACGCTACCTTCCCTGCTGGCATTCAACCTTTCCTGCTGGCACGCTACCTCCACTGCTGAAACGCTACCTTCACTGCTGGCACACTGTCTTTCCTGCTGGCACGCTACCTTCCCTGCTGGCATTCAACCTTTCCTGCTGGCACGCTACCTTCCCTGCTGGCATTCAACCTTTCCTGCTGGCATGCTACCTTCTCTGCGGGCATGCTACCTTCTCTGCGGGCATGCTACCTTCCCTGCTGGCATTCAACCTTGCCTGCTGGCACGCTACCTTCCCTGCTGGCATGCTGCCTTTTCTGCTGGCATTCAACCTTTCCTGCTGGTACGCTACCTTCTCTGCTGGAACGCTGTCTTTCCTGCTGGCATTCAACCTTTCCTGCTGGCACGCTACCTCCGCTGCTGGCACGCTACCTTCTCTTCTGACACGCTGTCTTTCCTGCTGGCACGCTACCTTCCCTGCTAGCATTCAACCTTTCCTGCTGGCATGCTGCCTTCTCTACTGGCATGCTACCATCCCTGCTGGAATGCTACCTTCCCTGCTGGCACGCTACCTTCCCTGCTGGCATGGTACCATTTCTACTGGCATGCTACCATCCATGCTGTCACTCTACTATCTCTACTGGCACTTTGCCTTCTCTACTGGCACGCTGTCATCCCTGCTGGCACGCTGCCTTCTCTGCTGGCATATACTGCCTTCCCTTCTGGCATACTACCTTCCCTGCTGGCATACTGCCTTCTATGCTGGCATACTACCTTCCCTGCTGGCATACTACCTTCTCTACTGGCATACTGCCTTCTATGCTGGCATACTACCTTACCTGCTGGAATACTGCCTTTCCTGCTAGCATGCTACCTTCTCTGCTGGCATGCTACCTTCCCTGCTGGCATTCAATCTTGCCTGCTGGCACGCTGTTTTTCCTGCTGGCACGCTGTCTTTCCTGCTGGCACGCTGCCTTCCCTGCTGGCATTCAACCTTGCCTGCTGGCACGCTACCTTCTCTGCTGGCATGCTGCCTTTCCTGCTGGCATTCAACCTTTCCTGCTGGCACGCTACCTCCTCTGCTGGCATGGTACCTTCCCTGCTGGCATTGAACCTTTCCTGCTGGCACGCTACCTCCTCTGCTGGCACGCTACCTTCAATGCTGGCACGCTGTCTTCCCTGCTGGCATTGAACCTTTCCTGCTGGCATGCTACCTTTCCTGCTGGCATTGAACCTTTCCTGCTGGCACGCTACCTCCTCTGCTGGCACGCTACCTCCTCTGCTGGCACGCTACCTTCAATGCTGGCACGCTGTCTTCCCTGCTGGCATTGAACCTTTCCTGCTGGCATGCTACCTTCCCTGCTGGCATTGAACCTTTCCTGCTGGCACGCTACCTCCTCTGCTGGCATGCGACCTTCCCTGCTGGCATTGAACCTTTCCTGCTGGCATGCTACCTTCCCTGCTGGCATACTGCCTTATATGTTGGCATACTACCTTCCCTGCTGGCATACTACCTTTTCTGCTGGCATACTGCCTTCTATGCTGGCATACTACCTTCCCTGCTGGCACGCTGTCTTTCCTGCTGGCATGCTACCTTCCCTGCTGGCATTCAACCTTGCCTGCTGACACGCTACCTTCTGTGCTGGCATGCTGCCTTTCCTGCTGGCATTCAACCTTTCCTGCTGGCACGCTGCCTTCTCTGCTGGCATGCTACCTTCTCTGCTGGCATTCAACCTTTCCTGCTGGCACGCTACCTCCGCTGCTGGCACGCTACCTTCTCTGCTGGCACGCTGTCTTTCCTGCTAGCACGCTACCTTTCCTGCTGGCATTCAACCTTTCCTGCTGGCATGCTGCCTTCCCTGCTGGCATTCAACCTTTCCTGCTGGCACACTACCTCCGCTGCTGGCACGCTACCTTCCCTGCTGGCATTCAACCGTTCCTGCTGGCACGCTACCTCCTCTGCTGGCATGCTACCTTCCCTGCTGGCATTGAACCTTTCCTGCTGGCATGCTACCTCCTCTGCTGGCACGCTACCTTCGCTGCTGGCATGCTGTCTTCCCTGCTGGCATTGAACCTTTCCTGCTGGCATGCTACCTTCCCTGCTGGCATTCAACCTTTCCTGCTGGCACACTACCTCCTCTGCTGGCATGCTACCTTCCCGGCTGGCATTGAACCTTTCCTGCTGGCACGCTACCTCCCCTGCTGGCATGCTGCCTTCCCTTCTGGCGCACTGCCTTTCCTGCTGGCACGCTGCCTTTCCTGCTGGCACGCTGCCTTTCCTGCTGGCATGCTACCTTCCCTGCTGGCACACTACCTTCCATGCTGGCACGCTGCCTTTCCTGCTGGCATGCTACCTTTCCTGCTGGCACGCTGCCTATCCTGCTGGCACGCTGCCTATCCTGCTGGCACGCTGCCTATCCTGCTGACACGCTAGCTTCCCTGCTGGCACGCTACCTTCCCTTCTGACACGCTGCCTATCCTGCTGGCAATCTGCCTTCCCTGCTGGCACGCTACCTTGCCTCCTGGCACTCTGCCTTCCCTGCTGGCACGCTGCCTATCCTGCTGGCAATCTGCCCTCCCTGCTGGCACGCTACCTTTCCTGCTGGCAATCTGCCTTCCCTGCTGGCACGCTACCTTCCCTGCTGGCACCCTTCTATCCCTACTGGTACTTTGCCTTCTCTCCTGGCATGCTACCATCCCTGCTGGCACGCTACCTTCCATGCTGGCATGGTACCCTTTCTACTGGCATGCTACCATCCCTGCTGACATGCTACCTTCCCTGCTGGCATGCTACCTTCCCTTCTGACACGCTGCCTATCCTGCTGGCAATCTGCCTTCCCTGCTGGCACGCTACCTATCCTGCTGGCAATCTGCCTTCCCTGCTGGCACGCTACCTTCCCTGCTGGCAATTTGCCTTCCCTGCTGGCATGCTACCTTCTCTGCTGGCACGCTACCTTCCCTGCTGGCACCCTACTATCTCTACTGGTACTTTGCCTTCTCTCCTGGCATGCTACCATCCCTACTGGTACGCTACCTTCCCTGCTGGCATGCTACCTTCTCTGCTGGCACGCTACCTTCCCTGCTGGCACCCTACTATCTCTACTGGTACTTTGCCTTCTCTCCTGGCATGCTACCATCCCTACTGGTACGCTACCTTCCCTGCTGGCATGCTACCTTCTCTGCTGGCACGCTACCTTCCCTGCTGGCACTCTACTATCTCTACTGGTACTTTGCCTTCTCTCCTGGCATGCTACCATCCCTACTGGTACGCTACCTTCCCTGCTGTCACTCTACTATTTCTACTGGCACTTTGCCTTCTCTACTGGCACGCTGTCATCCCTGCTGGCACGCGACCTTCCCTGCTGGCACGGTACCCTCTCTTCTGGCAAGCTACCATCCATGCTGGCATCGTACCCTCTCTGCTGGCATGCTACCATCCATGCTGGCACAGTGCCCTCGCTGCTGGCATGCCACCATCGCTATTGGCACGCTACCTTCGCTGCAGTTTCAATGCCTTCTCGATAGACGCATCTCCAGAGTGGTCAAACGCCCCACACCCCGCCTCCCTCCCCCATCTTACGTTCTACTGCTAGAACCGCAGGTAGTGACACTGCAAGGGTAATTTTGAACACCAGTCTCACCACAGGCATTAGCCAGTTATTCTGGTAACTGCCATTTTTGGTTTTATCTTGTCATGTTTGAAACCATTTTCCGACTATACTCCCAGTACTCAAATAACTTTGGATTAAAAGCCATTTGTATTCGTTGTGCGTTGTGCCAATAACCACAACCCACAGGCATTGTGGACACATATGAGGTCACTTGTTTCGACTGTTATAGAAACAGAACACACAACATCATTTTGGTATTTCTCCTATTATAATCCTTTTCCTGCTTTTTCCTTCCAGTGATGCAAGGCTCAGGTATGAACTTATGCATAAACAACAAATATGTCAATAAGTATTCGAAGAATCATTGTGCTTTAACATCGTAAATTATGGAGTTCAGAGAACACATTACCCTGCAGTGTTCAAGTTTATACTTCCATTTTAATTAAGAACCAGAAGAAAAAGATATAAAATGTCATGGCCCTCATGGTTTTAGTAATTTTGCTGTGTGGAGTTAAAGGCCGCTCGTCAGCCATCTTTGGTCGGATGCCAAAACCAAATCTTCTGCATATGTATACTCTCATGTATTATCTTTGAGCCATGTCTGAACAAAATCGGTCCATGCATGTCGAGAAATGGTTGGGGACACGTTATAATATATAACCACCTTTAGAGGCCATTTTTCCCCCGCAAAGCGGGGGTTGGCCTTTTTCGGGAATCGTAGTTGTTGTTGTTTTTCGGTCCCCTTTTTGAAGCAATGTTTTACGGCCGGATGCCCTTCCTGACGCCAACCCTTTTTGCCGCCTTTAACGACAAACAAGGAATTACCAGTGAACTGGTACTCAATTAGCCGACCTCGGAAGGATGACAGGCTGAGTCAACCCTCCTGGCGTTAATTCAGCAATCGACTGGGATTCGAACCCAGGATCCTTGGATCCTAAGCCGGCACCCTCGCCGCTAGCCCAACACCAGGGTTCTGGTAACAAAATGGTAACAACACCAGGGTAACGTTAAAGTAACAAAATGGCCGCCAGTCGGCCATCTTGAATCTGATTTAAAAAATGACGTGCATATGTAAGCTATCATTCGTAATTATCTGTATGCCAAGTTTGAACAACATCGGTAAATGTATGTCCGAGAAATGGTTGAGGACGTGTTAGATATCGGGTTTTTTACAACTAAAATGCCTGCCAGTCCACCAGTCGGCCATCTTTAAGCAGATTGCAAAAATAAAGAGATGTACACGTGTATGCCATCACGTGTTTTCTTTGTGCCAAGAATGAACAAAATCGGTCTGTACATGTTCGAGATATGGTTGTGGACAGACAGACGGACGAGACCCAATCCATAAGCCCCCGTTGTGGACGAAGTCCAACGGAGGCAAATAATAATGTTAATTATCGTTAAAAAATCAGAAAGTTTTGTGCTGTTGAAGCAGTCTTGTACACATTGAGTCCCAGTTTCGGAAATGCAGGCTTTATTGATTACGATAGAACGCAGCGTCAATCGGCACCATGCACAGCAATATCGGCGGACTCCTCTTCGCCCTGATACTTCACCCTATCGCATGCCACGACAGCTCATGCTATATATATATATATATATATATATATATATATATATATATATATATATATATATATATATATATATATATATATATATATATATATATATACCTATAGATGTATGTGGCACGTCTTTGCCTTCGGTACAGCATAAACATGCATCTAAAGTTCATTAACATAACAACCCTAAAATACCAAACGCTTTTCTTTAAAGAGGCCTTTGTTTGTCCATTGGTGTACCTTCTACTTTTTAAAGGAAGGAAATAAATTAGACTATAGGCATAGCAGGAGGAGGGATACATTCTTTTAATTATACCCTTAATTTTATTTATCTTGCCTTCCTTACTCGGAGATTTGCCCACAGTGTAGACAGGCGTGACTGCGGAAATCTTGCCGTCAATCCTGCTGGTAAATTATTTTCATTGTACTAAATTTCCGATGGTTGATGATTTTTATTTTATTCAATAAAGTACACTTTGCACACAATGCTTAATATTTTCTTCACTCAATATAATTGTTGGAACAGCAGAAAAAGTTAGGTTTAATGCTTTGGCAATATGGAGGAAGAGTTAGGACAGCCTTTCTGAAAGCTGATTAAAAGATATACACTTAGTTATAAGAATCGCTTATGTGTTAAATTTTATCAGATTTCACTCCAGATTTCTATACTTATTTGGAGAACAGGATCCGATCCTCAAATCTAAATCCAGATTTTGATTATATGATTTAATTATTCCATGAGTAGATTGTGTTTCCAAGGCAAGGCATGATTGAATAGGCCAAAACAAAATGGCGGCTTAAGAACCCAGTGATGTGACAGTGGGCTGACCAAGATGGTGGACCACCATTTTGGTAAGGCTTTTTTGGGGTTTTTGGTTATGAGCACCCCGTTAATCATCTTCTAAAAGGGTGTTTTGACACACCCAAACACCCAGTTTTCATTCAGGCAATCCCTTGGAGGTTGGGAAGTATGCATGCAGCGTTTGGGTCCGCTAGGTTTCATGGTTTTGGAGTTATGGAGGAGACACACACACTGTCTTTTATTACCTCCACCACCAAAGGTGGATGGAGGTCATGTTTTCACCTCGGGATGGAGGTTCTGTATGTCTGCCTGTTTGTTTGTCTGTCCGTTTGTCCGTTTGTGGACAAAATATCCCAAGAAAGTGTGGATGGAATCGGACGAAAGTTGGCAGTGATGTGGCGTATGTCACAAGGAAGAATCAATTTAATTTTAGTGAAGATCCGGAACCAGCTCGTATAATTTTTAAAGTGCTTCTTCACCATTGAGTGATGTGGCCAAAAATGATATATAGCACGATATCTCAAAAAGTTTTAGACAGATTTGTACGAAACTTGGTGGACAGGTTGTGTGTGTGAAAATGACGAATCGTTTCGATTTTGGTGAAGATCTGAATATGGATTTGGTTGCAAGAATTATTAAATTTTAAAGTAATTCTTCACCATTGAGAGATCGGGTGTAAAGCGATATATATATATACTAGGGCGTGCCCGCACGTACGTGCTTGCCCGTACGTGCTTGCCCGTACGTGCGTGCAAAAAAACATGCGTTTACATGCAGTAACGACCACAGAACCCCCCCCCTCTATTTACATGAAATGGTTTGGTCCATTCGCAAAGCCAAAGCGAACGACCACAGAACCCCCCCCCCCCTCTATTTACATGAAATGGTTTGGTCCATTCGCAAAGCCAAAGCGAACGGCTTGCGAGTACGGTGACCATACCTTGGGAACCACTTGTCCGATTAATTTCAAACCTTGAAAAGGCACATCCTCGGGTCCCCAGCAATATACCTGGCAAGTTTCAAGTATATCGGACCGGTAGTTGTCGAGAAACAGCGGTCACAGACAAACACACACACACACACACACACAGACACACACACATACACACAGAGATTACTGGAATTATAGATAGATAAACATGCTATTTATAAAGTTATGGGCGAGTTATGACTAAACTCGGGGGATGAGTTGGTTTGGTGACGAGAACAAGTCGATTCGATTTTGGTTCAGGTCCGAATCCAGATACGGCTTATCAGTGGAATACAAAACATAAACTGTTCACCAGGCAGAGTTATGCTCTCTACTGAATGCCGTTCTAGTTATCGTAGATATATTATATATTATGAATATAATATAAATTTGATGAATGATTGATTGATGTATGCACATTGCACTCTCACATTTAAGCTATCTCCCCTGAGTTTGAATCCCAACTCGGCAATATACTGCCGCCCTGTTGTGTTTTGCTTGCATGGTGAGGCATCAGTGTGTCCCATGTCCATAGAAGGTATAATACGCTTGAGGACTTTCATACATAAATCGTCAAACTGTCGAACTGTTGGGACATACATCAGTCGTTTATCGCAGTTTCTATCGGAAATGAACGCAGCATATATAGTCATTCGCCGTTGGTGGACATTAAAGATCCCACGGTGCCTTTTGTGGAGAGTAGGTGAGCTGTATCGTTAACACCCTTAATCAAATTACCACCTGGACTGAGCGTCGCAAGTGAACTGCTTGCTATCTCAGTGTGGTTTTCTGGGAAGCTGCTCCTATAGCCTACTTCAAAATATTTCTGCACCTAGATGTTCACTAGCTTATCACGAGTCACTATCTTCAGTTTCCAAGGGCAACCACGATGGTAACTGGATGGTATTCATAGAATACTTACCCTGCGCAGTCAACTTGTTGCGAGCCAACTCTTCTGTTTTTGAACATTTTTTTTTCTTTGATCCAATATGGCTGCCAGACCACGTGAGCGAAGACATCATACATTTATATTCTCTAATATAATTGTTGCGTAGATCACGCTCAATGCATTTCAAACTGATCAAACTAAGCGTTGTCCCTGTCGAATTATGACGTCAAAATTATGGCACCAATGACGTCATAGTTAACAACACCTGTTCCCCATATGGATTTATTTACAATGAGCCATGTTTCAGGAAAGATATAGAGGTGCAACATTTTTAGGTTTTTCCAAGATGGCGCCTGTACCACATGACCTATGATGTCATGATTATCATTTAAATATTCTACAGGAGGAGGCCCTCCTATGGTTAAAATTTAATGTCAATCGGACCAACGGTTGCCAAGAAAATGAGTTTTTAAAAGGCAGACACGTATGGCACACGACACACGTACGTATGCACATGAATGCTTAACCCCGCTTTTCGCTTCGCGAACGCAGGGTAATAAGTGGGGAATATACGGTAACCAAACGCAAAGATATGTATGTTATGGCAGATCAAAAGTAAATAGTAAGTATCCTCTATTAGGGTGAGGTTTAGGGCTTAATTGTCACCATGAAAACATCCCCCATTGTATGTGTAAGTATCACTTTTGTTTTATTCATGGGATATATTCCCAACGGGGCTGGTGGCTGGTGCTCCTGTCTCACACCTAGCTCGTCTTCACGCTGTTGAAACCAAAGCGTTCAGAATCATTGGAATCTCCCGCGATGAAGCTAACTCCAAGGGCCTTTCACTCACTCACCGCAGGCAGGTTGGTGGTCTTTCTATCTTCTACCGACTCCTCTCTGTCCTTGCCCCCCCCCCCCCCAGCTCTCTCTGGGCTCTGTCTCCCAAATATTCCTACAGGTCGCACAAGATCTGCCTGCAACCCTCTTATGGTTAAACTGCCAAAATCAAGACTCTCTGCTCACCTTCACTCCTTCATTCCTCTTTTCTCCCGCCTCTGGAACAAACTCCCTCACTCTCTTCAATCCCACTCCTCCCTCCAGGTCTTTAAAACAGCTGTTCACCACCATCTCTTATCTTCCCCCATCCAAAACCTTGATCTTTTCTCCCCCTGCTAATTTCACCCCAATTCCACTTTTTTGAAATACCAACTTCTGTCCTGGAAGTCCTTGGTGTCCTTGTGTTTTATACTTCTCCCTCCCTCCCCCCCCCCCCCCCCCTTCCCACACCTCCTCCCCCCAAGCCCTCTCCCTTCCACACATCTCCCTGCTCTCAAATGTTGTGTTTGTGTGCTTCCCCTTCTCTCCCCATCTTGTTTTCCGCTCCCTCTTTTTATATATTTTGTTTGTCTGGTTGATTTCTTTGTGAAGTAAATGTTAGCTCTTTCACGAGCCTCGATTCAGTATACAAAATAAAAAAAAATAAACCGTTGGAGAGTGCTTTTGCTCTCAAAGCTCGTCCTCTATAAAGACTTAGTTTCTCGCAAAGCTTTCCCAATGTGGATATTTATATTGACATCATTCGCAGGCCCTGTTTGTCATGATTGCAGATCGTAATGCAGGTTTTCTTCGCATCCACAAAACGTGGTGGGATTCACGACGTGCGCTGCACAGCACTCGGTGCGTAATGCGTTGTTTGAGAAATCCCGGTGAGATTTGAAGAATTTCGAGCCCGTCTTGTGAAATACGTGTTAAATCTCAGCAAGCCTTGTTCCTCCAAACTGCTGGCTGACCCTGCTCTGGGAATGGTGAGAGGCTGGGGGTGCGCAGTGGGGGAATGAGGTAGGCCTTTTACTCTTTGCGCGCGCTTGGCCCGAAGCTGTCGAGATGTTTATTTCATGTCTCCTTTGAATCTTCTGATTAGTACACACATCCTTCCTTGTGTACATCAAGGTGCTTGACAACTTTTAAACTATCCATTCGTTTGATGTGTACATTGCGCTAATTAGGTTTGGGGGTGGGGGCTTGGGGGATATGATATCCATGTTTTCAAAGACTGTGAGCAATGTCTAAGAAACAATTTGGGAAGACAAGAATACATCTGGGGTATTGAGATGAACGTTTGTGGAAAAGCAACGAGTTAGGTACCGAGTCAAAATTGATTGTAGCTATATCATGGAATACAATACATTTGTCATCACAATTGAAATTTTAACATAGTCGGCCGAATGTACCAATACATGGGGGAACAAAACATGCCTGCTGTTTGTTGTCCCTGACGATGGGAATGACTGGCTCCTCCGACACATGTCCTTTCGCAAGTATGCGCCTTGAGATGAACACAGACTGGAGAAATTGAGCAAGAAGCAGGCTGTTTCGTTAACTTTGAAACGTTAAGATCCCCATTGAGCGACTTTCGAAATGACAGTATGAATGCAAACGAGGCCATACACACATACGTCTTCAGAGACATGTTTCCGCTCATCCTGGCACTTTTAATGGATCAGAGTGAGGATATATATATACAATATTCAAGTACCACATATATATATACTAGCGAACACATATATATATATACTATATATATACTACCACATGTATAAATACTAGCTTGGCTCGGCTCGCTGCGCTCGCCTCACCACGCGTCGTTACAGAGGAACGGGCTTATTTTAGCTGAGAATAATGACTGTACCTGAGTTGCTGTGTTGTCATGATTTACACCAATCATAATACAAACAATTATTTTGCACAAATGTATTTGTTGTGTTTGTGATATTACATTTTTATCGGCAATTTAGGTTGAAGATTTAGGTTGAATGTTTTTTTTTTCAAGAAAGAACCCCTCAGCACATACATAGGGGAGGGGTAGGTGCAGACTGGAAGTTTGGGACGATTACACCTCACCACCACGTAATTCAAAACACCTCACCACCACGTAATTCAAAACACCTCACCACCAAGTAATTTAAAACACCTCACCACCACATAATTAAAAACACCTCACCACCACGTAATTATAAACACCTCACCACCACGTAAATTCAAAACACCTCACCACCATGTGATTTAAAAACACCTCACCACCATGTGATTTAAAACCACCTCATCACCACGTCATTTAAAAACACCTCACCACCACATAATTCAAAATACCTCACCACCACGTGATTCAAAACCACCACAACGTTATTAAAAACACTTCACAACCAGTCGACCACGGAAACAAAAGTTTGAGGGAGTCGTTAAGTGACAACACAGACACTGCCCAGATTTGTAGATATATAGATAAATGACTACGTGGAAAGTTGCCGTTTTGTCATGGTTTAAACCAATCATAATTCAAACAATTATTTTGCACAAATGTGTTTGTAATATACGTGATATCACATGTTATATACAATTGAAGTTGAAAAAAAATTCTTTTCCCGAAAAAAAAAAAAAAAAGGAAATATTTTCAACAAAAATACCGTGAGGACATACAGACGGGAGAGATATGTGCATACCAGAAGTTTGGTACGATTTCACAAAAGTTTGAGGGAGTAGTTCAGTGACAAGACAACACAACACAAGACAAGACAAGACAGACGCTGCAGAGATATATATAGAGATATACCACACGTGAAAAAGTAAGTACACCCCAT
The DNA here is from genome assembly GCF_964187855.1 of Myxine glutinosa. Classification (NCBI taxonomy): domain Eukaryota; kingdom Metazoa; phylum Chordata; class Myxini; order Myxiniformes; family Myxinidae; genus Myxine; species Myxine glutinosa. Next base: position 82,496,189 of record NC_136273.1, read on the forward strand.
GTAAAGTTTTGACTCTTTCAACATATTTCAACATACAGCTATTTGATCTTCATTTCAACAATATTGATAGATAAAGGTGATATAATATAACAAATATCATGAAACATTTACATTTTGTAGTCCATTGTATAATTTAAATACACATAAATGCAAATTTCGCATGTGGAAAAAGTAAGTACACACTTGGCTCTAATAGGTGGCATTGACCCCTTTGGCAGAAACATCCTCAAGCAGGCGTTTCATATAACTGTCGACCAGTCTAAGACACTCCTCCATGAAATTTTTGCCCACTCCTCCATGCAGAATTCTTTCAGCTGTGCGATGTTTGAGGGGTTTCTTGCATGCACAGCTCGTTTCCAATCCCCCCACAACATCTCGATGGGATTTAGATCCGGGCTTTGACTTGGCCATTCCAGAACCCTCCATTTCTTTCTTTTCAGCCATTCCTTGGTGGATTTACTGATATGTTTAGGGTCATTGTCATGTTGCAAGGTCCACCTTCGGTTGAGCTTCAACTCTCCGACAGAGGGCCTCACATTATCCTCAAGCACCCTCTGGTACAATGAAGAATTCATAGTGCATTATATGATGGTGAGCTGCCCAGGCCCTGATGCAGCAAAGTTGCCCCAAACCATAATATTTCCAGCACCATGCTTTACAGTTGGTATCAGGTTCTTGTCGTCAAATTCTGTCTTTGGGTTTCGCCAAACATATCTTCTGGTACTGTGGCCCAATAGCTCTACCTTTGACTCATCTGTTCAGAGCACATTGTTGCAGAAGTGCTGGTCTTTGCCTAGGTGTTCATTGGCAAACATTTGTCTTGCCCTGATGTTCTTTCTGGACAGCAAAGGTTTCCTCCTGGCACACCTCCCATGTAGATCAAATTTGTGCAGCCTCATTTTGATGGTGGACTCGTGCACTTTGACATCAACAGTGGCTAGAGCTACTGTTACGTGGTCCCCTCGGTGACTACGTGGTCTTGGTGACCCCCGGACCGTGAGAGGAACTTCGCCAGAAAGTTGTATCACATATGCGCTTTCGCCACGCAATCCCTATGAATTCCACCCAAGAGAAAACTGAGTTTCAATGATATATTTCAAGGGCAAGGATACCATACAATTTCAATGCTACAATCAAGGATATTTTCCCCGAGCAATCCACCATCAACAATTCACAATCCACAATCCACAATCAATCCCCTAGATGATTAAGATGGCCATCTTATATATGTGTGTCCCCTTTTGTACTCACGACCCCCTTTTGGTCTCTGTCCCTCACATTGTCTCTGGGCCCCTCCTGACCAAGACGATGGTCGGCTTCGCCGCACTCGGGCGGTTGAACGAACCCCGGGTGGACGTGTTTCCACCGGGCAGGTATCGTACCGGGGACCACGGCTGCAGCCCCCTCGTGGCCACGCGAAGCGGGTACTGTAAAGCAAGCAAAAGCCACACGCCGCTTTTTCCGGGCCTCTTTTAGGCCCCAACGTGCGACCCGTACGCGTCTTTGTAGACGGTGCCGCAAACGGTGCCAGAAGCTGGGTCGGTGCACGGCCCCACGGCAACTTGACGCGTCCACCGGGTAGGTACACGTCCCGGTAACTCCTCTCGCCAGACGGGCTTGGGAACGCCGCTTTTCCACGCGGACGCAAGGTCGATCCCACCTTTTGTCGGAGCGGGGCGAGGAAGAAGAATCTTCGTCGCTTCTTCCGACCTCGTGTCTTTTCTTCTTCCGTTTCCGGTCTCTTTTTCCAGAAGGGCTCCTGACCCTCCAACCACAACAACCCTTAATCGACTACACATTGATAAGCACAGACCTGAATAGTAATTCACATACATTCCCCTAAATATGTAACACTCCCCCCCTTCAAGAAAGAAAGTTTGAACCCAGCGAAAACTTTCTTTGCCGGCCAACTTGGATAAACAAACCAGATAACTCACCCCCCCCCCCCCCCCACATTATCAGTTCCCCCTGGGCACAGTTATCACTTAAAAATAAAGCAACCAAAATTTCACCACAACCCCCCCAGATTAACTCACTCTGGACTAAGCACCAGCAACGACATTGTCCCTGCCCTTTACATGTTCAATTTCCCGTTGGACTCCTGCCAAGCCAAACTCCATCTCATGACCCTCTGACTTTGACTGTCAGTTTCTTGTGAATGAAGGTTAAGGGGTTGATCAAAGATCCCAAGTTAAGCAACTCGATAGCACTTTTTCCGGGAGGCCAAGCCGAGTATTCACTACATGGATGCCTTTAGGAACGTGGAGTTCACGGTTAGTCCGTGCAGGAAAGTTCTCTACATGGGCGCCTTGAGGAATGTGGAGTTCACGGTTAGTCCGTGCATGAAAGTTCACTACATGGACGCCTTTAGGAACAGCGTTCACGGTTAATCCGTGTAGGAATCTTGGCTCGGCGGCTCCGCCGCATTCAGTGCTTCAACTTCTCAGAACTTCCCTAATAATTATGGTGGGACCGCTTGTCCCTGTAGTCCCATGAATAGCGGTCTCCTTCTCGGCCACTACTTTGACAATCCTTCCTTCGGGAGCTGCCGTAACTCAGGGAGCCTCCATAATAATATTGATTGCGGCCACCACCAAAACTACCGCCCAGTTGTCCTCTCCTGTAGACCTCTCGACGCCTACGAAATGCCTTCCCTACTGTTATGGTCCGACCCTCCAAATCCTTGCCATTCCATTACTTCTCTGCCTCTCTGGCGTCTTTTGTGCTTGCAAACGTGACAAAGCCGAACCCTCTTGACTGTTGCGTTTCCCTGTCTCTTACCAACCGCACTTCCACCAGCGGCCCATATCTGTTGAAGACAGAGGTCAGAACTGCTTCCTCTGTTTTGAAGTTCAGTCCCCCTACAAATAACTTGGTACTTTTGTCGCCATCCCGAGCTGGTGTGGTGTTATTTTCCCTGCTGGGCTCTTTACCAACCCTCAGGTTACCATAAACTTGACCCCCGGCCAAATCATTCCCGATAACCACAGATACACCCTCTACAGGAAGCCTGGCTTGTAAACCGACGGTGACCGGTCCTGACACCAAATCGGACTCCAAATGGATGACATGAAGTGGAGCACTAACACCGCCCCCGATCCCCTGTAAACGAACACTATCCCCTGTTGCCGTCTCCTCGGACCATGGCAAAATGCCTTCAAGCATTAAAGATTGATGTGCTCCTGTGTCCCTCAATATCCTAACCGGTCTCCGGTTAGTCGAGGCTCCATCCAGTGACACAAACCCCTCTGAAATAAATGGTTGGTAACCCTTTTGATGGCGATTTCTCACAATGGCCATTGCATTTGGAGTCGTAATAGTCGGACTCCGCTCTGGGTCTTCCCTTTTCATGCGGTAACAACTGGACATCAAGTGTCCAGGTTTCTTGCAAAAAGCGCAAGTAGGCCCGGAGGAAAAACTCGTGGTCTGCCTCGGGCCCCCCGAAATATAAGTTTGTCTTGGGCCCGCATCCCTCTGATTTCGAACAGGTGGGGTATCCGCGTTGTCCCCATAATCCTCTCGAGGCCGCCGCCATGTATGGTCGTTCTCCGCACCTGCTGTTCCCCACCTCCCCTGCGGAGATCTAGGCGAGGAGTTAGGTTCGTGGACCCCTATTCGGTGGGTTAAGGCATAATCATCTGCCATGGTGGCTGCGTCCCACAACTTTGGTACTTTCTTTTCCTGCAGGTACACTTTGATGTCCTCGTGGACACACTGCTGAAATTCCTCCACCAGGATCAAGTCACGCAAGGTTTCGAAGTCTTTCCCGACTCCTTTTGACTCACACCACCGATCAAACATGTTTTCTTTCACTCTGGCAAACTCCACATGGGTCTCACTCTCCCTCTTCCTGGCATTCCTGAATTTTTGCCTGTAAGCTTCCGGAACCAACTCATAGGCTTTGAGGATGTGCTTCTTCAGTACCTCATAATCTGCACATTGGTCCATTGGTAGCGCCGAATAAATCTCTTGAGCTTTTCCCACCAGCACACTTTGCACTAGTATGGTCCAGGCCTCCTCCAGCCAGTTTAATTGTCGAGCCACTTTCTCAAAGTGTGGAAAAAATTTCGCGACTTCCTTTTCACTGAACGGTGGAACCAGCCTCACATGTCTGCCCACATCCCAGATTTTCTGGTTAGGTGTCGACCCCGTCAGCAAGGGTGGTGCCTCTCCCCGTTCTCTCATTAACTCCAGCTCCTTGAATTTAATTTCCTGCCGAAGCTCCATGTCACGTTCCTTTAATTCCCTTTCTGCTTTTCTCTCCTCTGCTTCGAGTTCCCTTGCAGCTCTCCTCTCCTCTGCTTGTTTCTCTTCTCCCCTCTCTTCTGCTTTCCTTTCTTCTTCTGCTCTTTCCTTTTCTGCTTTCCTTTCCTCTTCTGCTCTTTCCTTTTCTGCTTTCCTTTCTTCTTCTTTGATCCGTTCCTGGCTCCGTAATTGCAACTCCAGTTTCCGGAGCTCAACATCTTCTGGTTCTTCGGGTAGCCACTCCCAGGCTAACTCGTCCCATGTTCCTAATCCCACCATAGATTGTATCACCGTGGCCTGCAACTCTGCCTTCCTCAAATTAGTTCGGACCTCCAAGTTAAAATGTTTGGCCAATTTCAAGAGGTCCGACTTTAGTAACGCTCGGAACTGTGCCTCACTCGGTGTTACCGCAAAGTTCTGTGCCACAAACGCCATGGTGACTATCGTTAACATCTGTTAACCTTCACCCAAGACTTTACCCCAATTTCCCCAAAAATTTACCAATTAATACTTAATTAATAAATTTTAATTAATAAAAATATTATTTTATTATTTTATACAATTTTAGATCCCGGACGTAGACCCAATTGCGAATCCGCAAATCGTAATTTGGACGAGCCCCCAATTCTGTTACGTGGTCCCCTCGGTGACTACCTGGTCTCGGTGACCCCCGGACCGTGAGAGGAACTTCGCCAGAAAGTTGTATCACATATGCGCTTTCGCCACGCAATCCCTATGAATTCCACCCAAGAGAAAACTGAGTTTCAATGATATATTTCAAGGGCAAGGATACCATACAATTTCAATGCTACAATCAAGGATATTTTCCCCGAGCAATCCACCATCAATAATTCACAATCCACAATCCACAATCAATCCCCTAGATGATTAAGATGGCCATCTTATATATGTGTGTCCCCTTTTGTACTCACGACCCCCTTTTGGTCTCTGTCCCTCACAATGTCTCTGGGCCCCCTCCTGACCAAGACGATGGTCGGCTTCGCCGCACTCGGGCGGTTGAACGATCCCCCGGGTGGACGTGTTTCCACCGGGCAGGTATCGTACCGGGGACCACGGCTGCAGCCCCCTCGTGGCCACGCGAAGCGGGTACTGTAAAGCAAGCAAAAGCCACACGCCGCTTGCACCGCGTTTTAGGCCCCAACGTGCGACCCGTACGCGTCTTTGTAGACGGTGCCGCAAACGGTGCCAGAAGCTGGGTCGGTGCACGGCCCCACGGCAACTTGACGCGTCCATCGGGTAGGTACACGTCCCGGTAACTCCTCTCGCCAGACGGGCTTGGGAACGCCGCTTTTCCACGCGGACGCAAGGTCGATCCCACCTTTTGTAGGAGCGGGGCGAGGAAGAAGAATCTTCGTCGCTTCTTCCGACCTCGTGTCTTTTCTTCTTCCGTTTCCGGTCTCTTTTTCCAGAAGGGCTCCTGACCCTCCAACCACAACAACCCTTAATCGACTACACATTGATAAGCACAGACCTGAATAGTAATTCACATACATTCCCCTAAATATGTAACACTACCTATAGGTCCCGTGATGACATTCTGGGTTTCTTAGAGACTTATTTCAGCATCTTGCGGTCTGCTCTCGGGCTGACCTTGCTGGGGCGGCCTGGCCTGAACAAGTTGGCAGTTGTTTGGAATCTTCTCCACTTGTAGATTATCTTCCGGACAGTCGAATGATTTATTTCAAATTGTTTGGAGATCTTTTTAAATCCCTTCCCAGACTCGTAGGCATCTATAACCTTCTTTCTGAAGGCCTCAGAGAGCTCTTTAGATCTCGGCATGGTGACGCCGCACACTTCAACAACAAAGAGCAAACCAAACTAAATGTCTGAGGTTTAAATAAGACAGGTTCCTCCAAGATCCTCTCCAACGATGTTCTAATCATTTGCACCTGAGCTGGTGCACCTGATTCTAATTTTAGGTATTTGAAGTAGTGATAAATATAGGGGTGTACCTTCTTTTTCCACATGCGAAATTGGCATTTATGTTTATTTAAATTATACAATGGACTACAAAATGTAAATGTTTCATGATATTTGTGATATTATATCACCTTTATCTCTCAATATTGTTGAAATGAAGATCAAATAGCTGTATGTTGAAATATGTTGAAAAAGTCAAAACTTTACATGGGGTGTACTTACTTTTCCACGTGACTGTATGTATGTATTATGTATGTATGTATGTTACGATCGGAGACGTAAAAAAAACAAACAAAAAAAAAAACCGTTTCAAAGCATTATACGTATCAAACGATACATTTTATTAAACGAGGAAACCTAATACACACTTTGGTGGTTTTAAAATGACAGAATATGTCTTTATTAGAAAAAAAAATGAACATTGAAGACGACGCTGCTAAAACAATACACCGCTCGAACGCATAACCACGAGTTTAAACTACATTTACAACAAATATGAAAACTATTTTCATATCACAATGTTAAATATAGAATATATAGAAGATAATGTAAAAAAAAAATGAGCCCTATCTTCCAATGGTAAAAAAATTCCTGGATCCGGAATAATATCCTGAGCTTCACCAAAAACAAATCAATTCTTCCTTATCCCAAGGGCAATCAACCCACCAACTTTCATCCAAATCCGTTCAGAACTTTTCAGATATCTTGTTCACAAACACACGAATACACACACACACGGACACGAGTGAATGCATTACTCCCTGGCGGGAGTAATTATATTGTGGTGGTTTGTGGGCGTGGCTTCGCCGTGACCCATCGACATCGCCAAATCTCGCGGCGGATCTTCTTCCTCCTATTTTTATTCCTCTTCTTCTTTTACCCCTCATCCTCTCCTTCCTATTCTTCTTCTTCTTATTCTGCCTCCTGTTGCCCGACCGTGTTGGGGGTTGTGAAACGTGTGAGAATTGTGTTTTCTTTTGAGATTTTTCTTTGCTTCGGTGAGTTCCTTGCTTTGTTTGTTCTTGTCGAAGTTAAACCTGTACCGGTAATTTATTTTGTTCCGGATTTGAAAGTTTTTTGAACGGGCCTCTCGTCTGCAGACGGTGGTTCCGATGCAATGTCGATGGGTGTTCGTGAAGAACCTTGGCCAGAGACTTCCCTCCGGCCAACCCGACAGGAGCACGGTATTGATGGGGGGGTGGGCGAAGAATGTCCTTTGGCATTTTCTTGAACGGACTTATTCGAACATTTTCTGCGATCGGTGAATGACTTCATTGTGTTCCGCTGTGTTGTCTTTTTTTTCCGAGGCTTGATATGTGATTTGACGACAAATGTGTTTTTTTTTTTGGGCCCTCTATGTCCAAATCTTGGTGAGTGATACCTGTGATACCATCATCCCTGGGTTGTTTGTTTACCACCCCCTCTGGATTGTGGATTGTCACTTGTGGGGTCCAGTGGTTGCTGGTCTGGTCCAACAGAGCATCCCTGCCCCCACCCTCACTCCGCTGGTTCTCCTACCCCTCCCCAACCAGCCCTCCTGCTCCCCTGCCCCCCCCCCACCTCAATTCCTCCCCCCCCAAAGCAGCCCTCCTGCTCCCCTGCCCCCCCCTCCACCTCAATTCTCCTCCCCATTTAAATCCCCCCCTACCCACCTCAATTCGCTCCCTTCCACCTCAACCCCCCCCCCCTCCAACCTCAACCCCCCCCTCCAACCTCAACCCCCCCTCCACCTCAATCCCCCCCCCCCACCTCAAATCCCCCCCCCCCTTCCACCTCAATTCCCCCTCCCCTTCCACCTCAATTCCCCCTCCCCTTCCACCTCAATTCCCCCTCCACTTCCACCTCAATTCCCCCTCCCCTTCCACCTCAATTCCCCCACCCCTTCCACCTCAATTCCCCTCCCCCTTCCACCTCAATCGCCCCCCTTTCACCTCAATTCCCCCCCCCACCTCAATTCCCCCCCCCTCACCTCAATTCCCCCCCCCTCACCTCAATTCCCCCCCCCCTCACCTCAATTCCCCCCCCCTCACCTCAATTCCCCCCCCCCTCACCTCAATTCCCCCCCCTCACCTCGATTCCCCCCCCCCTTACCTCGATTCTTGATTGATTTCTCATTGTGTTTGTTGAATAATTTTGTGCCTGAAGAAAACGGTTTTCTTTTCCCTGAAAATCCTTGTCAATTGGCATATTGCTCTCTCTATCCATCTAATATTGCCTTCTCCTCCTTGGCCACCCCTCCATGATCTCATCCATATTCTTGAGACTACTACTGCTTTATTGTCATCAATTTCGTTGGAATCTATCCTGCATTATCAATTAACTCCTTATTCTTTACACTGACTCATACATTCATTCACATTCATTCTTTACACTGACTCACTTCCAGCCATGTGCGGTTCTCTTGAGTATACCTGAAGAGCATGAAACGAGGAAATGTATGTCAATAAATGTCAAGCCATGAGCACAAACGCTAACCTGCGATGTTGGGAACATCAAAGGAATTTGGAATGCTGACTCTTTTCTTCCACTTCTCCTAATTGGGCCTCTTGTTCCTGTGTGCAATTTGCGAGGGGAGGAATATAGAATGGGGGTGACGTCAAGAGATTGGGCCAAACCTCAGTGAGTTTCTATCCCTTGAGACTGTCTCTGAAATACATGTAGACTCTCGGCAATTTTGATATAAAGCTTGTTTTAGTCCGTGGAAGAGACCATTCCTGCTCAAATGCCTGGTGTGGACCTTTCTCGTAAAGCTCAAGTCATACTTTAGGGTAAACAATTAAAATGGGGGTGTCAGAGCCTATTTTCTTGTCGCACATTGTTGTTTTTAACAGAAATGACAAAATTATTTCTTGGGAAGGTGTGCGAACAGCTCCGAGGGATGCAAGTTAGACCTTGGATGCTTTCTGCAAGGCCTGGATGGTCATTCAGATGGTAAAAGCTTGCTTGCACTGACCCCTTGAGGTGGTGTGTGGGAGATGTAATTAAAAGTGAAATGCAGTTTGCCTGCTGCTCCAAGCGCTTGTCGGTATAGATGCATACTTGTGCGGAATATGAATTGGAAAAGGGGAAACTCACCTCACAGAGTAAGACCATGCATTGGTAGTTCTTGAACAAGGATAGTTGTTTTGCAGGCAGCAAAAGACCATGGCAAAGGCAAAGTGTGTCGGTTTAACTGGCAACTGGCAGTAAAGAAATAGACCAAAGGTATCATGAGGGTAGGGAAAGAGCTCGCTGTTGGGCACCATTTCCAGATAATTATGAGCATTAAAATTATTGATCTCAAACGTTGCAGTGGCCTCAAAATGGAGATTTTGTTTTGTACGAGAAACACCCGCTCCCTACGGGAGCAGCCAGAGAGTGTGATGGCGGGGGCCGTATGTGTGTGCATGTGCGCACCATTCTATATACTTCAGTTCCATTTGTATTCAGAGTCCTCTTCGCCTTGTACGTTTTCAGGGATTCTTTTCACACACGCTTAGCCTATGATGCTTTAGACTCAGCCGGGGAGTGGGTGGGGGTGCAAGGGGGAGCATGTTATTGTAATTGTTATTAAGCCTTCCCCTACAACATAGGTGGTGGCCTATTCTTGTTGTAGGGGTTGTTTCTACAATCAGTGTCCCCAATTTTGAATGGTACCATAGAGTTCCTCAGACCCCCAGGAGTACTAAACCACAATCTTACTATAATTCACCAAATGTCTGTCTCTGTCTGTCCGTCCGTTCCCAGGTACCGCTAAAACGGCTGAACCGATCGCAACGATACACCTCCATGCCCGTGGGATTCCCATGGGTGACCCCACTAGTTTAGAAAATTTCATTCTTGTTCTTCTTTCACTCTCGACACTCAAAAAAGAGCTGTATCTCGGAACTGGCTTGGACTTTCAGAATTAAATATTGCATCAACAATGAGAATACAAAATGTGCGGGGCTGGCATAATTTATTTAACCTTGACCTAATTTTAAGGTCAGGATCAAATTATCGACATTTAAAGATTTTTCACCACAACTCGATGAAGGATTGTCCAATCGGAGCTAAATTGCCCTCACTAGACGGTCCAGATCAACATTCATTTGTGCTTCATTTACATTGTGTATGAATGAATGAATTAAAGATCAAGGTCAAATAGTGGTCTCAAAAAAGAACGCGTTTTTTTTTTTGCATCGTTCAATTTCGAAATTGCAGAAACTCAGACCGTTTAGCTCTCCAAGATGTTTTTGAATTATAATTGTGGATCGCACTGAAGTTGTGCACCTGATATTTGTTTTGTGTGCTTGTCCTACCTTTTTTTTGATTATGATGTAATTAACAAAAAACACTATTGATCGTAACTTGAATAATTTCCCTCCGAGTTTCATGATGTGTTTTATTGTGTGTCAGCCTGGTGTTGGGCTAGCGGCTAGGGTGCCAGCTTAGGATCCTAGGATCCTGGGTTCGAATCCCGGTCGATTGCTGAATTAACGCCAGGGGGGTTGACTCAGCCTGTCATCCTTCCGAGGTCGGCTAATTGAGTACCAGTTCACTGGTAATTCCCTGCTTGTCGTAAAAGGCGACAAAAAGGGTTGGCGGCAGGAAGGGCATCCGGCCGTAAAACATTGCTTCAAAAAGGGGACCAAAAAACAACAACAACCACGGTCCCCGAAAAAGGCCAACCCCCGCTTTGCGTGGAAAAATGGCCCCTAAAGGTGTTTTTTTTTGTTGTTTTTTTTCATGATGTGTTTTATGGATATACTGTAGCTGGGGACACATTTTCTTAATCTACACTCTATCCCTAAATGTTGAAGGTCGAGGTCATGTGGTCCGAACCAATCCCAGCCATCATTGGATAGCGGGCCAAGGGTGAGTCGCGGGCTGTCGGGGAGGGGGTGGGGGGGGGGCCTTACCCTTAGCCTTAGTGATCGCTTTGTGATCGCAGATATGTAGTTACTATTATATTTATTATTGTTAATAATGTTATTCAAATTATTAGTTTTGTAATAACGTTCATACTATTATGGTATTATCATGATTGCCAACATACCAGAATCGAAAAATGTCCTTTGAAGGTAAAATGCTCCACGTCTTGCTTCTTATTCATGTGATGGATGGCGTCATGTTAATATTACTGTTAATGTTGTATTTATGTCATTATCATCATTGTTGTTACGTTTGTTTTTGGAAGCGGCCTGAAAAAAACACAACGATAACAGAAAAACTATAATCTGACATTTTCCGAGGGGAGGACAGGGTTATTTTTCTTCATATTGTTACAGACACGGTTTTGGATGTTAGTTTACCGAGCGGTTTGGTATGACCACGTCTGCACAGTTTACCCGATTCCACTCGAACGTTGGCCAAATCGCGCTATGCTAAATCAATTAAGGAAAGGACACAACGGCTGGGATTAAATGACATGACACCAGGGGTACAGTTCTCAAGACCGGAGGAGGAGGTTATAATATTTGTATGCAGAACGTTTTAGATTACACTGACAAGAGGTACAGCATAGGAAGGTGGGCACTTAATCACGGTCTTATAGTAGCCCCGACAGACCACAGATAAACAGGACAAGACTGACTCACACAGGGATTGATGGCAAGGAAGGGCAGGTAGTCGATGGATAGCACAAGGTGCACCTTGGCTCAGGGACAGGATAAAGCGCGGTCCAAAAGATGCAGGGAGGTCTCTCAGCGCTCGGAGGTGGCGACTTCTCTTTCCAAGCTGGGGGCGCATCTGACGTCACCTCCGGTAAGTGGCTGCGTATATCCAGCGGGGAGTGACACGCCCTCAGCTCGTTAGCTCCGCCCCAGATGGAATCGGCCCGCCGCTTCTTATTGGGTGCGGGGGGTTACCGGGCTCCGCCCTTGACGAGGAGCTGACAGTCAGCCCCTGCGTGGTAACCCCGTCGGAGCACATGGGCAATGGCGGCTAACCAAGCCGGAGTGAGGACGCACACTCCCCTCCCCGCGCCGCGCCGCGCCGCCCCCCTCTGTTGTTGTAGTTGTTGTTGTAGTTCCATGAGATGATGGGAGGATGCGGAGATGAGGTTGTGGGGAGGTATTGGGAGGTCCTAAACTCACTACTGGTGCCATACAATCACATTCTGGTGCAACGAAGAGTCAGAATTAATGGAAACGAGTCCTTAACTGACATAGACTAAGAATAACTAGCAAGATGTCCTATAGTTGTCTACGTGAGATGCGGTGAACCTGGGCACGACATTTAATGGGGGAAAAAGGGGAAGGTCGGTTCTACAGAGTGTTGTTTACAGACAATGGGACTAGGGAATGGGGGATTGGGGATAGTTGGGGAGTATTGGGGAAATAGGGGAATATTTACAAGCGGATATGGATGGAGGCCAAATCCCATATCCGCAACAATATTATTAGTATCACTGTTGTTTTCACCGCCTGTCTGTCAGTCTGTTCACCCCCTGTCTGTTCACCCCCTGTCTGTTCACCCCCTGTCTGTTCACCCCCTGTCTGTTCACCCCCTGTCTGTTTGTTTGTGAACAAAATATCTCAAAAAGTTGTGGACGGATCTGAACGAAATTTGGCAGAGAGGTAGCGTATTTGACAAGGTAGCGATTAAATTTTGGTGAAGTCCGGATCTGGATTCGGCTAGTATAATATTTTAAGCGATTCTTCACCATTGGGAGATGGGGACAAAAACGATACAAAGCAGGATATCTCAAAAAGTTGTGGACGGATTTAGATGAAACTTGGTGGACAGGTTGTGTGTGTGTGACAAGGACGATTCAATTCGAATTTGGTGATTATCTGAATTTGGATTTGGATATGAGAATTATTTAAATTTTGAAGTGATTCTTCACCATTGAGTGATAGGGCTAAAACCAACATATAGCAGGATATCTCAAAAAGTTATGGATTGATTTGGACGAACCTTGGTGGACAGGTTGTGTGTGTGACGAGGAAGAATTTTAATAGACAGCACTTTAGAAGTGGCCTTTGGAAGACAAATTACACAATACGCTATCTAAACACCTTAACATGTCTTGTCGACGATGATGAGGGACAAATTAGGTGGCTACAACCTTCATTGTATGATCCTTCATCCCCCTGGCAAGTTTGGGTGATATTGGATAAGAAACGACTGAATGCATCCTGGTCAGACAGACAGACACTAAATTGTGTATTTTGGTGTGATTGTGGGAATGAATGTGATCTTCCCCATCTAGCATGGGAAATACGAAGCGTTTGATTGAACGTATCTGTTGGACTGTTAATAGTCTAGTCACAGAGGCTTTCCCCGGAATGGTTTTAAAGAGCCAAAATGAAGTGAACACCGAGTTTACTGGTGAGACCACTTTGGGAAGTTGCAGGGTAATAATTTGGTCAGGGAACCAACATCTTCAAAGCCAAGACCAAGGTATCTTGAACACTGACATTGTCGACGAGGATGGTCATCAACTATCGGGGACGCCTTTGTGGTGGTTGCACCTCCCAGCACCAGTCGTGGGCCAAATCCTCCCCATTACTCTCTTCTGCCCAGATTAATCATGGCATCGTGGTCACGGTCAGTGCCGATCTGTCCTCTTGTGTCTCTCTCTCTCTCTCTAACTCTCTAACTCTCTAACTCTCTAACTCTCTAACTCTCTAACTCTCTAACTCTCTGTGTCGTGGCCCTGACTTTGTGAAGGTGGGGGTACAGCATCCAAGATGTTTGATCTTTGGGTCGCTTCTCAGAGATCAATCGGCTGTCTCCGTGCTGCGGGCTTGTTCAAGAGAACTGTCCGGGTCTATACAACGTTCTTCTCCAACTTCTTTCCTGGAAGTCCCTGCAGTGTCCATAATGTGTTTTATACCTCTCCCACCTCCCCCCAAGCCCTCTCCCTCTCACAGATCTCTCGATGTCCCTGCTCTCAAATGTTGTGTTTGTGTCCTTCCCCCTCTCTCCACATTTTGTCTTTTGCTCCCCTTATTATATGTTTTATGTGTCGGTTTGACTTTTTGTGGGATTAATGTCAGCTCTTTCACGAGCCTCGACCTTGAATACAAAAAAACCCCAAAACAAACAAAAACAAAAACATCATCAATGACCAGATGGTCAGCTTTAAATATATTTCTTCAGAAGAGGAAGGTGCTTTACGATTGTGCACCTTCTGCTTGCATAGCACCAGGTGCTTCCTTCCAAATTGCCACAAACTGCAGAAATTAGTCTGCACTTGTGTCGAGTTAGTTGAAAGATGGAAAACGGAAACGCTAGGGAAGTTGTGGGAAACGCTGCGTTCCTTGACTCTACTCTCTTCCCGGCCAGGTAATCGATCGATCGCTCGAGCCACATGCACAAGGCCAGCCAATCAACGCCGAGTTGCGGACCTTTCCCAACAACTCCTAAGTGCTTTGCGGTACCAAAGGGCCTTCAGTACAAAAAGCGACGACGAAGCTAAAAACAGTATGATAACAAGGTCAAAACGGCTGCATTAAATGCGAGTCGATACTCAGGTGGTATCGAGAGATCTGGCGTTAAAACCATCATGATAAACTCAGCAAAGTGGATGAGGTTAATCTTCAATAATTCCAACTTTGTGTTTTTACTTTTAAACTCATCGTCTTGGAATTAATTATTGAGGTTGCCTTGGGAACTTGCAGATTTTAATTTTACTATTTTCTACATAACCAGACTTTCCTCGATTTATGATTATTTGAAATTGATAATAAAAGTTTAATAACCAATCGATTAATCCAAATGCAGACAACGTGCTTAGATGCACGACTTAAAAAGAGTCTTTAGCCCTAATGGCAAACAAAAAAAGAGAGCGAGATAAGAAGTAAAGCTCAAAAGTACAATGAAAGTAAATGTCCGCTCTGGTTCATTACATCACAAATACAGCTTACAGCTCGACAAGTCGTCATATTAAAAAGTCTGCCTGCCTTACATGGATTACATATTGAGTCTTTTCCATTGCTCGTTACAGGTTTAATGAACCCAGAACGACGGATCATCAGACACGATAATTTAATGTGGTAAGCAGTTTCTCGTTGCGCTTTCGATAGGTTTCATCTAATGTTGTTTCATGTAACAATCGGCTATAATATGGTGACTTGAGTTTCTGGACGCAAGTTCTGTGACGTGTTCAAGAACTTGGTGTCACAAAGTTTTCCAATGTTCTAACTGAATAGCAAGATTGTGTTTCAGATTTGTAAATTTGTTACAAGGTGTGCGTGCGTGCGTGCGTGTGTGCGTGCGTGCGTGCGTGTGTGTGTGTGTGTGTGTGTGTGTGTGTGTGTGTGTGTGTGTGTGTGTGTGTGTGTGTGTGTGTGTGTGTGTGTGTGTGTGTGTGTGTGTGTGTGTGTGTGTGTGTTAAAGTTGTTACAATGGAATGTTCAGTTAGGATTATGAATGTATGATAATCCATGAAATTCTCCAGCAAGGAAGGTTAACATCAATCGATAAAATGATAAGCTAGGGATGTTCAGTTATAAAGTGAGATTGCAATGTCAGGTTGACTAACTTTATGGACACAGCTGAGGTTGTGGATCTACTAATGTGGACCCATGACGAAGGTTATAGACCCATTGTTTGGAAAGGCACTTTTTATTGTGCTTTTTATTGTGAGGCAGTTGCAGGAAAAGTACATGGAGAAGAGGAAGAAGTTGTTTCTTGGGTTTGTTGATCTGGAGAAAGCATTCGATAGGGTTCCACGTGAAGTAGTGACATGGGCATTGAGGAAGTTAGGAGTGGAGGAATGGTTGATCAGAGTAGTGATGGCAATGTACAAAAGAGCGTGCACAGCTGTAAGGACGAAGGACGGGAACAGTGGTCAGTTTGAGGTGAAGGTAGGAGTGCATCAGGGGTCGGTACTAAGTCCACTACTATTTGTACCTGTGATGGAGGTGCTGGCTCAGAACGTAAAGGAGGGTTTACCGTGGGAGTTGTTGTATGCAGATGATGTGGTGTTGATTGCAGAAAGTATGGATGGACTGAAGGAGAAGATGAACAAGTGGAAGGAATGTATGGAGACAAAAGGTCTGAAGGTGAATATCGGAAAAACGAAGGTGATGGCAAGTGGTAAAGCATGTGGTGAGGTGGAAAGAACTGGGAAGTGGCCGTGTGCTGTGTGTAGGAAGGGTGTCGGAGTGAATTCCATTCAATGTACAATGTGCGCTGAGTGGGTTCATCAAAAATGTAGTGGTTTGAGAGGGTCATTTACCAGTGTGGCAGCTAGATTCAAGTGTAAGGTGTGCACAGAGGGAGCTGCAGATGGAGGAAATGTTGAGTTGGATCTTGGAGACGGCGTGAAGCTGGAAGGTGTGAAAACATTTTGTTACCTAGGAGACATGCTGAATGGAGAAGGTGGATCAGACTCGGCAACGGTTGCTAGAGTGAGATGTGCATGGAAGAAGTTTCGGGAACTGAGTGGTGTGCTGACGAGGAGGGGAGTGTCGCTGAAGGGAAAGGTGTATGCTGCATGTGTGAGAAGTGTTATGATTTATGGGAGCGAGACATGGGTAATGAACGTAGAGCAGCAACAAAGGCTGGAAAGGGTGGAAATGCGAATGGTTCGGTGGATGTGCAGAGTATCGTTGAGAGAGGGGAAGACAAATGATGAATTGCGAAAGATGATGGGAATAGAGCCTGTGATGGATGCTGTGAAGAGAAACAGTTTGAGATGGTTTGGTCATGTGTTGAGGAAGGATGAAAGTGATTGGTTGAGAAGAGTGATGGAAATGAATGAGAAGGAAGTAGAGGACGGGGAAGACCGAGAAAGACTTAGTTAAAGATGGTGGAAGAAGAAATGTGGGCAAGGGGGTTAACAAGGGGAGATGCAGAAAATAGGGCAAAATGGAGAAGATTGTCATGGGTACCGTAAGGCTAACCCCCGCTCTTGCAGGGAAAATGGCCTTAAAATGCTTGTTTTTTGGAAAGGCATTGTGCTGAAAGGGTCGAAACCCCCAATTGAGAACAGAGCCCAGCTGATGATCCAGGCAGAGGGAAAAATCAATCACTCACTTACAGATTGCTGAAGTTCTTACTTGAGAGGTACCACACTTGGAGGTTTGCGATTTAAATAAAGTTAAGTGTAGGGTGTTGTCGAACTCGTATTTATAACATCCTTGAAATGTTAATGTAATTCTTTAATAGTAATAGTCATTACTGGTCAATAAATTATTATTATTTTGTAAGGAACAATAGTAAAAGGTGTGAGTGTGTGAGTGAGTGCGTGCCTGTGTTGTGCGCGTATGCATGTGCTTTTAACTCCACTGAGAAACTTTTCTCCCGGCTCTGGAACAAACTCCCTCACTCTCTTCAATCCCATTCCTCTCTCCAGGTCTTTAAAACAGCTGTTCACCACCATCTCTTATCTTCCCCCATCCAAAACCTTGATCTTTTCTACCCCCGCTAATTTCATCCCAGGTCCACTTTTTTGAAATACCGACTTCTTTCCTGGAAGTCCTTGGAGTGTCTATTTGTTTATACATCTCCCACCCCCCCCCCCCACCTTTCCCATGCCTCCTCCCCCCAAGCCCTCTCCCTCCCACAGATCTCCCGATGTCCCTGCTCCCCATCTTGTTCTCCCGCTCCCTTTATCATATGTTCTATGTTTTATGTGTCAGTTTGTCTTTTTTGTGATCATTGTTAGCTCTTACACGAGCCTCGATCTTGTATACAAAAATTATAAAAAATAAAATCGACAGTAGTTCGGGTATAAATTTATCTGATAAGGGGATTTCTTTGTTATGGGAGGGTTTTCGACGCAAAGCTCTCCACGAGATAAGTGGTGCATCTTCAAACACTCGGTGACCTTGTACATATACAGATTTGTCCACTGGCAGGTCTTTACAACATGCACGATTTATCACCAAGTTTGACCAATCATCCATTTATAATGTTATTTTCATAACATGTCAAATATAAAGCACAAAAACCTCGTACAGAAATATTAATTTTCTTATTAAAGAAAATAGCCCACTGGTCTCCCGCCCCCTGGTCTCCCGGTGTGTACCCCGGTTTAGAATAGGTCCACCGTTTCCCTGCGCATCGTAAGAGGCGACTAAGGGTTGGCGTCAGGAAGGGCATCCGGCCATAAAAACATTGCCTCAAAAAGGGAACCATGATTGTCATGGGGCCCGCAAGGCTAACCCCCACTCTAGTGGGGAAAATGGCCTTAAAACGATCATTCATTCATTCATTCATTAAACACTTCCACTTATCCAGTTCAATTAAAAAAGGGTTGGCACATTTTGCACTATTGTATCTCGTTCGTTAAACTTTTTGAACGCACCTCGTAGTTTATAGATGTTTAAAGGATCATCTTCATAAGTGCAGGAAATGCTGGAAATAATTTAACGTTTGAGTGATGTTTCCTTTTGTCGCATTTCCAAGTGCGGCTAGAAAAACAAAATGAGATGAGAACGGCATTCGGTAGAGTGTATGCGTCCACCTGGCTGAACAGGTTACATTTTGTATCCCACTGATTGGCTGGATCTGCATCCATACGTCAACACAAATCTAATCAGCTTGTTCTTGTCACCTAACCAACTCATCCACTTGGTTTTGTCCGAATCCAGTAATCACTGTTTGAGATATCGTGCTATATATCGTTTTTGACCCTATATCTCTCAATTTTAAAGAATCACTTAAAAAATCAAAACATCCGGATCTTCACCAAAATCTAATCAATGCATCCTTGGCACGCACCCAACCTGTCTATCAAGTTTCGTCCAAATCCATCCATAACTATTTGAGATATCCTGCTCGCAGACAAACAAACGGACAGACAGACATATAAACATAACCCCAGTCCACCGGTGGTGGAGGTAACAACACCAATAAATTATTACGATACATTTCATTTGGGTGTGCATGTTTTTAAATCGCTCCTTTTGCGCCGTTAGGTACGTGGGGCTACCTATGCGATTTAATTGGCTTGGTGTCGCAATCCTGGACGGGTCGCCACTCCGACGGAGGATACTTCAGTGGCTCATTTATCCCAGATCTGTTCCTCATCTTGCCGACCTCAGAATGACAGCCTGAATCGACCCACCTGGTGTTATTTATGCCATGACAGGGACTTGAACCCAGAGCCTAAGTAATATCTTGAGGCAGTCACCTTAATTGTTAAGCCACCACCAGGTGTGTATGTTTTACTTGAAAACAATTATACAGTGCAATTGTGAAATCTCAATCCCTTGGCTGTGTTCGTAGCAGTGGTAATAAGAACACAAAGCTGGCATTTGTTGAGTTTACACCTGGCTTGGATTTGGATTGGAAGCTTCTGGAAGCCAAACTGGACCCATTGGGTTGTTCGTAAACCCTGTTGGGTTCGCTGATGAGCTTCAGAGAGATCAATGAAAATGCTAGGATGGCATTTGAGTGGTTGTGAGTTTACACCTGGCGAGGATTTGGATTGCATGCTTCTGGAAGGTAAACATCTCCTACTGGGTTGTTGGGAAAATCCATTTGGCTCAATATTGACCTTCAGAGAGGTCATTGGGCTGAGTACTAAAATTCTGCTGACAAAACTTAGCCCTGTAACCTATCCTCCCATCACCAAGTTAAATGAAAAGTATTTTGGCAGAGACTTTCATTTTCAGAGTGACATTACAACCAAACTTGTTTTATTTAAGTATAAGTTAAATATTCACCATCTCTTATCTTCCCCAATCCAAAACCTTGATCTTTTCTACCCCCGCTAATTTCACCCCAAATCCACTTTTTGAGGTGCCGACTTCTTTACTGGAAGTCCTTGGTGTCCTTGCGTTTTATACCTATACTGCCTCCCCCCCAGGCCCTCTCCCTCCCACACATCTCCCGATGTCCCTGCTCTCAAATGTTGTGTTTGTGTGCTTCCTCCCCTTCTCTCCCCATATTGTCGACCGCTCCCCTTTTTATATACTTTGTTTGCTTGTTTGTTTGATTTGTTTGATAAATGTTAGCTCTTTCACGAGCCTCGACTCTGTACACAAAAAAAAAACAAAACAAAAAAAAAAAACCTGGACGTTTTATATTTTTACAGAGGGCAATGCCGTGTGCAACAGAGTTTGTCTGTCTATATGCATGTATGTCCCTCAAACGTCCACCAATCAGAGCTGAGAATCTGGTCACATGACAGAGGGCCCGTTTAGTAACCATTACAGTTACATATTTTAATGAAAGGGAATATAATAACCTGTGGAATGTTTTGGGGTCCCTGTGGGTGTTGGAGGGTAGGTAGGAGGTTTCAGAAATTCCTCAATACAATAATTATGATTTGGAAATGTGATCGCCTTGGACCTTGCTCCCGAATCCTGAAGTGAACAGATAACGACGGTTCACTGGTTTGATAATATCTCAATACAATCCTGATTTAACATATTTTGATATATTAATACGATATTACGATAGTATGATTGGAATAATGAATGATGCTGTTTGGAATGAAAATATAGAGATATTGAGTTTAAAGTACAATGAGGAAATGACGTAAGGGTTTCCATCCATGACATTCGTGGATTCCCCAATTGCGGTTTCGCCATTGACTGGACGTAGCAACATTCACACTGGGAACATTTTTTTTGCCCAAGTCCTTCACTAACCTGTTGTCAGTTCCTGACATTTGACTGAAGGTGGCACAGGAATGTGGAATTTATCAGTTCACCGTTTTTCTTTTTTTTAACCCAAGTCATTCACGAACTGGCTGTCCATTCCTGAAGTCCCAAAAAATTATTACTTACATTTTTTGCTAACTGGTGTCCCCATCCATGTCATACTATCCAATTCAACTAAAGCATCAAACAAGCTCGGCTATGCCGTTGTTAGACTGTCGGTCTTGTTACTCGTGGGAAAGCTTGCATACATCATTTTACCAAATGCAGGACAAGGATATTAGGAGACATCAGTGTGCTTCTTGTAAATTGCAGACGTTGATAGAGACTGGACCAATCAACACTATATGGGATGTG
Source organism: Myxine glutinosa (assembly GCF_964187855.1). Lineage (NCBI taxonomy): Eukaryota > Metazoa > Chordata > Myxini > Myxiniformes > Myxinidae > Myxine > Myxine glutinosa. The sequence goes on from NC_136273.1 coordinate 82,517,257, forward strand.
AACCTCGGATCCCAGCATGAGCTACAGTATATGGTCAGATGGGAACAGGACAAGCCAAGCAATTTTTTTCTTTCGTTCTTTATCATTAGTTCATTGCTGTTAGTTTAGCTTTTTTCAAGCAGTTAACAATGCAGCTGTTGGATGTCCGTTAATGTAATATCATTATGATGTGGGCGTCATGTAGCAGTTCTAAGGGAAAACTCATGATACATCATTTGTATTAAGCCCTCATGGATGAGGCCATCTGGAAGGAAGCATTCATTGGCTTATGTTCGGGTGTGAAATGTAATTTAATTGTGCAACAGAGTTTTCTATGGACAAGGAAATTATCTTAAGGTATCGAGTTGGTGAGCACACAACCTTTATTGTAGCTGTAACACCAATGATCGGATTGATGAACCGTGTCCGGAGACGATCTGTCTGCAATGCCTGGACAAGCCTGGAGTCTCTGCCAGTGTCATACTGCATATGAAGTGATATCTATCTCTATATATATATATATATATCTGTGCAGTGTCTGTGTTGTCTTCTGTTGTCTTGTCACTGAACTACTCCCTCAAACTTTTGTGAAATCATACCAAACTTCTGGTATGCACCTATCTCTCCCGTCGGTATGTCCAAAGGGTATTTTTTTTGAAAAAAAATCCAAATTTTTTTTTTGGGGGGGGGATTTTTTTTTTCAACGTAAGTTTTCAACTTCAATTGTTTATAAAATGTAATATCACGTATCTTACTATAATTCACCAAATGTCCGTCTGTCTGTCCGTTCGAAGGTACCGTAAAAACTGCTGATCCGATCGCAACGATATTTTGGGTGGGTAATCCTGGGATCTCCAAGAGTAAAATAGGCTACATTGTTGTCCCAATTTCAGCTTTGGTCTCCAGCATTCTAAGGTTTGGACTCCCGCATAACATTCGCGTACGCAATAACGTTCATTGTGACGATGTTGTTTTCCCGGGTGCCGCACAAACGGCTGCACCGATCGGACTCGGTGACCTCGGACAAAGACCTTTTATAAGGACACGGGTTGAATCCCTGCTTGAGAGAATTCCAACCCCCTCCCCGCCATCACGGCCATCTCTCCAACTCACAATCCCACGAGATATGCGGAAAGGACGACCCAAAACCAATTTTATTCTTTTCGATTCCTATATAAACATCATTAAAAGTAAATAATGACCTCGACCAAAGTTCAAACGGCATTTAATCTCTACATGAGAGAATTCCACATAGCGTATACACCGCCCAAATTAGCTAACAGATCGCTGTCTCCATCGATCTTGCCAAGGCCGTGACAGCTATCGGCTCCCAATCATTTTAACTGTTGATTTGGTAGTTTTTACAATTAAGGCAACACGTATCGGGAGTACATACGACATTGCGATTGTGAATGTGACAGCTCTGAGGCGTCTTTCGCTTCGCATCGCAGTGATGGTGAGCACCAATATGGCGGCTGTAAGATTAAAATCTGGCTTCAAACCCCCTCACCACCCAAAGCCTTCAACCAGACATATTAACACGCTCCTCCCCCTTCATTCCCGTTCTTCAAAGCAAAGCGGTAAAAATAATTGTATCGCCATTATATATGACGAGCAACGGTACCCGCCCTAAGGGCGGGGTTTCATTTTGGAGGCGCGACTTATATAAACATCCATTAAATATCACACGCAAATCATCAAAATCTAAACAGTATTTTTAGAATTTCAATAAAAAAACCACATCACTGTTCATATCGGTAAATATTATTCCATCGTGTTTCAAATCGTGATATCAACTGTATGCTTTTCTTTCGGAAAAAAAATGAAATGATTTTGTACCTCTTCTTCAGCTTAGAACTCCAGGATAGACGACATTGCTGATAAAAGTTCCTTTTCTCTCTTTGAAGTTCTTGGCAAACATTTTTGTATTGTCACTGCTGCCAACGCGACGCCATGGCATTATTCATAACATTCATTCATTTATTTAATGAGCATTAAACATTATTCTTATGCTATCATATATTCTTATTCTTACGCATTATTCTTACTGATATTTTACCTTTTCATTTGGGCCTCTCAATTGAAGCCTCGCCCGTAGGGCGGGTACAGTTGCTTGTATTACAAATACATTTGTGCATTATGATTGTTTGACCTTTGTTGTGCATAGGCTAACCCCCGCTCTAGTAGGGAAAATGGCCTTTAAAATGCATGTTGTTGTTGTTGTATTATGATTGTTTGAATTACTAGGGCATGCCCGTACTATATATATGCCCGTACTATATATCTATCTAAAATTATATCCCCCCCCTCTATTTACATGAAATGGTTTGGTCCATTCGCAACGCCAAAGCGAACGGCGAACGGCTTGCGAGTACAGTGACAATCCCCCCCCTCTATTTACATGAATGGTTTGGTCCATTCGCAACGACCACAGAACCCCCCCCTCTATTTACATGCAATGGTTTGGTCCATTCGCAACGCCAAAGCGAACGGCGAACGGCTAAATCGCCATAGCTCGGTAAGTACTTGTCCGATTAATTTCAAACCTTGAAAAGGCACATCCTCGGGTCCCCAGCAATATACCTGGCAAGTTTCAAGTATATCGGACCGGTAGTTGTCGAGAAATCGTAGTAGTGTAATAATGTTGCTTCTGGGACACCTCCGTTTAACATGTGAAATCCCTATCTAATGTCATTTACCCCCTTGTCTTTTTCAAAAATCATAAACACCTCTATTTCTCCCACCCTCATCTTTATGAACCTTTTGTCTGTAGTACCTATCCTTAATGTTGTTCATTAGACCACTCAAACACTACAAATATTTGTTTTCTCTTATAGACCTATCATCCTTCTTCTACATATCATCTGGCAGATTAATCTTTGACCCACTCAAACATTGACCCATTCACTTCCATATTAATTCTTTCCCTCCCTCATTGCCCCTAAACACCTATATTTCTCTCACCCTGTTCTTTACGAACCTTCTAACCTTTTGACATGTTATCCTTATTCATTAGACCACTTAAACACCTGTGATCCTTCTGACCTCATGGACCTTTTAACCTTTTACTCTTAATATCATCTGGTGAATATAACCCACTCAAACAACGACCCTACAAATATTTGTTTATGCGTGGGAAATAATTTAATTCTCCTACAACTCTCTTCACCATCTAATATATTAACAAAAAATATGTTTGAGTTTGGTTCTTTATTAAGATATTTTAACTGAGCTAAGATAAAATGGTAAACCTCCCTCAATGTTCTTGTTTGAGCGCCTCCAGTGCCACATACCATTTTTTGGTAAGCTCCGCCCACTTTTTGGTAAACCACGCCCATTTTTTACTAAGCCCCGCCCACTTTTTGTTAAGCCACGCCCACTTTTTACTACGTCCCGCCCACTTTTGCTAAGCTCCTCCCACTTTTGCTAAGTCCCACCCACTTTATAAACTCTTCAGCATTGTATCATTTCCAGGTAATACATTACATCATTTTCAGGGAATTTCCATCACATCATTTCCAGTTAAGACACGCCCAGGGAATTTCCACAGGAAGACACACCCAGTCCTTATAAAAGGCACCGACCACACAGGCTTTTTCAAACACGCTTTCTGCTTCACTTGAGAATGGACTACTATGCCGAAATGGAATGGGATAACTTTGCTATTCCATGGAGTCCTACTACCTGTGTAGAACTCAACCTTCAGATTGATGAACTGGACTCGAACCTCTTATCAATGGAGGTAAGTTTGTTTATTTATTTATTTATTTATTTAATTTTTTTTTTTTTTTTTTTTTTTTTTTAAGATGAGACTCGTGTAAGAGTTAACAAAGTTTATTTTAATATTCATAGAGCTTGATTTATACAAATAAAAAATATTGTATTAAATTAATACATTGTTATTTTCTTTCACAGGAAATTGTATCTGAGATACGAAATGAAAATTCTGCTTTTAACACAACTTGGGATGAAGTTATTTTTTTGTTTGAAGACATTTTGAACAACCAAGACCCCCAGAACGAGTTCTACCTTGATGACCCAGCCAAAGAGTTATACCTTGGAGATCCACAAAATCCTGAAAAAGAGTTTTACCATGATGATACTTGTTGTGAGTTATCAAAACAAAACCCACTGAACAAGTTCTACCTTGATGAGCCAGAATACAAGTCATACATTGGAGACCCACAAATTTCTGAAAATTGGGAAAGGAGAGTTCTCCCTGATGGTCCGCAGTTATACTATGTGAGACACATCATAGAAACCCTAAAAAATTGGGCAAGGAGAGTTCTCCCTGATGGTCCGCAGTTATACTATGTGAGACACATCATAGAAACCCTAAAAAATTGGGCAAGGAGAGTTCTCCCTGATGGTCCGCAGTTATACTATGTGAGACACATCATAGAAACCCTAAAAAATTGGGCAAGGAGAGTTCTCCCTGATGGTCCGCAGTTATACTATGTGAGACACATCATAGAAACCCTAAAAAATTGGGCAAGGAGAGTTCTCCCTGATGGTCCGCAGTTATACTATGTGAGACACATCATAGAAACCCTAAAAAATTGTGAAATGGGAATTCTCCCTGATGGTCCGCAGTTATACTATGTGAGACACATCATAGAAACCCTAAAAAATTGGGAAAGGGAAGTTTTCCCTGATGGTCCGCAGTTATACTATGTGAGACTTATCACGGAAACCCCCAATATTTCTGAAAATTGTGGTTTTACCTTGGGGACTTGGAAAGATGGTTATATTTTTGGAGACTCGGAATGGGGGTTTTGTTTTGATGACTCGGAATGTGATACCTATCTTGGAGGCTCAACAGGAATGTGGTTATACCTTGGGAACTTGGAAAGTTGGTTTTATTTTGGAGACTCTACCTGTGGGGTTCCTCTTGGAGACTCTTTGGATTCAAAAGCAATGAACAATGTTCTTTATTTAATGACGCTTGATTTAAGCAATATCAAGAAAGTTCGAGGAAGAAAATGCTGGAAAATTCTTTCTTCCCATTTCTACTTCTTCAAACTTAAAAGCCTTGAAAGACAGAATTGGAGGAAGAGGAAAAAAAAAAAAAAGAAATACGTATTTAAAAAAGAAGAAAAGAAAGATTATGTTAGGGTTTGGGTGGGATTTTGAATGTGAGGGTTAGGGATGGGGTTGGGTTAGGGTTGGGATTTTGAATGTGAGGGTTAGGGTTGGGGTTGGGTTAGGGATGGGGTTGGGTTAGGGATGGGGTTGGGTTAGGGATGGGTTGGGTTAGGGTTGGGATTTTGAATGTGAGGGTTAGGGATGGGTTGGGTTAGGGATGGGGTTGGGTTAGGGATGGGGTTGGGTTAGGGTTGGGGTTGGGTTAGGGATGGGGTTGGGTTAGGGATGGGGTTGGGTTAGGGATGGGGTTGGGTTAGGGATGGGGTTGGGTTAGGGATGGGGTTGGGTTAGGGATGGGTTGGGTTAGGGATGGGTTTGGGTTAGGGATGGGGTTGGGTTAGGGCTTGGGTTGGGTTAGGGTTTGTATATTATTATGACTCACTCGCACATACACACACACACAAAAGTTAAGCCCCAACTAAAAAGTTGTGGGATTCTGTGTTTGGGGTTCACAGATTTAAAAACGTATCCCCATTATACACACACAAAAGTTAAGCCCCAACTAAAAAGTTGTGGGATTCTGTGTTTGGGGTTCACAGATTTAAAAACGTATCCCCATTATACACACACAAAAGTTAAGCCCCAACTAAAAAGTTGTGGGATTCTGTGTTTGGGGTTCACAGATTTAAAAACGTATCCCCATTATACACACACAAAAGTTAAGCCCCAACTAAAAAGTTGTGGGATTCTGTGTTTGGGGTTCACAGATTTAAAAACGTATCCCCATTACATTTTATTTATTTATTTATTATTTTCAAGGGTATTATCTGCTTACTTGTGTTTTTTGTAATTCTTGTGAGTAAAATGAACCCAAGATTTCTTCTCCATTTAAATCATATAATTTGTAGGTCCAAGGGACTGTATCCATTACATCAATGATTTTAAATAATTCACGAGTCCATTTTTGTGTATAACCTTTCTCAAAATGACTTTTCCATTTGTATATTCTTACAATATCACCAACTTTAAACTTGGGCTTTCTCAAATTAATCTCCTTTTCATATTCTAATTTTGTAAATGTTTCTGATGGTTTTGATTGTGTTGATGAATGAACTGTATTATTGTAATTATCTACAATATCCTGAATTAAATACACCCATTTTTGAGAACCGAGTTGTGTGAATTTTTTATATAATTTCTCTTTTAAAGTACGATTAAAACGCTCAATAACAACTGCCTTTCCTTCATTAAAGGTGCTGTATAATTTAATACCCTTCCCCTTAAGAAATTTCATGAATATTTTGTTATAGAACTCTGTTCCCTCATCAGTCCATAACTTCTTTGGTTTCCTTTTATCCCGATCAAATATTAGCTTAAAGGCTAACATTAAAGTATCACCCCTTTTATTTTTTAAAGGGACAACCCAGGCAAATCTACTCCTCAAATCAATAACGGTTAAAGCATACCTGTATCCCCTGTCATTATTCAATTCAATTAAATCAGCGGACCATATGTGGTCAGTGTATTTAGAATAAACCTTCCTTCTTTTAAACTTTGTGATTATAGGTTTGTGTAATTCTTCAGCCAAAAGCTCCTCAGTCTTGATGACATCATTAGAGCCTAATAGTTTTTTGAGGAATAACCAAGACCAAGTTTCAATTTAGCATTTATCAAATTTCTCACAATAAACCTATCAACTTTCTCTCTCAACGTTGGATTTTGTATCAAAGACAAATTATACAACATTTCGCTGTCGGCTTTATGTTTTTCAGTCAACGTAGTGGTTTTCCCATAAGCAATATCATGCTTCATACACACTTCGTCAACCCTATTTGTAGGTTTAGACCAAGGTTTAGGATTGTCAGCCTCATCTAATCTTTTATCCAAGTTTGTTCCTGGACCACAGAAAGAATACCCTGGAAGGTGTAATTCCCCTGGAATTCCAGTTGTTGTAAATTTACTTCCTGACAGAAACTTTTGTATGTCTCCTCCTCTTTTAGGAGAGATGAATTGGCACTTTTTAGAGCCACATACTTGACATATTCCTTTTTGATAAACTCTATTATTTTTAGCTTTAACATAAGAGATATTTTTAGATTTAGTTTTCTTTTTACATTTGAGACAATAACTCATATTTATTTATCAGAAAAATTCCGACAGAGTATCAAAACCTTTTTGGTTTTCAACATATACATTTCAATCTTTATTTTTAAAACATAAAGAATCCTAAGGAATGCCTTCACTCTCTCCTCCATTTATTTACAAATAAAAACTAACTAAAGTCAATGACACCAACATCATCAATCACATAATCTTTTCCTTCTTCTTCTTCTTCTTCTTCACCACTTTCTCGTTTAAATCTCCTCCCTGAAATTGAAGACATTGACGTTCTTATTTTTGAAACCATTATCTTCATAAGAGTTGTTAATTCTTTAATTTCCTCTTCGGTGCGTTGAGATTGATTTATTTGCTTTAATACACTCAATCTTTTATGAATCTCAATGATTTCCATCTTTTTATATTTTTCCTCCCTCTCTCTTTGCTCCCTCTCCTCCTCCTCCATTTTCTCCCTCTCCTCCTTCTCCTTTTTCTCCCTTTTCTCCCTTTCCTCCTTCTCCCTTTTCTCCCTTTCCTCCTTCTCATTTTTCTCCCTCTCCTCCTTCTCCTCCTTTTTCTCCCTCTCCTCCTTCTCCTCCCTCTCCCTTTCCTCCTTCTCCTTTTTCTCTCTTTCCTCCTTCTCTTCTTCAACTCCTTCCTCATCCCTTGCTACCCTTGAGTTTGAACCCCAAAGAATATTATACATATACTCATCTGGATTTTGAGATATTCTTGTATCTATAATTATTTTTCTCATAATAGGATACCAATAAGATTTGTTGACGATTTCTAAAAGAGTTTTATATTTCATAACTTTGAGAAGTTCATTTTTATTTAATATTTTAAACAAGTCTCTATTTGTGGGTTTAACAATATCAGTATAAGGCCAGTTTTTAATGACAAAATTCCCATGTATATGCTCCAAATCATAAGGTATGTAATACCGAGCACCCTTTTCTTGTAGGTATCCTTGAATACAAAAATTATAATTCTCTTGTAGTCTTCTTCCTGCCATTTATGTATCAGAAATATATGTGAGATTAATATTATGACAGGTAATACCACCCCATCTTCCCACTACCAAATCGGTTTGTATTCCTCGGCTTTCTATCCTTATCTCATTACCTTCCTTCTTTGTCATGCGAACCATCGCTATACTATCATATATTTTTCTTTTCTTAAAATCACGTATTTGTTGTTTACTAATTGTACTTCCACATAAATCCTTATCCTCACCAAGTGGATAATATTCTTCTTTACGAGACTGATTTAAATCATGTAGGTCTTCTATGTTTATTGAAAAAGACCAATTATACCCTAAATCAGGCATATCATACCCCCATTTATTAATTCGCATATTAACTAAATGTCCTTCTTTATAAAATTCAATTGTAAGCAGGTAGTTAAATTCAATGAGGAAAGGTGTATGGTCAGTATAACCAGGTGTTGTGGTTGTAAATTTTACTTGTTTCACAAAACGTGCTGTTTTCTTTAAAGATATATATTGTGATAAATCACTGAATCTAATCAAGTCATTCGCATCTGTAGGGTTTGGATAATTGATTAATTTATAAGTATTCTTCATATTAATATTTTTACTTACACTATATTTTTGTCGTTCAGCCTGTGCCTTTGTATAATAATTTGATAAATCAATATCCTGAGAGGATTTTCCAAAGATAGAACCATCTTTTCCAACATAGGTCATTTATATTAGATAAAAAATGATATCATAAAAATTTTCATTATTGTTGAGTTGAAATAATACATATAAACATAATTGGCCACAACATTTAGAATTAATTTCTTGAACTTGGAATGTTTGATAAACACCATTCTGTAAGAATTGTATTACTTCAACAGGTGGTGGCATACCATAACTATCAAAATAATATTTATCCTGACTATTATGAATACAAACCCAATGAGAACCATTCTGTGTGTCTAAATTCATAATAATATTCTTTGTATTCTTATTTATATGTATTAATTCATCTCTCATACAGATTACCACATTATCAATTTTTAGTGTTTTACAATACTTGGCTAGTTCTATATTTGACGTTGTATTCTTTCCAAATTGTTTAAACCATTTATCCATTTATTTATGAGAAAGATACAATCCATTACCCCGTTTAGTTAGTTTAACACCCGCTTGAGCGATAGAGGAAAGCATATCACCAACCAACAATCTAGCTTTATCAGGTAGACTTTCAAGTTTTTGAGCAAAATCTACAATTACACCACTTCCACTAATTTGTTTCTCCAACTCCTTGTTATGTCTTTCCAATTCTTTTTGAGCTTTTAGTTGTGCCTTCCTTTCGTTAGCAGTTTTTACCGCTGCTGAAATACCACCAGTCAATGCTCCCGCCGCACTTAAACCAGCAAATAAAGGAATTAGAAACGGGAGAAATCCTCCTCTTGACTCGTCTATTGAATATTTCTTTAACATAGGTTTCGTCATTTTAATTTTAAGTGATCCAACATCATTTAGTGTTTTTACTTGTGTGTGTGTGTGAGTAAAACATCAATTCTTACAGCTCCTTTTCTTTGAATTGTATTAACATTAATAATACAAGGCTTTTGATTTTGAATACAAGATGTTAATTTATTAAGATTGATTTGATTAACATATACCCCAACCATTTATTTATGAGAAAAAACCTATGTGATATTAATCATAACACCATTATCTGTATTAATCTGTAATTCTGTTTCCTCCAAAAGCAAACAATATGCATTAACCTCTTCACTCTCCCCTCTTTCAATGTATAGAGAAGTATCCACTCGATTAGACTTTATAGTTTCCTTTTGAGAACTCAGGTCAATTGCGTAGATTGTATATAAACCTTTAAATGCAACCATATCCAAAATAGGATCATTATTACCATTACTTTCACACACTTTTTGGTAGGACTTGTAGGCTTCCGCATAATCATTTTTTTCCCAATCAATTTCCAATCTATCTCGCGGATAAAATGTGCCATCAAGAGAAACCCGAAGTTGTTTCACCTTAGCATTATCACTCAGCGCATTATTCTTATTAGTACCCTCCTCTCCATCTGGTTTTTTAAAAATGAGCCATAGGTATCGTGGCTTTCCTTCAAGAACACCCAAATTCCAAGTGTAGGTAGTGTGTTCCAGTTTAACGTGTTGACATCTTCTTTTAAGGTATGATACATTTAGCGGTTTCTTTGAGTTAAGTCTTCTATTTAACATCTCCTCCGTTTTAAGATTAGGAGTATATTCATTGATATACCAACACAAATCATTAATAACAAATTTATTATTGTCGCCAAAAGCATTTTCAGCCCCAAAAAGCAATCTATTTACATTATCATTCCTTTGTAGTTGAAATCTAATTTTAAGACCATACAAAACTTTATCATAATCACAAAATCCAAATATACCTTTAAGAGGTACTGCTACGGTAAAACTATTCTCAGCTTTTGCGTCATCATTATACATTGACTTCCTTTGACTATAACCAGGGTCTGTGTTTGTTCCCGTTGACATATCAGGAATAAAGCCTTCAACAGCTCCCTTACCCATTCTATCACCAAACGAATATAGTGTAAATTTCATCATTTCAGATGTAGCAGAGACATAATCAACCGCTTCAACCTCTTGTGTTCCAATATACAGGCGAACACTGTCAAACATTTTCCAGAAGAAATCATTTACGAGTGTAGCATTAGTATTATTCGCAGCCTTAGTGAATTTAAATTTACACAGCAAGAAACTATCAGCTATATTCAAGTAAGTTTGTTGATTATTTATTTCAAAACTTTTTGTTCCGTTTGAATTCCAGTCGGTTCCTGTAATAGCATTTACCTTAAAATAGTCTTCCTTTTTAGTAGAGTTTGAAATGATAATCGTATCATCCAAATCATAGATACTATCAATCGCTTCCATACTTGTATTTATATAGTATTAAAATTGTTGAAACCCTGACCCAAGTATTTTAATGATTTTTTGTCGTTCTTGTGAAGATAGTTGAGTTTTACCTTTTTTTATTTCTTTGATTGCTTGTAATTTATGAGACTCCTTTTGAGCATCTTTTATACTCTTTATAGCACCCGCAACGGAGCCCACGGCAGAAGCAGTTGAACCAATTAGGTCTTTATGTTTAAGGATGGTTGAACCAATACCCATTAGAGTATCAATTATCCCATCTCCTTTATTTCGAAATTGATGACCTACACCTCGTTGTCTCTTAGGTTTATAGTATCCTCTACCCACATACCTTGTATAGTCTGGTGAAAGGAACATGCCCTCCCCTGTAATTATTTTATATTTTCCCAACTCGTGTTTTCTCACAATAACCATTATTTATTTATTGAAAAACTTCACGTAGGTGAATTCTGATGGATATAATTTCATCATTAAAGGATATCATACGATTATCTTGGTCGGTTATCCTAAAATTTACTCTGTATATGGTTTTTCCTGACACAGGTAAATAGACAAGATTTTTGGTTCCATATTAAATTTATAACCAATCGGGGTTGAGTATGCACTGAATGAAAATATTGTATTTGTTCTTATTCCATCGTTATAAGCACCATCAATCAAATCACAATGAATTAATACTGAATTTATACCGGAGGATATTTGGATAACATTATCACTGTAAAACGTCCCGTTATTTTCAATCTTTTTTGAAGAGAAACCCAATAGCTCTCTAAACGAATTTTCAATCGTGAAATCAACTTTATAATTATTTTTAAGTTTAATAGTTGATTTTGAAGTGTGTTTTTGAATATCTATTACAATATTTTTTGGTTCATCACCTTTTTCTTTCATAAGGCGAGAGACTTCTGAAGATATTTGAGAAATCTCGTAAGCTCCAGGTGAAACGGTTATAGTTTTATATCCACTTCCTGGATTATAACTAAACTTGTTGTTTTTCTCTGTGATATTAAAAAGGGTATTGTAAGTTTCCATTGACAACAAAGATGCCTCATATGAGGTAAGGGGGTCAAGTTGTAGTGGGTAAGGGAATGAAGCTGTGTAATCGCTCGTTGTGAAATTAAAACTAAGAATTGTGCTTCTCATCTTATTTAATATCTAATAAAATATCTTTGTATTGACATTTATTAATTATTTTCATGTTCATCAACTGATCTAAAATGGCTGAGGATTCATTAAAACAATTGTTGTTTCCAGCCTTCTTACTACCTAACAACAATAATAGCCTATTAACTAATTGTGATGGGTCATTTGGAAGAAAACTAACACCCGAACCAAGCTTACTTAAAGCATCAATAATATGTTTCTCCTTCTCATTCTTCTTACTTTTACCAGCAACAGAAACTCCATAATCAAGTGCATTTAGCAACTCAATATATACCCTATCTTCCTCTCTTTCCATATCAAGTGGTTCCTCAAAATATTTTGAACCGCTGAATCCGGGGTTTGTTAGAAGAAACATTAATCTTGGAGTTAATTTAACATTTGGTTGAGTAGAACTCAAGAACATCAATTCATCATTAAATATCAATACCTTTTCTTCCACAAGATGAAACACTGCTGGTTCTTCTGTTGGAATGAGACCTGCTCTGGTTTTTGAACCCGCAGAATATTCATTGTTTTGAAGAGCTTCCACAACATAATTAGGGGGTTGATTTACCTGCTCAAGTTTCCGAAATAATCCCTCGTCATCATATTCTAATTCACCAAGTTCTTGTTTTGTTATCTGACTAAAATCTTTGAGCATTTGAAGTTTTTTCGGAGTAAATTCTACCGTGGGAACTGGAGGGTGTTGAGTTTTCAAAAGTGGTTTAAAGAATTTCTCTTGTTTTCTTTCAAAGGCTTCTTCACCAGTTAGTTTCTGTCTCCGTTTCTTCTTTATCTCTTCCTGTTGTTTAACAACTTTTGAAACTAATTGTTGATGTTCCTTAAACTTTCTTTCTCTTTCTTCAGTATTCATTTTCTGTATTTATTTATTGAAAAATATCATTTAGTATCTCATCTTGTTTCACAACAATATATTTATATTTTCCAATCGTGTGTTTCATATAATTTTCAAATTCTTTTTTACTACATAACGTAGAGCAATTATCTCTCCAAAAATTATTTACATCTATTGAATTTAACTTAAATAAAATAAAAGTATTGGCATTGTTTCTTATTGAGCGTCGAGGGAGTTGAAAATATGATTGACTAAGATATATACAATTACAAGAAGAATGTCTCCCTCTTGTATAGTAGCTATCCATTACTGTTTGGTTTCTCTCATTAACACAATCATCAAAGATGACAAGGTTCTTTTTTGATTTATCTAAATCTTGAGGTGAAGGTATATCATCCGTATTATCACTGAGAATACAAGTTATGGGTTTCGATTTTGATTTCTGTGTATCACAAAATAATTGTATTATATCATCAATATTATAATCATTTAGTTTGTTTTGAAGTTTAAATAAACCGATAATGTCTTCCTTTTTAAGACCCGCATTAAAACCCTGTGAGAGTAGTTGATACTCGGGTTGAAAACTTGACTTTGTAAAAATTATTAAATTATCATAATCTAAAAAATTAGAACCAAGGAGCATCTTTAAAAGTAAACAGGTTTTTCCACATCCGCTTGAACCAACTATTAGACATCTCAATGAATTTGGAATGTTTTTATGGTTATTAAATTTTATCTTATTTTCCCAAACGGGTAAAAAATCATTCATTTATATATTTGGAAAACAAGTTATCCAACTTTTTTTGAGCTATTTGAGAAACTCTATATTTTATCCTGAGTTCGGGTTTAATTTCAAAATAATCCATTATTTTATTTATATAGTATCTTGTATTAACATTTCCATTAAAATTATTTTGAATAATAAATATCATTAAACCCTTATACATTTCCTCAATACAATTAGTCTCTTCCCTTGAAAGAAATGGTGTATTATCATCACAATACTTAACATTCATCTCTCTTATTAATCTTGTAAAGTAATTCATTTTTGGTTCTAATTTAAAAGAGTTATATATTTTTTTATATTTCTTATTATCATTAATTAAAATTAAATCACAGAAAATACATTGTTTATATGAATCCTCATCATTAAGCCCCACTCTATCACAAGCCGGACAATTCTCTAATTTATCATATGGAGAGTCTGGAAATTCTAAATATCCTTCAGAACTTATCATATTTATGTGGTAAATTTTTACTTAAACTAAACGCAAGTTTATTCATTAATAAATACAATGTTTCAAAGCACAAAAGACAAATTTCAATCAATCTCTACTTCGGTGGAAGATATAGAAAAATATGTCAAAGATGTTAAATTGAACAAAGATAAATATGGAAATTTTTGGGTAAAACCAGTTATGGAAAATAACATGAGCCCCTCTATTTCATTTAAAGGAAGAGCTCTAACTATACCTGGAAAGACATCCATTAAAGTAAATCTAACAAAAGTTTCTCCTCTACTCCTGGCAATTTATTCAAAGCTTGAAAAAGTGATTGACCACGATACTTTGAAAAAGAATGATAAGACCATTAATAATTCTAGAGGAGACATTTGTATTTTCTTTAATAATCCAAAGGGTGTAGATCTAAGTAAAATGAATGATGTTAATATTTCTGGTGAAATGTCATTTCGTTCTATGATAGTTAGAGATTATTTAAAGATAACTTTTGATATAAAAATTGTAGAGATTGAATCTGTTAATGAAAGAAAGTATATAGATATTGATGGGAATATTTTTCTTGCTAATTAAATATGAGTCAATACAGCAGTGAAGATTTTACTATTTCATTGAACTCAGACGATAGTGATGATAGTATTTCATTGAACTTGGACGATGGTGATGATAGTATTTCATTGAACACAGATGATAGTTATGATACTAATAGTTTGTGCTCAAATGATAGTTATGAGAGTAGCTTTATTGATGACTCTGAGTATGATTCTGAGTATTCATGTGATAGTTATGACTTAGATGATTCTGAGTGAAAAAGTGTTTTAGTTTAAGCACAGCGATATATATAAAACGGAGCTGTAAAGCTCAAAAGTGTTTTATTTTAAGCACAGTGATATATATATAAAACACCACGTTTTCTCACGCTATAAATATGGTTTATTGTGATACTTGCGAGAAGGAAGTAAAATATTATAAACAACATATTCTCACCGCAAAACATACATACAACATTTTAAACAAACTTTCCCCTCTTCCACCTGAAACAAAACACTGTTCTACATGTAATAAAAATATCCTCAAGAAAGGCTTCAAAATACATCTTAAAACAAATCTACATTTATCAAATTTTATCACAACTAAAAACTCTGATGGAGCATTCAAAGGACATATTAAAATAAGAGTCTTTAACTTCAAACCTCCTGAACCAGAGTCTATAGTTGATGCTGTAGAAATAGTTAAACCTGCTGTTCAAACGTTGATTGAAAAAACACTAAAGGAAATGAAACCACTTAAATTTTATATGGGAGTAAAATTAGAAATGACAAAGGATGAAGGAGTTATAGATGCACCATACATGAGAACTGAGCAACACTTTATATCTTCATATCAAGATTTTAAAACATCAGGAGTCTATGATGAACTTATTAAACAAGAGCAAGATGTGGATAATTCAATCGTAGGAAGTGGATTCAATATAGGAAAAATTATTTACATAGACATTCATATTCTTAAATCAGATCCTCTAAAAGCTTCTTCTTACATTGATTTACCCAGTGTTATCAAAAATAGAAAAGCAGTTATCAATATCAAAAATAAAGACAATAAATGTTTTCTCTGGTCTATTTTAGCACACTTACATCCTCCACATTTTCATGATGAAAGAGTATCTCATTATAAAAAATATGAGAATACATTAAATACGAAAGATCTAAAGTTTCCGATGACTTTAAATGATATTCCTAAATTTGAAAAGATGAATAATTTATCAGTTAATGTTTATGGTCTAACAGAAACAAACAACATTCAGGTTTTAAAGCTTTCTGACAATTGTAAACAAACTCATATTAATCTTCTATATTTTAATTCAGACGAAAATTCACATTATACATACATCAAAGATATTGCTAAATTAATAAAACCACAAGTCTGTAAGAGAACAAATAAAATATATATTTGTTTGCGTTGTCTTAACTTCTTCAATTCACAAGAAAGATTAGATAAACATTCAAATTATTGTGGCGAACATAAATCAACGGTAATCAATATGCCTAAAGAAGGCTCAAAGATCACATTCAAAGATGAAAATAAAAAGATCAAACATCCATTTGTTATATATGCTGATTTTGAAAGTATTTTAGAAAAAATTGATACTGCTTCTCAAGATCCAAAAGAATCATACACAAATAAATATCAAAAACATACTCCTTGTGGTTTTTGTTATTATATCAAATCATCCGTTGGTGATAAATATAACAAGTTAGAGATGTATAGAGGCTCAAATACCCCAGAGGAGTTTGTGAAACGACTAGAAAAAGACTGTGTTCGATTAACCAAGATAATGAGAGAAACCAATAAACCAATGTCCTTAACAAGTAAAGAAAAAAGGGAATTTATAAAAAACAATGTCTGTCATATTTGTGAGGAGAAAATTGGTAAAGGTCTAAAGGTTAGAGACCATTGTCATCTCACTGGTAAATATAGAGGTCCGGCTCATCAAAGTTGTAATATTAATTATCAACTCCCCTCTTTCATTCCTGTCTTTCTTCATAACAACGCTCATTATGATACACATCTATTTATCAAGGAACTCTCAAAGACTTCTGGAAGTATCTCAGCAATTCCAAACACGGATCAGAAATACATTTCATTCACAAAAACAATTCACACATCTCCTATTACTCATATCAGATTTCTTGATACATTTAAATTCATGGCAAGTCCATTGGTTAACTTGGTTCAAAATCTAAAAGAGTTTCCATGTCTTTCAGAGTATTTTTTAGATAAAGATTTTCTAACACAAAAGGGAATTTACCCCTATGACTATATGGACTCATTTGAGAGATTCAATGAAACACAACTTCCTTCAAAAGAAAATTTCTATAACAAATTAAATAATAGTCATATATCTGATAAAGATTATGTACACGCACAAAATGTTTGGGAAAAATATAACATCAAGAATCTTGGCGAGTATCACGATTTGTATCTCAAAACTGATGTGCTTTTATTGGCCGATGTATTTGAAGCCTTTAGATCTGTTTGTCGCACTGGATATGGATTGGATCCTGCTCACTACTACACAGCACCTGGATTGGCCTGGAGTGCGATGTTGAAAATGACAAAACAAGATTTGGATTTGATAACCGATGTTGATATGCTTTTGATGATTGAAAAGGCAAAAAGAGGTGGAATTTCACAAGTCTGCTCGAGTAGATACGCAAAAGCAAATAACAAATATCTTCCAAATTATGATCCAACGAAAGAGAGTTCTTACTTGATGTACTATGACGCGAACAACCTGTATGGCTGGGCAATGTCTCAGGCTCTTCCTTATGGAAAACTTAGATGGGTAAAGGAAAAAGACTACAAAAACGTTTTACAAGATGTATGTATCTCTACACAAAAAGAATTGGATGAAGAAAAAGTTGGTTATTATTTTGAAATTGATTTAAAATATCCAGAGGAACTCCATAACCTACACAAAGATCTCCCATTTGCTTGTGAGAAAGCAAGTCCAAAGAAAGAATGGTTGAGTGATTATCAACGATCGTTTGATATAGGTGAATCAACAGAAAAATTACTTACTACATTATATAACAAGAAAAATTATGTTCTACACCAAAGAAATTTGCGACAATATTTATCAAAAGGTCTAAGAGTAGAGAAGATCCATAGGGTTCTAAAGTTCAATCAAAGTCATTGGTTAAAGGGGTACATTGATTTTAATACACAAAGAAGAACAGAGTCAAAAACAGATTTTGAGAAAGACTTTTATAAATTGATGAATAATGCGGTCTTTGGTAAGACTATGGAGAATGTGAGGAAAAGACAAAATATCAGACTATCAACATCTTGGGAACAAGCATCAAAATTAATTAATAGACCGAGTTTTACTCGAGCTGAGGTCTTTACTGAGAACTTTTGTGCGATCCATTTGATTAAAGAGAGTATTGAAATGAACAAACCTATTTATATTGGAACAACAATTCTTGATTTATCAAAGTCATTAATGTATGATTACTTTTATAATAACTTGAGGAAGAAATATCAAAATGATGTTAATCTACTTTATATGGATACAGATAGTTTTATTTTGAAAATTAATACCAACGATGTTTATTCAGACATGAAAAGAGACATTAATATCTATGACACGAGTAATTACAGTCCAGAGAGTGAGTTGTTCTCTTCTAAAAATAAAAAGGTGATTGGAAAGTTCAAGGATGAATTAGGAGGAAATGTTATGAGTGAATTTGTGGGATTGAGGTCAAAGGCTTATGCTTATAAATACATTGTGAATAACGTTGAAAAGACTGATAAGAAGTTAAAAGGTGTAAAGAAAAATGTTATTAAAGAAACAATAAACTTTAAGGATTATTATAACTGTTTAACAACAAAGAAAGAAGAGTTTAGAAAGATTAATGGAATAAGAAGTTATAAACATCAATTATATTCAGAAGAGATAAATAAGAAAGCATTGGGGGCTTTTGATGATAAGAGGTTTATTTTAGAAAATGGAATTGATAGTCTCCCTTATGGTTATATAAGTATATAAGTGATAAGATATATATATAAGTGATAAGATATATATATAAGTGATAAGATATACATAAGTGATAAGATATATATAAGTGATAAGATATATATAAGTGATAAGTTAAAAAGGGGGGGGGTTGGGGATTTTAACGGGCTACCGCCGCCTTTTTTACTATTATATAAATGATAGAACCAAGTATCAACCAGACTAAAGAGTGGAGGTGTAATCAACCTTGGTATATAAATGGAAAACATAATGAATGTGAAAAATATCAAATAGGTATAATTGAAAAGGCAACTGGTAAAAAAGTTCACAAAACAAATAAGAGAATTAATTTAAATACCGGTGAATTAGGTAAAAAAGATGGAAATATTTTTGAGTGGACGGAAAACTTTGATGGTTGTCAGGAAAATATATACTTTAATTTAAAAATGGTATGTGGCACTGGAGGCGCTCAAGCAAGAACATTGAGGGAGGTTTACCATTTTATCTTAGCTCAGTTAAAATATCTTAATAAAGAACCAAACTCAAACATATTTTTTGTTAATATATTAGATGGTGAAGAGAGTTGTAGGAGAATTAAATTATTTCCCACGCATAAACAAATATTTGTAGGGTCGTTGTTTGAGTGGGTTATATTCACCAGATGATATTAAGAGTAAAAGGTTAAAAGGTCCATGAGGTCAGAAGGATCACAGGTGTTTAAGTGGTCTAATGAATAAGGATAACATGTCAAAAGGTTAGAAGGTTCGTAAAGAACAGGGTGAGAGAAATATAGGTGTTTAGGGGCAATGAGGGAGGGAAAGAATTAATATGGAAGTGAATGGGTCAATGTTTGAGTGGGTCAAAGATTAATCTGCCAGATGATATGTAGAAGAAGGATGATAGGTCTATAAGAGAAAACAAATATTTGTAGTGTTTGAGTGGTCTAATGAACAACATTAAGGATAGGTACTACAGACAAAAGGTTCATAAAGATGAGGGTGGGAGAAATAGAGGTGTTTATGATTTTTGAAAAAGACAAGGGGGTAAATGACATTAGATAGGGATTTCACATGTTAAACGGAGGTGTCCCAGAAGCAACATTATTACACTACTAATCGTTGTCGCATACATACACACACACATACACACAGAGATTGCTGGAATTATAGATAGATGATTGGTGTAAACCATGACAAAACAACAACTCAGGTAGAGTCATTTATCTATATATCTACATATCTGGGCAGTGTCTGTTGTCACTGAACTACTCCCTGAAACCTTTGTTTCTGTGGTTGTGAAGTGTTTTTAATAACGTGGTGGTGGTTTTGAATCACGTGATGGTGAGGTGTTTTGAATTACGTGGTGGTAGGGTGTTTTGAATTGCATGGTGGTAAGGTGTTTTGAATTACATGGGGGTGAGGTGTTTTGGATTATGGGGTGGTGAGGTGTTTTAAATTTGGTGGGTGGTGAGGTTTTAAATTATGTAGGGGTGAGGTGTTTTAAATTACTTGGTGGTGAGGTGT